>NC_083315.2:96204873-96537373 GCF_963455315.2 Globicephala melas
CCCATTATACTTAAATAAAATCAAAACTTCTCATTCTGGCCTACAAGGCTATTCATAATCTATATGATCTGGTCCCTGTCTGCCTCTCTGATGTCATTTCCTCCCAATCTTCCCCTTGATTAGTGCTAGAGTGACACATTGATATTCTTTATAGACCCTGAAATCCGGCTCGTGCCTATCTCAGTGTCCTTACGTTTGCTCTTTCCTTTTCCTAGAAAGCTTTCCATCAAATCCTTACAAGGTTGCCTCCTTATTTTCATTAACTTAGATGTCATCTCTCAGAGGAGTTAAAGTTGTTCATATACATGCGTGCGTACACACACACACACACACACACACACACACACTAACTTAGAGATAGGGCTTAATTTATCTTCCTCATACTACTTGTCAGGATTTGAAATTATCTTCTTCATTTGTCTATGTTTACTGTCTTTCTCCCAGACTAGAATATAAGCTTCTTGAAGTCAGGAATGTTTTCCTTAGGCATTGCTGTGTCTCCAGGCCCTAGAATAACACCCAGCATCTAGATGTCACAAAACAATTTTTGACTGGTCACAGGAAAAAAAATGTGTGTCTACTTCAAAAGAAAATAAATGATCTATTTCAATAAGGTTGTAAGATTAAAAACTATGGTGATAGCAGATGGTTAACCAAGAGAAGTCTGGGACAGAGATGGTTAGAGGAAAAAAGACAAGTGATTATGATCATTGCAGATAATTAGTCTTGCTTGAATGTGGTTGTAAAGAGGAAATATACTTTAGAGATATACCAAACCAAATAAAACAACTCGCGATGCTATAGAACTTACACTCTTATAGGAGACTGGTGACTAAAGAAACATGTGGACTGGAACATGGAGCATTTGAAAAGTTCTATATGTTAAAAAAGATCATTAGGAAAAGACTTATTCCAGGGATAAATAGGAAAAGAGTATAACCACACAAGTGTCAGTCATCTTTGGAATATAGTCATCTGAAAGAAATTATAATTTTGAGACATATTAATAGGGATGTTACTTAGCTTGAAGTCATTCTTCAGTTTACTGTTCTTATATCTTAGGATATCTCCAACTCTCTTCCTTCCTAAAATATAAGCAATGTGGAAGTCCCATGGGAGTCCCTGAAAAGGAGAAAGTTAACTTGACGTTAGTATCTGAACAGCAAAGCAGTGATCAATTAGCTTATTAATAATCAGATAATTGAGCAGGGAGTTCCTGAATAAAATGAAAAGTAGAAATAACCAGCAGGATAATTTTAAGAATCATCTCTCGGCTTTATAAACTAATCCTCCTCTAATGGCCCTTTTTAATGTAATTTATAGTTTCATCATTACCCTTTTTGTATTAGTAATTATTTCTAAAATACCAAAGAACCATCTTTTTTTCAAGGTCCTTCCCTCAGTCTGATTTACAACCCAGCTCAAGTTGGACTCTGTCTTTCTGAGGTTTGACATTTCAAAATATTTATTGCTCTTTTACATTAATGCCTTTCTCATGAATCTGAAGGTGACCGTTATTCCTTTCATCGTGTTGTAATTAAATGGATCAACTATTGCTTTATTATTTCCACTATTTGTCTGCACAGCACATTAAAACTTTCAGATTAGAAAGTGGTATCGAACAATGTGTGAACTATAACAAATATTTCCAAAAATATAGGGTCCTCTTGATGCATTGCTAAAGGAACTGTTCCAAGTGAAAGCACAAAATCTTTAATATTTTATTGATCAGATCTAAACCTTCTGCCCAAAGTGGCAATTAAATTTCAATTAAACTGACTGAAAGCATCATATTAAATTTCAGCACTTTACGAGCTATCAGATAATGCTGCAGGACAAATCTTTAGCATGATCACACTCTTTTCAAATTATATTATCCTGTTCATTCACAATAAAAGTGACAGTTTTAGGTATACTTTCAATATTTCTTGAATATAAACCCTCTAATGAACACATTTTATTGCCTTTAAATCAATTATTATTGGATATTTTAATAAAGTGAATTGAGCACTTTGTTTTACACACTGCTTAGAAGTTATTATATTTTGCAGTCTGCACAGCAAAGAACTGAATCAGAGAGAAAGAAAGAGAAATGGCCAAATGTCTGACAATATAGGAGAAATGGAATGAGCCATTTATAAGGAGGCGGGCTTCCTGTCTCACTCTATAACATTTAATGATACATGCTAATTAGCATTTGATTAATGGTTTTTTCTTTTTGAAATTTAGGTCCAAGTTCTAGAAATAGCTCTTATCACAAGAGGAGGATGTTAGAAATCACAAAACTATACATGAATATAATCATGTATATTTTATTTTGGAAATTAGGACCTTACGTTTTGTTTATTTGTTTCTGTCTCCTTTGCCCTTTGAATTTGTGATTTATAACACTTTTCTGAGTATTTCAACACAAAGTTCATATTAAATGTTGACCAAGATTGTGCCCATCTGAATGACGTAAGTGGAATCCTGAGGCATTTTGTTCTTCGCTTTGGCCACTCTTGTGAATAAGTCAGACTCCAGACTCTAGCGTACAGCTGAAATGGTCAGTATTGATCGCCAAGATGGCCAAAATGACTGCTTTGGCTCTGTGCTGTCCAGATCGCTTATCACATACTGGAGACATCACTCCATATTCACTTCATACAAAGCTCAATGTACTGGTCCCATTTCATGCACATGTGTACACCATTAACACACTAACTAGACAAATAGCATAGAATCACATTTGGAAAGAGACTAGGCAAGAGAATGCCTTCTACTTTGAAAGAACCTAGCCACATATAAGGATTTTGTCCTGCTTTGTGAATAGGGAGATGCCTTTGTTGCTGAAGTCAAAAGGATGCTGTAATAACCTCAGTATAATTCATTGGAGTAGATTAAATTAAAAGTTAGATGAAAATCATGATTTCTTATTGAAATGATTCAATTAGATTATGATCCCTGAATTTGAGTAATTGAGTCTCAAGGTGACAAGGGATTTAACAAGTCATTAAAACTATGCTTCTGTGCGGAGCTGGATAAGACACCAACTGTAATCCTATTCATGGACCTGCAATCCAATCTATAAGCGATGCAAGAACATCATTTCAATCAATGGGGAAGTAAACTCTGGCTTCCATATGCAACCCATGTAGGACGTAAACTACAAATTGCCCAACTCCTGCTGAAGTAAACAGCACCTCCAAGTCACAATTGTGAGACTGTTCCTTCCTAGCACCGTTATTTCTGTTGAACATGGGCCCCTTCAGCTTCAGTGAGGCAGACACAGTCAACTGTTCACTATTTACCTGGAATGAGTGGTATAGGATCTGCTTCCCAATAACAACAAAATATTTAGAAATAAAAATAAAACGGTAATACAAGCAATTTGTAAAGTAGGAAGTGCTTTGCCCAGCTATTTCAGCATAGCAGCTGTGCTTCAGCAGTTGAAGTGAACTAAGATACCAGTCTCTATACAATTTCCATGAAGACAAAAATCGGTTTCTCCTTCACTCATATTTTGAAAGGACCCAAAGAAATGTTGTGCTAAGAAAGACTCTTCTCTATATCATTCCTCACAGGCCACAAACATAAGAATGGGAACTTTTAAAAGCACATTCTAATTTTAAATAATCCTCACTACCAGCGAATCCCCGTACACATAATTACAGCTTCCGTTTATTTGGGTTCTGTTTTTAGTTGAGCAGAGACAGTTGACAAGAGACAATCCTGAAAACGTTCACTATCCTATCTTAATTGACTTGGTGTTTTATACATTGGCAAAGTAGTGGTATGTGTGTATGGTGGCAGAGGGGGGGTGACCTCTGTTTGGAAATTAAAAAAAGGAAAAATAGGCATAGCAGAAAATATATTTCCCAATGAGGGTTGAACCCTTCGAAGTTGAAAACCTGGGAGCCTACCCACCTGGACTTCCTCAGGTGAAGCTGACCAAGTGAAGGGAAGCCAGGGTTACCTCCCTAACCACTCTGCTGCCCTCCAGGATTCATTTTCTCTCCCAGATGTCTTCAGAGTGTTCAGGGTGAGCCACCGACGTGAGAGAACACACTAGACATTCTATTTGTGTTTATTTATTTATTTATTGCTGCATTGGGTCTTCGTTGCTGCGCCCAGGCTCTCTCTAGTTGCAGCAAGTGGGGTCTGCTCTTTGTTGTGGTGCGTGGGCTTCTCATTGAAGTGGCTTCTCTTGCTGTGGAGCACGGGCTCTAGGTGCGTGGGCTTCAGTAGTTGTGGCTCGTGGGCTCAGCGGCTCTGCAGCATGTGGGATCTTCCCAGACCAGGGCTCGAACCCGTGTCCCCTACACCAACAAGAGGACTACCAACTACTGTGCCACCAGGGAAGTCCCTGTATTTAATTTTAGATAAAAGTAAGAAGGAAATGAATCTTTACTAAAACTCAATATACAGTTTGACACTGACAGCCTCACTCAGACACATGTCACTTACAGCACAAGAGGGCAATTGAACAAAGCAGCAATATCACTAGAGCAGGGAAGGACCCTCCTGCCTTTGTCTGCTTCCAGCCCATCCCAGGGCATAATCTCCTACTTCTACCCAGTTAGACAGACCTCCAGATCATGTTATCTAGTTTTAACTAAACTGACCCTCCCAATATGGCCTTATGGCTCTAGAAGATTCCTGCAGAAAAACTGAGACAATACAAGCACATGCAATCCTTCTCTTATTCCTAATCATGTGCTTCATCATTCACATTACAAGTTAAAAAATAATGATGGCCTAAATCGGTCTAACAAAATTTCAGGCAAAAAATTTTTTTAATTCTCAGGAAAACTATTGGAAAGGTAGACTTACATCAACAGCTGCTAATAATGACCTTCACCCTTCTCATGCAACAACTTTTTTTTTTTTTTTTTTTTTTGGCTGCATTCTGTCTTCGTTGCTGCACGCGGGCTTTCTCTAGTTGTGGCGAGCGAGGGCTACTCTTCGTTGCGGTGCACGGGCTTCTCACTGTGGTGCTTCTCTTGTTGCAGAGCATAGGCTCTAGGCGCACGGGCTTCGGTAGCTGTGGCTCATGGGCTGTAGAGCGCAGGCTCAGTAGTTGTGGTGCACGGGCTTAGTTGCTCTGCGGCCTGTGGGATCTTCCCAGACCAGGGCTCAAACCTGTGTCCCCTGCATTGGCAGGGAGATTCTTAACCACTGCGCCACCAGGGAAGCCTGCAACAACTGTTTCTTGAGCACCTTTGATGGGCCAAGCAGTATTCTAGGCCCAGGAGATGGCTGTGAACAGAAGACAATCCGTGCATTCATGGGGAGGTGCAGTAAGATGTACAGTAAACCAAATAAGTAAATTATATAGAGTATTCAAAGGTAATAGGAAAACATGAAGCAGGGAAGAGGGGTAGGGAATGGTAGGGAAGGATTTATAATTTTAAAGAAGATGATCAGGGAAAGCATCACTGAGACAATGATATGAGATAAAAAACGATGCAACGGTGATTAGCAAGACACATCAAAACTGAACACCCACTACCTGAAAACGAACATCTACAACTTGAAAGCAGAGGCATTGATGTATTTAAAAAAACAAAATACTCTCTAAAAAAATTTTAAATGCATTTCAAAATTAGGTCATTCTTTTAAATTTTTAGTTTTGTGTACTTGCTTAAATAAACATAGTATATTAGTACAGTGGAACCTGTATAGTATGTAAAAATAAATAAATATTCGTATGTTAAGAGATGAGTTCTCCAAAAATCTTTACTGATGGGATGTATGATGAAAGAATTTGGGGGGTACTTGGCACAACTACAACCAAAATAATTTTTAAAAATTTGATCACGCTCTTGCTTACAGGAAGCCCTTTCCTAGCTTCCGATTGCCCTAAAGAGTATATCCAGACTCTTGGTTCTTGAGACCCAACATGACCTGCTTTCTCTTTCCTCCCCGTCTCAGCCTACACATTTCAGTGAGACTGAACTCCCAGTTCCTAAAGTAGACCATGCGCTCTCTCTCACCTCCTGACCCGCACACACTCTCTTCCCTCAGTTGGAGACACTCTTTCAAGGACCACCCCACTCTCCAGGGGCTTCCTCACTTTTCACCTGGCCAGCTGTGCTCCTTGTCCTTCCACGTTGTGAGTCACTGCAGAAGTCTCTTCCTCCAGGGGGCCTTCTCTGACTCATCAAGCCCAGCTTAGTTGCCCTGGTAAATTATCATCCCAGCACCTATTGATTCCAGCTCCCTGTAGGCAACAGAGGGCATGGACTTGTCCCAGGTCACTGCTGTAGTCTCAGAGCCCAATCCAGTGATGCACATAATAGGTATTTCCCACGTATTTGTTAAGGGAGTGAATGAATAAACAAATGGATGTAGCTACTGCATATTTAAGTATTGGTACAAATTTCATAGCTTCTGTTCGCACTCATAGTGCTATTAATTGTGCTCTCATGACAGTTTCTCTGTATATCTTTTTTCTTTTCCTTTTTGGCTGCATCGAGCAGCATGAGGGGTCCTAGTTCCCCAACCAGAATCGAATGTGCACCCCCTGCAGTGGAAGCACGAGTCTTAACCACTGGACTGCCAGGGAAGTCCTTCTCTATATATCTTTATAAGAGAACATTTTATCCTGGATTTTAATTATTTTCACCTTGGATAGTGTGATCACTGGTAGTTGACAAGCTCACAGTGCTTTGGATTGTGCCTGATGTATGGTGAATTCTCCAAAAATATTTATCAAATGAATTACCTTGAGAATGTAAGATACAGTCCTTAATGAACGAAAGTATACGTTCTTTGAGCATTAATTTTCACAAGACACAATGTCTTAGAAATAAGCTCTGTGATTTTAGTTTGGACTAATGTGAAGGCTGCCCCTCATTCAAATTCACAAACTTGAAATAATTATTTTTTTAATACTTTAAAATTTATTTTATCATCACACACAAATATGTCAGATGGGATGATTGTAACGTAATAACTATATACCATATCTGTGTAATATGTTTTATATGTATTGTGTGTGTGTGTCCAAATGTGTCTTCCCCTTGTAACCAAAGGCTGTCCTTGCCTCATTGATGCCTAGAGGAGGACCATACTCTGAGATTCCACAAGATTCCACCTTATTTATGATCTTCTCATTAAGAACATGCATAAGAGAGTATAAATGTGACAGTAAGGGACTTGACCTTCCTCTTTAAGAAAGTCTGATCACATTCCCCCCTGCTGGAATTATGTAGGTCTTAACTCTTCCCAGTTGTACCCATCCCCTACTTGCTCAAACCTTGGGGTAGCAAAATGAAATGACAAAAGGAAAATGTTTAGCACATGCACACCTGACCTGACTCTTGTAGTAGACAGGCTACATTCTTTGCAGGGGATACTCAATTTTTTTTCTTCATTTTTTTTTTTCCTGAAAGCAATTTTTGATGGATAGTTAGAGGAAACCCCTAACTTTGACCAAGAAAAAAAATCAAATCAATGAATGTAAATATTGAAAGACATGCTGTTTGTTTATAAGGACACACTCTTGGCATTTAAGCAGACAGTCCACAATCTGAGCTGTGTGTTGTGTTGATAAAGTGCATGGTATTTGAGAGAGCATTTTTTTCCATGATTCAGTATGTTTGGTTTACTCTTAGCTATAAACACCTTTTCCATACAAATCTGCTTTTCCTGCAAAAACATACATATGTAAGCAATCTTGACAAACTGATCAAGCCAAGCTGCTAATAAATTTATTTGATAGCTATTCTTTGCATATCCTGCACCTCCTAAATATATAAATTCCCAAACGTAGTAAAAGACTAATTTTTATTGCATTTAATAGAGTCATTTGGCAATTTTTTTATGCTGTGTTTTATTTAACTACGATGAAAGCCTTCAGAAAAGGCTTCATGTAAGAGATATAAGTAGATGGGGAAGGAAAGGGGACAGAGGAGATGGGAGGCAGAGGGGCGTGCTGTGCTCAGAAAGTGCTTTGCATTTCATGGAGTCCTTACAATTCATATCCAAGTACAGTAGCTCTGTTGTGTGAGCAAATCTCTTTGCCTAGACCACAGTAATTGAACTTTTACAGATTTCTCAAGTACATTGAAACTGCTGCTAAATCAGGAAGGGTGAACTGAAGCCTGCTCCTCTATACCACACTTACTCATCTCCAGTGCTATGCTGAATTTATTTTTGACACTAAGAAAAGAACCATGAATTTTTGTCAACTGCAGCATGGGAATTTACATTTGTTCTATAAAATGCACTGAAAGGACCAGCCTGCTCTTTGAGAATGGGAAATGTAATCTCTCCAACTCTCAATAAACTTGAGAATATATATCTGGTTAAACCCATCTAAAATGAGATGCAGTCCTGGCAATATGGTGGGCTCAGAAAGGCTGGCAATAAAAGTAGATATACAATATCTGACATCAGATTGTTTCAAGCTTAATTTCAGTAAAGTATTAATGTCAGGAAAAGAAACGCTCTGTGATGCACAGATTGATAACATTAGATGGAAACTGTGCAATGCCTTATGAACACGACCATTTTTGACTTGATATTATGAGTAAAGAATAGAGCAATATTCAATGTGCCAGCTCCAGATTTGCAGTTATAAAAGTTGACCAGGAATGTGGTCAGGAAAAGGGATAAAATATGGCAAATATGCTCTTCTGTAAATAAAACCAAACAAGATTATATTACTCTAAAATATGTTCTGTGTAGATGCCCTTCACAGTTTGCCCTGGGTAGCAAGTAATTGCCCGCATTTGATGAGAAGGAGCCTTCCAACACAGAATATTAAACAAAGAATACATACGTATCATTGTCAAAGACAACAAAAGCACCTCGGAGGCACTTCCGGTCTCAACAACAGAGGTGCATGAAATAATTGGTGAAAGGCAATGGATATCTTGAGAAACGCAAGCAATGAAAGTCCAGTTCCATTTATTTTTCCCTTAAATTGCTTTTTCTAGTCAATAAATAATCACACAATCACATCCTACTTCCAGGAGAACATACATGGTTGACATCCTTAGCAGGTTTCATTTGTGGGCTCACACCTCTATTCAGGATTCCACGTGTCAGGTCTGCCTTTAGTTTTCATCTTAACAAATGTCAAGTGCATTTTGTCTTCAAAAACAATGGTGTTTCTGGTTTCTCTTGTCCTGTACGAAAGATCACTTCCCGCTCTCCTTTCTCTTTTGCAGAAGATATTATAGCCAGTTCAGGTACTGATCAAGTTTGTAAAACATGAAGTGGTACACATCCGTAAAGGTAAAATCACACATAGAAATATTCCACTTCCCTCCTCGCATAAACATACACACATGCATTTTCTACCCAAACGTGGCTAGATACCTTAACAAAGAGCTTACTTGGACATACACCCTTAAAAACAAGGAGACAAGTAAATAATCCATAAAGAATTGTCCTTTATAATCTTGGAAAATATTATGGCAAGCTTAAATCAATAGATAATGCCACAATTAAAAAATTATTTCGAAATCCACTCTGTTAACATATTAAGTACGCTCCCGATTGTGCTGTGAAATGAATAAAAGAGGAAAATAAAATCTTTTCTTTCACCTCCACAATAATGAAAAGATTACTGACAAATCAATATTGTTGCTAAAATAGTTGCATCCTAAAGCCATTTTGGGGGGAAAATTGTGCTTTCCTCTGTTTGTATACCATGAGTCTGTCCTCTGTCATTCCTTTTCTCTTTAATCTTGTTTGAGTGTACAGCTCACTCGTCCTTATTTTATTGACTCAATCACAGGCACACTGTCACTTTTTATAAAATGGTCACTGCAGAATCACATCAAGCAAATTTTTGATTCTGCAGTCAGTAATTTCGTGCCTTTATGGAACTGCAATTTCAGGGCTCACTGCTTGTTTTTCTAAAACGTACTTTAGGAATTAGTTACTCCAGCCACAAATCAGTTGAATTTATGCACAGTTGTAATACAGTTTATGGCCTCATGGTACATTGCTTCAAAAACAGCAGATGTGAAATTATGATAAATATAATGAGTGTTTTTTTGCCTGATCTAGTGGAGTAGAGAAGGATCTGGAGCGTGTTTACCTATCCCATACAGTACATTTAATGTCTTAGTCAGGAGCCCTGACAATGGCTGATTAATGTCCTCATTTCCTTTATTAAAGATAAGAGTAGCACTGCAGTCAGGAGATAGAAAGCACACCATAAATCTTCGTAAAATGAACAGTCAAATAATCACTCATCAGAAATAAAATCTACATACATTAACACTAACACTCAGCCTTCCGCGCACGCTCCCATAAAAAGCAAGAAGAGATGGCGGTCCTGAAGTTTTAATTTGAACTAGTTCTTTAAGTTGAATATTACCAACCCTGTAACCTGGATGCAAAAGCTGGCATTTAAAAGCACATGTGAAAGGAGCAGATGCCTCATCATTACATTAAGAGCATGAAGCAGGCAACAATTAAGCGATTCACTGGAAAGACATAATGCTGATCTATGCTAGCAATTAATCACAGAATACATTAGACAATGATGGGTGACCTACAAATTTTTGACAAAATAATTTTTCATCATGTTGGCGATTTCTTAGCCTAATATGCCTGCAAGGCACAGAGTCAAAACCTGTCATTTATTCCATCGCTCCTTGACAGGCGGCAACCTGTCTTCCAGACAAAATGAACATTATCTGTGCTCACTAGACATTTAGTGCAGGGCTTAGCTTATGACTAATGATAATCGGCAGACAGAAATGTTAGAGTCTGAAATAATGTTCTCTTTGTTAAAGAAATTTCTTGAGGTAGAATTTTTTTTTCCGAAAGATGTATAAAGATAAAAACTGTTTTTTATCTGGGTTTTAATGCAACTCCAAGAACCAATATTTCCCTTCTACCAAAATAAACAGAAGGATGGAGCAATTTTTTTAAATTAACATCTCATTTGAATACCGACTCTTGCCTGAAAATTTCTTATGTGGTTAGAAACTGAGATACGGAGGAAAGCTCAGGAGATAGAGCCTTAAACAAGAAAATATGGGCAAGCTGTTTTGTGTTCCAGGCTTTATTTTGAATCTGGTGGAAATAAGGTTGAAACATCATGAGTGCGTGTGCTGCAGAATATAAATAAATGAAGACTGTGTTGAGAAATGTACTCCCACCACCCCTATTCTTCTTGATTTCCATTTGTCACTAGGTTCTTCAAAGCCTGAGACAACCTAAAGCAATTTGAGGAAAGCAATTTTGAGGGAGAGAAATGCATAAAATCGCAAATTTATTAAATGGATCTAAAATTCCACAAGCAAGTACTTTATCTTGTACTTATAATTAATATAATTGTTTTATGTGCTTTGGATGAAGAGGAATGGATTTTTTGGTTATTTTTCTTTGTGTATTACATGTGCATAATGCCATCTTAGAGGCAGCTTTTTCTTTGGGTTCAGGCACCAAATTCCTATTAGCCTTAATGGGACTTATACATGCACATGGATAGGAGAATATACCCCTTAGGCTTGAAATTTAAAGGAACAAATGGCAAGGACATCAAAATAGTAAAGTCTAATTTAGATGATCCATAAGCCTGCACAGTTACTTTCCTGAGAAGGCAAACAAATGTTATGCCTTATGATGTTTCAGATTGTTTTGATAGCCCTGTAAATACATCCTCTAGACTCATTACTTAGGGGGAAAGTCTGTTTTTATCAAGCAATGCAGTTTTTGACCACACATGTTTGGTTTGAATTATATATTTTTTTATTTTGCATAATGCATTAGTGCAAGTTAGTTAGATGTAGTTCATCATTTCAATCACAACCTCCTGCTTTGAACCTCTTTGTACCTATCATACAACTTGTATGTCATTCTTTTCCCAAAGGTAAAAAGGAAGATGAAAAGCCAAAGCTCTTTTGACCCCCAATTTTGTAGGTTTGAGTAGATTCGCTAACCAGATTCCTTCCAGAAAGAGTCTGGTTGGTGCATAGTCCAAAGAAGTCTGTGTTATTCTGATGAGACGGTTGCTGACATTCCATAAATCACATGACTTTGTTTTAGCAGTATCCAAGGCCAGATAAATAGTCGTCTACCTGGCAAGAGTGGGGCTCGTTTTGTTATTGTTCAAAACAATTCAGTTTTGAAGGATGCTGAGAAAATTACCCTTTCCTTTCTAAACATAACCGGGGTTTCCAGTTCAAGGGTCTGGGTATACTGAGTATGATAGCTAATATTTAAATGACTGTCTAATCTCAGGATAACAAACAACTTTAGCCTTCAGTGATCACAAGTCCCTCATTTTCTGGGCTTTCATTTTATTTCTTGCAAAACAAATATGAAAAAATTATCACACTTTTTCCCCATCACTGGGCCTCATTCTCTGTCATGTACGTATTGATTCATCAGCACCAAGGGGCTTCTAAATGAGGGGGACGAGAGCTCAAGTGTTGTTACAAGCCTCCTCCAGGAGGTTACAACTCTTGCCAGTAACTAACTGTGTTAGAACTGCTGCTTCCCTGCCAGGGCAAAGTCAGGTCTGTGTCTGTTTTTCCCACTTCGGTATGGAAACCTCCAGAAAATCCTTTGCGTTGTTCAAAACTGTAAAATTTTGCTTCAGTAAAAATATGAATGAGAGATGTGGGCCTGAGCAGTCAAGTGACCATTTGATACAAGTCACCTATTAAATGTCATAAGAGTGTAAATTAAATTTGAGAAAAATAAATTAGTACATTAAAATTTAGAAGGCAGCCAGCCTAGCTTGGAGCTAAGGAATGAAAACTCTGTGCATGCCAATTCTAATTCTGGGAACAGCTTACTTTGTGAGCTTCACCTCTCTTCTCCTTATTCTCCTTCAGCTCTTATTACATCTCTCCTGTTCCCTCCATCTACCCCTTGTGCCTCTGTGTCAGCCAATGGACTCGTCGTACTGTTTCTCCATGTGTAAAATGGAGACAGAACAAGAAACAAACACTGGTTCAAACATCTGGTATCAGGATCACAACCACAGCAGAGCTGTCCAGGAAGATAAGGTTGAAAACATGTGATAGAGAATAACTATTGGGTGAATGTTATGAGTATGGAAATGACGACACCGCATACGGAGTCTGTGACTTTGTTCCTGTTTTCAAACCCGCACTTTGCTGAATAATGAAGATTCAGGAGTGGTTTTACAATCATACCTTCGATTCGCTGTTTTCTCCTGAAGTTCACAGGACAGGAGTGAAAACACTTAGTAGGAGGCCAAAGTCCTAACATCACTACATTTGAATTGAGAGCACTTAGAAACCACCCCATCCTATGCATGAATTCCTCTCTACAACATCTATTCGGAGTGGCTGTCTGTACTTGCCCCTATTCTCCTCTAGCGATGTGATATTTACCTTGAGTGAGACCTTCTTTCCGTAGGAATATGAAAGGTTTAATAATGATAGTGACCATTTATTTAACATTCATTACATACCAGACATTGGGATAGGACCATTACATGCATATCCTCATTTAAATCCACTTGAAGTGTTTTAAACCCATTTTAAGGATGAAGTGATGGCAGACATAGTTTAGGAAATTTCCACAAGGGCACAGAGCTGCTTAGTTCTGTCTGATTCTATAACCATTATGGGATACTACCTCCTTGAAATATATACACATTCTGTTTTAGTCTTGCAGAATAAACTGATTCCATGCCAATATCATTATCACTTCCTTGCTACCTTTCTTCTCTTCCAAGAGACATTCTGAGTCCAGTTTAACATTTCCAGTTGTCTGGACTATTTCTCATGCGACTTTGCTTTGATTGTCTTTTGTGTCCTTCTTACTTTCCCTTAGGGACTCTTTTAAAATGTGGCACCTAGAGCCAAATGTAATAATTTTTATGAGGTCTGGTTACGTTTTCTGAAAAGTATACTTTTATTTATATGGACTAAGATGAAATTAGCTTTGGTCTTAGGTCATATTTTGGAAGTGCTAAACTGTATCACCCCCTTGACATGTGAATATCACAGTCTGATAAAAGGGCAAACTGCATTTCACATGACTAGGATGCATCTCTCCTGGATTTCCATCTGTTCTCATCACCAGTTAGATATGGAACCCTCACTAGGTCACAGTTTTCTCATTTATAAAAAGAGCCAGTTGATTGATTCCTCTCCAAGACCTATCCCAGCTAAAATATTACTTGTGTCTTCAATGTAATGCCAATAAATTCTCTTTCATCTCTTTGCTTATTCCTCTCCGGGCTTACCAAATTGAAGATAGGGGTAAAAAGAGGGTTGTGGGGTTGGAAAAGAGCAGAAATTACATAAAGGAAAAATTAAAAGCTCACTTTAATAAGAAGCTTACTTACATGTAGGGTCATATTTCATGCATAATGTAAGGAGCATTGTAAACTTTTTAGAGTTTAAGTTCCTACGAGTCAGGTATTTTTTGTCAGAGAACTTTGGGCATGTGCCCAGATCCAACAGAAGGAGCAATAATCCTTAAAACCGTCTTTGCAAAAAAGCCCAGAATTTATCATAAATCAAATGGACTAAGATTAAAGTCTTTAAACCTAAGCCACATGTAATAGTTCTTCTAGGTATCACCAGAATCAGATATGAATGAAGCTTCATTTGTGACAAATGGAGTAACTACAATTTATTCACTTTACTCCTATCCTGAGTATAAGGATTAACATGGAGATTTTCTGAATCATTTCGATGTTTTCAGCACTGACAGTTTTTCATCATTTTTGATGAGAAGATGGCTTAGCATAGGATAGGAAGATTGCAGGTAAAACTTTCTTCTTATAGCTTCAGTGTTTCTTACAGTCTTCCAGGAAACAACAGGCCTGTATGTCCTTCCTCTTTGCCTGAAAAATGCCCAACTTATTGCTGAGAGCGCCAGCAGTAGGTGCTTTTGAGAAAATTGTTCTGCCTAGTCCAAAAGTGTTCATTGGATCTCTGATTCAAAAATTTGCGTTTTTCAGTCTCATTAATTACTTAATGTATAACAACTACCTACGGAGGGCTCCTAGCACCATTAGTTTTGCCTCTATTTTTCCCATCTTTAAAGGAGATGTGATCATCTTTTTTCTTTTCCTACTTTGAAGGAAATATACACTGAATTGTGAGAACATGTAAATAAAACTTTAATTGATAAAAGGTATCAAAGGTGAAATAATATAAAACCTTATTAATTCAATATTCCAATGCTATGGGGGCAGCCTTAATATGCAGCTAACATACAGGGGAAGTCCTCAAATGTCGCAACATGGACTTCTGTTTTTTGCAGATGGGAATAGAAAATCCCAAATAATTTAAGCACTTTCTATCTGGGTGCTCTTGGACAAACCAACAAAGATTTTCATGTTACCAAGGCCAATGGTTCTTTTTCTGATCATGTGTTACCTGTTATCTCAATGGCATTTGTTGTAGTAACAGTTTCAATCTTCTTAAAACATTGTTTCCTGGCTTCCATGATATCATTTTCCCAGTGTGACACTAACTCTCCTTTTCAGACTCCTTTGCTGTCTCTTCCTCCTCTTCTGTACCTAGGTCCTCCTCTCTTCTGTATATATACATGCTTTCTCCTCTTTGAATTCACTCAGTCACATGGCTTTAAGTACCATCCCTAAGCCAGACTTTTTAATTTGACTGCTTAACTGACAGTTCCACATGGATATCTAATAATCATACCAAACACATGTCACAAAAACTAAGAGTTCCCCCAAGCCTCCTCTTCCCTCAGCCTTACCAAATTCAATAAGCAGTACTGCCATCTCCCCAGCAACTCAAGCTAAAAATCCTAGGAGTCATTCTTGATTTCTCCAGTCTGTTTACCCTCAGTATCCCGTTTTTCATCTAACCTTGATGATTCTACTCCAAAACCTATTTCACATGCAAACAATTCTATCTCCACTATTACCAGCATAGTCAAAGCACCACCTCTGCCTTGGACAAATGTGGTGACCTCCTAACCAATCAGCCTCTTCCATTCTTTTCTTCTTTGATCCATTCTCCACACAGCAGTCATCATATTCTTTCACTGTATAATCATATCATGTCACTCTAGTGCTTAAAGTCTTCCAATGGCTTCCTATCAGAAAAAATAATAATAATAATAATCAAAATGTCCTACCCTGGCTTATAAAACTAACATGATCAGCCCCTTCCTGTCTCTCTCACCTCATCTTCGTTCATGGTCCTATTTTCACCATGCTCAAGTCACAGTGAGCTTTCTTTCCTGTTTATCAATCATTCATGGCTTGTTCATGCCTTACAAACTTTCACTAATTGATGCCTGTGCCTAGAATGCTCTTCTGTCCGTCTTTTCCAACTGGCTCCTTCCTGTCATTCATCCATCAGCTTCAATAACATCTCCTCAGAGAAGCCTTTCCAAATCAACCATGCAAGCTCCATAGAGTAAGGCCTTTTTGTGTCTCATTCTTCACTCCATCCCCAACACCTAGAACATGACTAGCACACAGTGGTACTCAATAAATATTTGTTGAATGAGTGAATGAGCTTTATTTTTCTTAACTGTAAAGTGAACAAATTGGAATGGATAACAGCTAAGCCCTCTCTAGTTCAATCATGTTAAGTATGGGTAGGTCACCAGTAATTTGAATTTTCATATTGAATCCACTCTATTCCAATCTGTTTCTCCATTTGAAAGGATTTTCTTTTCTAACAACAAAAGCTGTTAATAACTGATATTGCTGGGCATGATGACACCATATCTTCTTGAGATAATATTAATTATGGCTCTTTTTATTAGCCATAAGTACTAGCATCCTTTCTTTAGAGCTGTGTTGACACACATCTGCTCTTAATGTTTGATTTATTTCCATAGCAAAAAATTTACATGCCAATGTAAACAGGGATGAGAGAGGGATACATGGCATCTTATAACTGAGCATTATATGAGATTCTATACTCTATTTTTAACAGAAAAGATAAACACTTTTATTATGACTAATACATAATACAATATATTTATGTCTCACTTTATTCTTTTTACATACATACTTTTATTTCACTGCCTCTGTGTGATATATACCTATTTCAAGGTGGTGTGATTTAACTCATCTAATACAAGCTCTTAGGAACTTTTTTCTGCCTGTTTTATGATTATTATTACCTATCATCTTTTACCATCTGAATTTCTTGAAAACTAATGAAGGCAGTATGTGTATCATACTCTACTAGGTCTTAAAATGCCCATATCACTTGAAGACTTTATAATAATCCCAAATAATAGTTGTCTATGTATTTCAGAGATTTAGATGGCTAAAGTTTCCTATTTTATATTTTTATCTAATTGCCTCATTTGCCAGTCTCATCTCCTAGGTCTTCTCAAAAGAAATGATTGTCTTGTATTCTCCTTTGCTGTTTAAAGTCTTACATAGAAGCTGAATGTGCAAATGAAGAGTTAAATGTTAGAAACTAAGTGGCTTCTTTAATTTGGTTTTATTAAAACACACTTTCATTTGACATTCCAAACTAAAATTATTTTTATATTTTATTTATAGACACAAAAGTATTAGTGCCATCATGGAATTACTTCTTAGAATTCATTATGTTAAATGGTGGCTATAATTATAGACACATCCCAGTGTATTTTGCAACTGCTTCCTTTTTTTATTTTTTATTTATTTATTTATTTTTGCATAGATGCTGGTCCATGCTCCAGAGTTAAGGAAAAGGCTTGTATGTTTTGGTCACCTTTCAATGGATCTTTTCTGCAACATTTTTCCAGGGTGAGAAGTAGTCACTCTCAAGCATACAGGACCTGTGACCTCATCCTATGATGATTTAATGTTACTTACATGAAGGCAAATCTTACACCAAATGTCGCATGGGCCCATATATGGAAAACATGAACACATTATCATTCGATAGCTGATAGTTACAGGGAAATATAAACAAACAACACTTTCCTTTTTGGGAAAATATAATTTTTAAGCCCCATTCCATTTATCTACATCAATATTTGTAGAAGTAAGTATCTTACAGAACCACCCACATAGTTATTTGTTGATCCATTCCTGTAGTCTATCAATCTTTTTTCAATTCTGGGCTCATGGCTAGAGTGGTGTAGCAGCGTATATTGCATCTCTATGATAATTTAATTTAACTGTAGTGTGCTAGGGTCTAGATTGCTCCTCTTAGCAGCCAGAGGTGACCGCAAACAGTGCCAGGGCCTAGATTGTTGTCAGCAATAATTACTGGCTAAAGAGAGCTTTGAATGGATATGACATTCTACAGAAATATCCAGCAATAAGAGTCAGAGTGTATAAGGATACATATATGGGTATTTTAACAAAACCACAAATTTCTTTGTCAAAACAGTTCATAATTGATTAGCCGATGAAGTCTCTAAACTGCATGCATCTTTGTATAAGTCTGTATGGTATCTGTTTGCTCCAGGCATGTTTCCTTAATGGGTTTATATATACTGATAATCTGAAAATGAAGTAAATGGCTGGGCTAAATACGAGAGTACAAATGGAAAGAAGGGGAAAAAAAGAAATTTTGCTCATGTATTTTCTCTTTTTTCTACTCATACAAAAGTAAATTCAAGTTTAAAAATCAAAGGAGAGAAATAAATGGCTCTTCTTCCTTTAATTACCACGTTTAGAAAGAACTGTAAGTACACACACCATTTCAGCAAATGGTGCTGGATCTGAGTGATGCCAATCTCACATGATGCCGAACTAAAACGCTTGTCTTAGAAAGTGCTCTTTAGTCATGTACTGGCTTTCTCAGCCCTTATTTCTGTGAAATAGGAGTCAAAAGAAAATGATAGGAACCCCAACACCATGACTGCCATAACATTCTTCTTTTTTTTCTTCTTCTTGTTTAGGTTGGCATTGTCAGAAAATAATTATCCATGAGGGGAAAAAAAGTCAACTATTTGGGTAAGTTAGTAAATATATAGGTGGTTACAGAAACAAATTTATTATCATATGTGTTTGCATTAGATACAAAATAATGTCGAATGCTCCATCCTAGTGGTGCTGCTTAGCGATGGCACACTGAGGGCTGTGGGATTTTTGAAGCAATTTTGCTTTAACGATAAGAACTAGTGGAATGCTTACACAATCCATTTGAGAAGGGGAAGAATGAAATTAGTAACAAGACAATTTTGGACATTAAGAAAAGATTACAGGACTTCCCTGGTAGCTCAGTGGTTAAGAATCCGCTTGCCAGTGCAGGGGACATGGGTTTGAGCCCTGGTCCAGGAAGATCCCACATGCCACGGAGCAACTAAGCCCATGCACCACAACTATTGAGCCTGTGCTCTAGAGCCGACAAGCCACAACTACTGAGCCCACATGCTGCAACTACTGAAGCCCACGTGCCTAGAAGCCCATGCTCCACAACAGGAGAAGCCACCGCAATGAGAAGCCCGCACACTACAAAGGCGAGTAGCCCCCACTTGCCACAACTAGAGAAAGCCCACGCACAGCAATGAAGACCCAATGCAGCCAAAAAATTAATTAATTAATTAATTAAAATAAAGATTATGTCTGAAAAATTTTATCTTAGTTTGAAATTTTTCTAACAGTATTTTCTCAAACAAAATAAAAGAAGAGGAAATCAGAAACCTGTGGGATGGTCTACTAGTTTGTCCTTCAGAAGCCCCAGGTCCTGATAACAGAAGCATATTCTCAGACAAAGGACATTATCATGCTCTTCCCCTTCCTGGAACAGCACACACCACCTACCCCAATGTGGTTATTGCCTCATAGTTATGAGAAATCTCAGGATTGTAAGGGACTTCAACTTTCACCTTGTTAAGTGCTCAAGCTCTCATTCCAGGGTAAATGTGAAGAAATTCTTTTTCTTATGCCTACGATCTTTTATTCCTTTGTCTACTCTCTGAGAAGGCTTTAATAGTCAGGGAGTTCACAGAACTCCCAAAAGGAGTTATTTCAAACCATATATTCCCCACTTGAAGTATTTACTAACTGGTCTGTACCAAAGACAGCATATATCACACACTAACTTGCATGTTTCCTACTGATTTCATGAATATATATCTTGTTTCCCCAGTTACATTGTAAATTCATCAATGATAAAGTCTACGTCTCGTACATAAGCCACAGTATCCCAAAAATATCTGCAAATATGAGTTTTTGGCACCGGGAAAGTGCCCATAAATCCTTGGGGTTTGATAATGTAACTGTGACTATTGGTTATGCATAAGGGCAGAATATACATCTCAGTAATGATAATTTTTATTTATTCATTTATTTATACCACAAACTACTGAATCTTAGGTTCTATCCACAGGCATAGACTGATTAAAGAAGGTATTGTCCTGCTCTCAGTCATAAATAGTTACAGTGTCTTAGGATGGGAGCTACCATCCAAATCTGTATGAGGTTCAGATAAAGAAGTAATTGATAGAAGTAGAGACTGAGTTGGTTCTTAAAGAATATGTTCAAAAGGTAGAAGGTGATGGGAAGAATTTTCACGGCAGAGGGAAAAGTAATTATTGGTGTAGCTGGAATATAGTGAGTGTTTGAATTGTAGAAGATGGAGTTAAAGAGGGAAGTGTTTGAAAATGTAAACACACTCTACCCCACAGACTGTTTCATTCTTCAGAAATTTCCTTGGGTGCTGCCTCCAGCACCAACCTCCTCATTTTACCTCATCTCCACTGCAGACATTTCCCTTCAGATTCAGTTCTAAAAGCTCTTCATCTATCCCTGAGCACACTTGCATCTAGGACATAAACAATAGCTCCCCTTGGTTCTTTTACCCAGGATCATGGGACAGATTCTGAAGACCCCAGCTCAGGAAAGAGCCCAAGCCCCGCCTTATCCACTTACACCAACAAGAGCCTAGATGGTGAACTTGGAGCAGTTTTATGTGCCTTGCTAAGGAGTTTGTACTTTATCCTCTAGCTTAGGCACTAGGGTTCCATTGTTATACTTTGTTCAAAAAATGAAAAGATGAACATTTAATAGACTATAACTAGAATGGCATTAAATCTAAATCATAACCTTTGATTCTTATTATGGTCTTCTGAGAATAAATAGAATGATTAACTTAAATCATTAATCCAGGTAAACATTTGATCCATTGTTGTTTAGATATTAGAACGAGCATGTGAATCAAGTCTTGGAAACCTGCCAGTATTCTACTGTGCACATTTTAGCAGTACTCAGAGAACCATTTTCCTGATATCCATATGTCATTACACATGGGTGATTTATTAATCATCAGATGTATTTTAAAATACTGCACATACACTGATTATAATGTGCCCAATAATCATGTACTACAGTGCATGATTTATGTTACAGATTTCTCTATTTAACATTGGGTTTTTTTTTTTTCTGGAGGCAATCTCTTCAGAAAAGTTGGGCTTCATGATTCTGCTGTTTTGTAGTGGATAAAGGAGGTTTACATTATAATCCTAAGAAAGGGAGATGTTTTTCTTATCCCAGCTAACAATCATTTCAGTCATTGGTGAAGCACTGTCTCCTATTCAACTTCAGGTTCAGTTCCACTTTTCAGCAATCATAGTCAATCTATAAAGATGGTACTCCTTCAGGAAAGTATACAAGTATAATTAGGGCAACAATGGTTAGGTAAAGGTAAAGGCTCTTCATGTCTGCTGCATATGGTGGTACATGTTGTACGTCAGCCAGCTCCAGGGAGAACAATTCATAGTAATCATAGATTTCTTTATTGATTAGGACTCTTGTTCTGGCAGATAAGAAGATGTCTTGAGGAAAGATAGGCTTCCTTTAATGTACAAAAATATGCCAGATAGACTAGCAGCACCTAAGTGCAAGAGATGAAATTTTACTGAATTTATAAATTTGTAGTATGTCTTCTTCATTCCCAAATCCATGAATAATATGTTATAGTAACTTTAAAAAGGACACAAAACCAAAAGTGCTTGGAAAGTTTAAAGGATGTTGAAGGAGGCTGAAATTGAAAGTTAAGTTAAACAGCAGTAATAATTAAGAATTAGAATGGATAGACAAAAATATGAAACTAAACACAAGTTCAAAAGAAAAGAAATCATTCTACAAATATGATTAAAGGGTTAAGAACCACAATGACCTTGAAGACAGAAAAACCCAACCCACTGATTATCACTAACTGTACCTTTACTAGCAAAACTGAACTGAGAATGGTCAGAAACCCAGGTCATGCATTAGTGATTTAACTGAGTGTTCAGAGTGTCCAAGTCTATATACTGCCTTAAGATCCAGCCTCACCGGGAGAGATCATAAGTCTTTTAAACTTTGCAAAGCACCACTGTCCCTCCATGCATAGTAGGGAAAACACCAGCTTGGAGCAAAGCACCTTGGAAGTTGGGGATACAGTACAGCTCTGTGGAAAGGAGTATTAAAGCAACAGTTGTCTTGATGTTTAGAGTTAAAAGACCTCTATAGAAAGACTTCACTTTTTTATTCTTTCTCTTCATGGTTTTATTTATTTTTTAGAGTAAGCAAATGGGGAAAAAAGGAAAATTATATTGGCAGAGGGCTGACCTCTATTTTATATAATTTGCAGCTAAAAAGCTTACAGGCTAAAACATGTAAATATATGCAGATCTGAGATCAAGACCTCAGAAGGGAAACAGCCAAGCAAGATTGAAGAGAATGTGGGCCATACATAGGAAAACCACTGGGGCTCTTAGCAACCTGGAAACCTGAAATGAATTATTATCTGGGTCCTATTGTGACCTACTTAGTATCCTGGCAGCGTGTTGGCATAAGGAGAAATTTGGGGCTGTAGGAATTGCTTATTTACTTGACCTTGAAGATACACGAACCAGTAGGATGTCTGCAGATTCAGCCCAGTGAGCAGATACTGCAGTAGTTATAGGGCAGTCACATTATGGAAAGATGACTCACCAAGTGTCATGGACAAAAGTGGCCTGAGCCCATGCCCTCTGCTGAGTTTCTCTTTCACTGAAATATTCTGTATCTAAACTGTAACCATTTCTGGTAAGAGCAGTAGACGGAAAAAAAAAAAGTGAAATGTGTACCACCAATGTTCTTACTTGTTTTTTAAAAAAATATTTTACAATGAGAAGAGAAACAGAGCATGAATTTCAGATTAAAGTTAGAATGAGAAATTGGTTGCTTTGAATAAAAGAACAATCCATTTCTTTCAACACTGCATTTCTTTAAACTGTAGGTGAATGGAAACAGGGGAGATATTTGTAGCAAGGTAGAGAAAAGCACCATAATACTCCCTCAAACCTCAAGAATTCTCATCAACAGATTCTGGCCACGTTAGAGAGCTGGAATGATCCCAAGAGACCATGGATTTTAACTGTTGGGGTTTACAGATGAGAAACACAAGGAACAAAATCATGATACTCTTCAATGTCCCAGAAAAGAACTTGACTCTCCAAATGCTCAGAATTGCCCCACACTGCTCCCTGCAGCACGTGTCCTTTCAAAGCCTCCTTAAACGTAAATCTTTTCTCATGGCACTATGGATCAGTGGAGTTCTGAGCAAGGAGAGCTGAGGTAAAGGTCTGAGGTCTCTTAGCTTCCTTTTCCTCTTTTGAGGAAGAGTCTGTTGAAGGGCCAAGTTACGCCCAGCACTTCAGTCAAAGCAGACATGAGTCACAGTTGAAATTGGATCCTACACTTAATTTTGCTTGTGTACATCTGGCTTATAATATATGTCTCACAAATGGACTCTTTCAGAAGAGTCAAAACCTGAGATGCCATGATTGATGAAAATTCCAAGTACCCAATTAACACGAATGAGGAAGTTATCAAATGTGAAAACTTTAGGTGAATTAACTGCCATCCGTATGTTATGATGTGGTGAATACTGGGCCCCTGGAGTTTTATTAATAAGCATCTAATGGAACAGATGGAACTGGTAACAACAAGTTTAATCCCCACTAATGTATAAAACAAGCCTAAGCCAAAACCAGGAGATCTGTAGGCACCAGATCCTATGACCTACAATAGGAAGCATCCTTAACTCATAGATGTTTTACCAGAAAGACACACGCCAGCCAGCTCACAATGTTTTCATAAGACAGGAACCTCAGCCTTGAACCACTCCAAGCATTACTCTTTTATCTTGACTGTCACAAGTGCATCTCAGGACATGTACTGTCTAGAGAATCATCCAAGTCAGTGGTGGTTACCTGTACTTAGCAAAATAAGCAGGCAGTGGAAGGCAATGGTTGTGCTAAGTTTTGTAACAGTACAGCAAATTCTTGTATGTGGCACAGGTATCACATATAACTGGATATACATTTTTTCTTCAGAAAAGCTTTCTATTACAAAGATTTCTTTTAAATACAAAATTAGATGTATTTGTGGCCAAAATAAATGGCTGCCTATAAGGAGTAATTCTAAAGATCCCAAAACATCTTCCGAACAAAGGATTGCCACTATTGCCTGAAATTCTTCCATGAAAGGTTTCTTGCATTACGTATTGCCCTCTTTTGTGATATGGTTTTTTCCCCAGAATGATAGCATGTGCAGTATCCTATAAGTCAATGGCAAATATTCACACAAAGATGTTAGTGTCTTTCCAACAAATAGCTACAACAGAGAGAATTTTTGTGAAGAGGGAGAAGAAGACAGAAAGGTTCTGATCCTAGTCCAATGCAGAAGGGGAACCACATGGACTGGTGACTCTGAACAGCCATAGCGCAGAGTTAGTGGATTCAGAGAAGGGCATAAAAGAACTCCAACTGAAAGCTCGCACTTCCTCAAAATTGTTACGTGTTTTTTTGCAGTCAGTCTTTGCACATGTTGTTCTTTCCTGTGGAAGGCTCTTCCACCCATACCAGTTTTTCCTCATTTTTCCTGGCTAACTGAGTAATTTTAAAGATTAGAGAAATTATCTTATTCTTTTACTCTTATTGCAATGCATAGAATATTATATATGCTTAATAATTTTTCAAGTGAGAAATTGGAGTTAGGAAGATAGCTAGGATCAATCCCACTTAGTTCACAGTTTTTCCTTGGGCCACCCTAATTAAATGAAACTTGTTTTCCTAATGTGTTGTGCCATTAAGTTGAAAATACATTTGGCTAGAAAAAAATATTACCAATCAATATGATTACATCAGTGCTGCTGTGACTATCTTGGAATATCATGATATTAAAACAAATTTCTTAAAGGTAAGAACTTATCAATGTGATAAGTTTTCTAGTTCATATTATGTAAACACTTTGTAGGGGAAATCTCTGGCAATTTCTAATATTTTTATTAACCCAAAACTTCCCCAATTCTAACTTTGCCCTTGTGAAAATTATTTTTGTTCAAATTTTTTGGTTTCCTTTCAAATCTCTTAATTCAGGATTTTAAAAATATATGTACTTGTCAAGAAGAGGTAAAATACATACAAAAAGATTAGAGACCACAAGCTTCTATGAAGGCCAAGCAAGTGTCTGTTGAGATATGTGCTGCTCTCCTGATAATGAACCTCTAGTTTAAAAGACCTAATAAATTAAGAGGGAGAAAGAGTCTATGGATCATTCTATGCTCAACTTACTAATGATTAGTGTGACTTGCTTAGACATTTGGCAATCATAACTAGGTTTAGGAGTTTTGTAGTATATTCATTTCCTTTTAAAAGAAATAAAATAACATTTAAAGTCTATGTATCAATTTCCCCTAGGAAAATATTTTAATGGACACTAACAGGAACAAGAGGACAGGCACAGAAATGACAGTGTGGAATCCTAAAATTCCAGAGGTGAGTGATTTTCCTTCCTAGAGTGAATTACTGCAAAGATGAGAAATTATTTAAAATCATCTTTCAGATGTCCTGCCTGCCGTCTGCCACACACGGTGGGGTGTTACTCCAGGATCTTGCTTCAGACAGGTCTGGACTCAAAGAGGGCTAAAAATCCTTAACAGAAACTCTCTGGTAATTAAGCAGCACCCGGCAACAAATGAGCACAGGCAGCTTGCGGGATCTTGGTTCACAAGCCCAGGGTCGGGCTGAAGCTCCTGCAGTGGGAGCTCCAAGTCCAAACCACTGGACTAACAGAGAACCTCAGACCCCAGGGAATATTCATGGGAGTATGGTCTCACGGAGTTCCTCATCTCAGCATCAAGACCCAGCTCTACCCAATAGCCTACAAACTCCAGTGTTGGAAGCCTCAGGCCAAACAACCAGTAAGACAGGCACACAATCCCACACATTAAAAAAAATTTTTTTTAAATTAAAAAAAACTGAGACAGCAAAAAAATATGTCACAGATGAAGGAGAAAGGTACAAGACCAAATAAATGAAGAGGAAATAGGCAATCTACCTGAAAAAGAATTCAAAGTAATGATATTAAAGATGATCCAGAATCTCAGAAATAGAATGGAGGCATGGATTGAGAAAATACAAGAAATGTTTAACAAAGATCTAGAAGAACTAAAGAATGAACAAACAGAAATGAACAACACAATAACTGAAATGAAAAATACACTAGAAGGAATCAATAACGGAATAACTGAGACAGAAGAACGAATAAGTGAGCTGCAAGACAAAATGGTGGAAAAAACTGCCAAGGAGCAGAATAAAGAAAAAAGAATGAAAAGAGTTGAAGACAATCTCAGAGACCTCTGGGACAACACTAAACTCACCAACATTAGAATTATAGGGATCCCAGCAGAAGAAGGGAAAAAGAAAGGGTCTGAGAAAATATCTGAAGAGATTATAGTTGAAAACTTCCCTAACCTGGGAAAAGAAATAGTCACCCAAATCCAGGAAGCACAGAGAGTCCCATACAGGATAAAACCTAGGAAAAACACACAAAGACACATACTAATCAAACTACCAAAAATTAAATATAAAGAAAAAATAGTAAAAGCAGCAAGGGAAAAACAAAAAAAAATAACATACAAAGAATCCCCCATAAGGTTATCAGCTGATTTTTCAGCAGAAACTCTGCAGGCCAGAAGGGAGTGGCAGGATATACTTAAAGTGATGAAAGAGAAAAACCTACAACCAAGATTACCCAGCAAGGATCTCATTCAGATTCATGGAGAAATAAAAAGCTTTTCAGACAAGCAAAAGCTAAGAGAATTCAGCACCACCAAACCAGCTTTACAACAAATGCTAAAGAAACTTCTCTCACCGCGAAACACAAGAGAAGAAAAAGACACATAGAAACAAACCCAAAACAATTAAGAAAATGGTAATAGGAACATAAGTATCGATAATAACCTTGAATGTGAATGGATTAAATGCCCCAACCAAAAGACACAGACTGGCTGAATGCATTCAAAAACAAGACACTTATATATGCTGTCTACAGGAGACCCACTTCAGACCTAGGGACACATACAGACTAAAAGTGAAAGGATGGAAAAAGATATTCCATGCAAATGGAAATCAAAAGAAAGCTGGAGTAGCAATACACATATCAGATAAAATAGACTTTAAGAAAAGACTGTTACAAGAGATAAGGAGGGACACTACATAATGATCAACCCAAGAAAATATAACAATTATAAATGGTTATGCACCCAACATAGGAGCACCTCAATACATAATGCAAATGCTAACAACCATGAAAGGAGAAATCAACAGTAACACAATAATAGTAGGGGACTTTAACATCCCACTTACACCAATGGACAGATCATCCAAACAGAAAATAAATAAGGAAACATAAGCTTTAAATGCCACAACAGACCAGATATATCTAACTGATATTTATAGAACATTCCACCCAAAAGTGGCAGAATACACTTTCTTCTCAAGTGTACATGGAACGTTCTCCAGGATAGATCACAGCTTGGGTCACAAATCAAGCCTCAGAAAATTTAAGAAAATTGAAATCATATCAAACATCTTTTCTGACCACTAGGCTATGAGATTGGAAATCAATTACAGGAAAAAAAACTGTAAAAAACACAAATACATGGAGGCTAAACAGTGCACTACTGAATAACCAAGACATCACTGAAGAAATCAAAGAAGAAATTTAAAAATACATAGAAACAGGGCTTCCCTGGTGGCGCAGTGGTTGGGAGTCCGCCTGCCGATGCAGGGGACGCAGGTTCATGCCCTGGTGCGGGAGGATCCCACATGCTGCAGAGCAGCTGGGCCCGTGAGCCATGGCCGCTGGGCCTGCGCGTCTGGAGCCTGTGCTCCGCAGCGGGAGAGGCCACAGTGGTGAGAGGCCCACGTACCACAAAAAAATATATATATACATAGAAACAAATGACAATGACAACACGATGACCCAAAACCTATGGGATGCAGCAAAAGCAGTTCTAAGAGGGAAGTTTATAGCAATACAGTCTCACCTCAAGAAACAAGAAAAATCTCAAATAAACAATCTAACCCTACACTTAAAACAACTAGGGAAAGAAGAACAAAGAAAACCCAAAGTCAGTAGAAGGAAAGAAATCATAAAGATCAGAGTAGAAATAAATAAAATAGAAAAGAAGAAAGCAATAGCAAAGATCAATAAAACTAAAAGCTGGTTCTTTGAGAAGATAAACAAAATTGATAAATCCTTAGCCAGACTCATCAAGAAAAAAAGGGAGAGGACGCAAATCAATAAAATTAGAAATGAAAAAGGAGAAATCAAAACACACTGCAGAAATACAAAAGATTTTAAGAGACTACTAAAAAAACCTATATGCCAATAAAATGGACAACCATGAAGAAATGGACAAATTCTTGGATTAAATGAATTTAATAAATGGATTAAACAATTTTCCAAGACTGAACCAGGAAGAATTAGAAAATATAAACAGACCTATAACAAGTAATAAATTGAAACTGTAATTAAAAATCTTCCAATAAACAAAAGTCCAGATGGCTTCACAGGCGAACTCTATCAAACATTTAGAGAAGAGCTAACACCGATCCTTCTGAAACTCTTCCAAAAACTTGCAGAGGGAGAAACATTCCCAAACTCATTCTATGAAGCCATGATCACCCTGGTACCAAAACCAGACAAAGATGTCGCAAAAAAAGAAAATTATGGACCAATATCACTGATGAACATAGATGCAAAAATCCTCAACAAAATACTAGTAAACAGAATCCAACAGCACATTAAGAGTATCACACACCATGATCAAGTGGGATTTATCCCAGGGATGCAAGGATTCTTCAGTATACCCAAATCAATCAATGTGATACACCACATTAACAAATTAAGGACTAAAAACCATATGATCATCTCAATAGATGCAGAAAAAGCTTTTGACAAAACTCAACACCTATTTATGATAAAAACTCTCCAGAAAATGGGCATAGAGGGAACCTACCTCAACAAAATAAAGGCCATATATGACAAACCCACAGCAAGCATCATACTCAATGGTGAAAAACTGAAACATTTCCACTGAGATCAGGAACAACACAAGGATGTCCACTCTCACCACTCTTATTCAACCTAGTTTTGGAAGTTCTAGCCACGGCAATCAGAAGAAAAGGAAATAAAAGGAATACAAATTGGAAAAGAAGAAGTAAAACTGTCACTGTTTGCAGATAACATGATACTATACATAGAAAATCCTAAAGATGCCACCACAAAACTACTAGAACTAATCAATGAATTTGGTAAAGTGGCAGGATACAAAATTAATGCACAGAAATCTCTGACATTCCTATACACCAACAATGAAAAATAAGAAAGAGAAATTAAGGAAACACTTCCATTTACCATTGCAACAAAAAGAATAAAATACCTAGGAATAAAACCTGCCTAAGGGGGCGAAAGGCTTGTACTCAGAAAACTATAAAACAATGATGAAATCCATCAAAGATGACATAAACAGATGGTGAAGTATACCATGCTCTTGGATTGGAAGACTCAATACTGTGAAAATGACTATAATACCCAAAGCAATCTACAGATTCAGTGCAATCCCTATCAAACTACCAATGGTATTCTTCACAGAATTAGAACAAAAAATTTTACAATTCGTATGGAAACACCGAAGACCCTGAATAGCCAAAGCAATCTTGAGAAAGAAAAACAGAACTGGAGGAATCAGGCTCCCTGACTTCATACTATACCACAAAGCTACAGTAATCAAGATGGTATGGTACTGGCACAAAAACAGAAATATAGATCAATTTCTGGATAGAATGCCCAGAGGAGGCAAGAACGTACAATGGAGAAAAGACAAACTCTTCATTAATTGGTGCTGGGAAAACTGGACAGCTACATGTAAAAGAATGAAATTAGAACACTCCCTAACACCATACACAAAAATAAACTCAAAATGGAGTAAAGACTTAAATGTAAGACCAGACACTATAAAACTCTTATAGGAAAACATAGGGAAAACTCTCTTTGACATAAACCACAGCAAGATCTTTTTTAACCTACCTCCTAGAGTAACGGAAATAAAAACAAAAATAAACAAATGGGACTTAATTAAACTTAAAAGCTTTTACACAGCAAAGCAAACCATAAAGAAGACAAAAAGACAACCCTCAGAATGGGAGAAAATATTTGCAAATGAAACAACAGACAAAGGATTAATCTCCAAAATATACAAACAGCTCATGGAGCTCAATATCAAAAAACCAAACAATCCAATTAAAAAATGGGCATTAGACCTAAACAGACATTTCACCAAGGAAGACATACAGATAGCCAAGAGGCACGTGAAAAGATGTTCAACATCACTAATAGAGAAATGCAAATCAAAACTACGATGAAGTATCACCTCATGCTGGTCAGAATGACCATTATCAAAAAAATCTAGAAACAATAAACGCTGGGAAGGGTGTGGTGAAAAAGGAACCCTCCTGCACTGTTGGTGGGAATGTAAATTGATACAACCACTATGGAAAACAGTATGGAGGTTCCTTAAAAAACTAAAAATAGAACTACCATATGACCCAGCAATCCCACTACTGGGCATATACCCTGAGAAAACCATAATTCAAAAAGAGACATGTACCACAATGTTCATTGCAGCACTACTTACAATAGCCAGCACATGGAACCAACCTAAGTGTCCATCAACAGATGAATGGATAAAGAAGGTGTGGCACATATATACAATGGAATATTACTCAGCCATAAGAAGAAACGAAATTGAGTTATTTGTAGTGAGGTGCATGGACCTAGCATCTGTCATACAGAGTGAAGTAAGTCAGAAACAGAAAAACAAATACCATATGCTAATGCGTATGTATGGAATCTAAAAAAAAGAAAAAAAATGGTACTGATGAACCTAGTTGCAGGGCAGAAATAAAGAGGTAGACGTAGAAAATGGACGTAAGGATATGGGGTGGGAGGGCGAAGCTGGGACGAAGTGAGAGTAGTATCAACATGTGTACACTACTGAATGTAAAATAGTTGGCTGCTGGGAAGCAGCAGCATAGCACAGGAAGATCGGCTAGGTGCTTTGCGATGACCTAGAGGGGTGGGAGAGGGAGGATAAGAGGGAGGTTCAAGAGGGAAGGGATATGGATACATGTGTATGCATATGGCTGATTCGCTTTGTTGTGCAACAGAAACTAACGCAGTATTGTGAAGCAATTATACTCCAGTAACGATCTATTAAAAAAAGTCATCTTTCAATTAAGTAAATTTCTGTTAAGTGAGTGAAGGTTGTGCACTTAAGAAAAATAAAGAGGTACTTTGCTCTTCATCTATCTAAAGGAATGCAGGAATAAAGGGAAAAAGGAGGGAGGATAAAAAAGGAAGAGAGGGGCCCAACCTACTATAGAAGGACATTTTCATTTGTAGTTAGGAGTCATGAGACTTAAGAAGATGGGGGAATAATCTCAGATACAAACTTACTGGAAGGTGATTTTACAATGTGAACGAAAGCCTTCAAAGTCTGCATACATTTCGATTCAATAATTCCACTTCTAGGAACTTATCCCAATAAAATTAGCAAACAAGTGTGTTCAGATTTATGTATTTGGATGTTCTTTGGTATTTTGTTTATTATAGTAAAAAAAATGTGTTTGGTTAAATAATGATATTCCATAATGATATAGATATATATTTATTGAATAGAAAAATTTTGAGTACTTTTTGTTATGTAAAAAAGCAGATTATAAAGTGATACATATAGTACAATCCCATTTTCTAATACTCTTTTATATATTTTCCTGGGACTATTTCTCATATATATATTTCTCATGTATATAAATGTATAAAGGAAACTTTTAAAAATCTATTATAGATATTAAACTCAGAGAAACATATAATGATAATGATGATTATATTTGCCTTTAATGCTGACAACACTATTTTCACTACTTCAGTTTTTATTCAAAACTAGAACAAGGCAATAATGATTTTGCTATGAAACTTTTCCTCCAAGTACTTCTCTCAGACTTTACTATTATTTACCACATCTTCTGGGACATGACTACAAATCGGTTTCCAACTTGGGAATACACAAACACCCCAAACTAATATGTAAAACAGATTGTTCCCTCATTCCATAGTTAACAGTTGGGAAGAATTATTGGTATTATAAATGATATTCAATTGAAAGTTTAGAACAGATATGTCTCTGCCTGAGTAGTTTATTGGAAAATCATTTGTTTCATACCAGTTTTGGCATCGAGTATTCAATGTGAATTATGTAGTTATAGCCCAGTTTATTGTATTTCTGTTTGTTCCACTGTGTATATATGTGTCTTAGGCTTTAAAAAGGTAATTTGTGCCCTCAAAATGTATTATATAACAAATTGTGATTCACGCAAATCACTTTGATTTGTTTTCCAAAAATGTGGTCTGCTTCAATTAATCAGTTGCTATTCATTTCATATGTTTCAGTTGCACTCACAACAAAAGCTCCAGTGGGTTATCACTTACATGGGGTCTGGCCTCCAGAGGGCATAAAAGGCACAACAATCAGACATTAGACCAAGCATACAATTATAGTGTGTGTCCCCACCAATACCAATAAATCACACATCACATTATCTTGGACTCCCCGCTCTCTGAAGTTCTCCATTACCCGAGCCACCTACCTGCTGTAATCACAGCGTTCTGCTGTGCGTGGGTGCACAGCTCTCAACCTGCTGAGACCTATTCCATGACTCCCAATGTGCAGCAGGAGTCAGCCAAGCAGATTGCTATATCTGTGTTCTGCAGCCTGCCTCTCACGATAAATAGTAGCTCAAAATGCTGTACTCCTGTGCACGGACTTTGTTTAGGAAAGAAGGGAAGCAAAAGCCACATGGCAACTGCATTTGTGCTTAGACATGGATGGTATGCAGTATTTTCCTGTATCTTTTATTACTCGAAGTGTAAAAATGGCATAGCAAAATCTTGCAAGCGATGTTATAAATTAACTATAGAAAATGTTCTCTTTTGTAAAGGTTTTACTTTAATTATGGGACATCTTCAAGTATAATTACCACCCATGCTTTTAGTTACGTGTCACATTGTCTCAGTCCTACACCACAGGATGAACTAATAATAATGGACTGGGATTAGCATTTTATAAGAGGTATATTATTATTTACTTTCCTAGCAGTAACAGGGTACTTAGTGTCATCTAAAATAGAGGGGCATTATTAAACCCAAACCACTTTTCTGTGCTAGCTATTTATAAACCACATATGAATAGTTCTAAAGTATAGGGTGCTGAAATGACTAATTGTACTGAGTAGGTACTCATTAGGAGAAAAACTGCCCACAAAGAGAAGAGTTATATATGGAGTTCTAATGTCACTCCGTCAGCCATTGCCAAGTTACTCTGATGACAATGATATAAGATCTTACTTGAGCATATTTCTTTTGGGGCCAGTTACCATGGAAATAATTAAAGGTCAGAAGAATGTAGTATTAGGCATATTTCCACCATGTAAGAATATTGAATCTGAATTGGGCTATGGGAGACCTCAGGAGAGTAGACAAAATAACAGGATGCCAATCATATGGCATATAACTCTGTGATCTTTTTACATGGCTGACTATCAGTAAGACACACCTCAATTCCACCAAGGTAAAGGTCACAAGTAATAGCTAGTATTTCAAAGGGAAACTCTCAACTTTGACGTTGTTGCCATTGTATGTTTGCAATTCTAATGTGCTGTCCTCATTCTTCTAATTTAATATGCTACAGAAAGAAAAAGAAAATGAAAGTGAATGAACATTTATTTATTGAGTTCATACTATGTTATTAGTAATCAGAAATGTACCTATGGCATTGAACACCATAATCACAACAAATCTGTGAAAGATGACAATCTCCATTTGAGCCAATAGAGGGTCAAAGAAGATAAGTAACAATACAAGTTTGTAGTCAAGCCTTAGTGTTCCAGAGTCAGATTTCCCTCTTGGCTTTCCTATGGAAAAGAAACAGTTATCTATAACCCACAATGAAACATTTCTTTTATTTTATCTATAACATGTCTTTCTTTCTGAAAGATAGAACTAAAACATATTATTTTAGATGATGTCCTTATCTCCAATTTCTGTTAGGAAGCAGGAAGTTGCAATAGAACACTGTGGTAGGCTGAATAATGGCCCCCCAAAGATGTTCATGTCCTAATCTCTGAAACCTGTGAATATGTTACCATATATGGGGAAGAGACATTTCATATGTGATTAAGTTAAGGACGTTGAAATGAGAAGATTATCCTGAATTATCCTGCTGGGTCCAATGGTAATCATAAGGGTCCTTGTGACTAGAAGGATGGAAAAGTATTAGAGTAATAGTAGGACTTGTGAAACAGAAACAGGAGTTGGAGTGATGCTCTTTGAAGATCACTTCGGAAGAAGGATAAAGGAGCCAAGGAAAGCAGGTAGCTTCTAAAACCTGGAAAAGGCAAGGAAATAAATTTTCCCCTAGAGCCTCCAGAAGGCATGCAGCCTTACTGAGACCTTAATTTCCTCTCTGTAAAACTCATTTCAGACTTCTGACCTTCAGAACTGTAAAATAATAAATTTAGTTCAAGACACTAAGTTTGTGGCAATTTTTATAGTAACAATAAGACACTAATACAACCATCATCCCCACCTTAAATATAATCAAAACAAAACAAACAAAAGTACCAAAGAAGAGTTTTTCAGAGTATCAGAGAGCTAATGATTTAAAAAAAAAAAAAAAGCCCTGAGGGAATTAAATTTTAAAATGGACAAGTCTTGGGGAATTCCCTAGTGATCCAGTGGTTAGGACTCCATGCTTCCACTGCCGGGGGCCGCCACGTTCAATCCCTGGTTGAGGAGCTAAGATCCCACAAGCCACAAGGTGCAGTCAAATAAATAAATTAATTAAATAAAATGGACAAGTCTTTCCTAAGAGAGAATCATATGACTGCTTCTATTGATAGAAGAACAATAGTAGTGGTAGGAGAGACTAATCTTCCATGTGAAGGTAAAGAGAAACCAGCTCAACTTCTAACAAGCTATAAGTAGCTACTGTGGGTTAGTATGACAGATTACAGACCCAGGGAGCTCCAGTCACAGAGAGAATGTGCACCCACCCACAAACTCTCCTCTACGAAACCATCACTAAGTGCATCTGGACGACATGCTAAAGGCTGGGAGCAAGAAGAGAGAACAGGACCCCTCTGACACACAAAGACCTTCACCAAAGCACAAGGCAGAGGCACCAACAGCTGCAGGCTGGAGGGCAGTTGGAGAGTTGCACGGGATTTTCACTGGGTTTTTCACTGACTTCAAGGCAGTAACCCACTGAAGGCCGGGAGTAGAATGGGAAAACTGAAGAGATCCCCTGAGGTGTACCAAGGGGTTAAGGAAGCAGGATAAACAGAGCTGTCCTGAGATACAGAAAGCCAGGGCAGGTCTGGAGAGCAAAATCAACTTCCAGTAACTCAGAAAGTTGGGAATTGAGTTTTAAAGCATTGAAGTATTGCTGGAGAATCATTGGTGCTCATATGTCAGGCCCTGCTGAAAAGAAGGTGCTGATCCTCCAAGTATTTGAAGGCAGTGGCAAACCAAATCTAACTAAATCTACCACAAAGCCTACGCTCAGCGCAGTGACAGATGAGACTGACTCAGCACACGTTCTGGCAGTCTGACAGAGGAAGGGGAAGGCCTTTGCTGGCAGATTCTTCATACAAGATGACTGCCATACAATAAAAATTACAAAAACATGTGAGGAAGTAGAAAAATGGGACCAATAAGGAAAAGACAGATACAGGCTGACAGATGACCCAGATATTTTATTTAGCTAATGAGAACTTTAACTCTGATAAATGCCTTACAGAATCTAGTGAAACTTGATGCAAAAAGAGGTTGAAAATTTCAAATATATAAAACTATACAAAAGAGCTAAGTAGAAACACTATAATAATATAAGGAGTGTGAAATTCACTTACTGAGCATAAGGGCATAGTGGACACAGCAGAAGAAAAGATTGGTGAACTGGAAAACCACAATAGAAATCATCCAAACAGAAATACAAAGAGAAAAAAATATTTAAACTGAATGGGGAAGCCAAGACCTGTTGAATGACATCAAATTATCTAATATATGTATAACTGGAGTTCCAGAAAGAGAACAGAGAAAGAGAGAATGGGGCAGACATTTATTTTGTAGAGATAATGGCTGAGAATTTTCCAAAATTAATAAAATATATAAATCCACATACTCTAGGTATAACATCAAACTACTAGAAACAAAAGATAAAGAGAAAATCTTAAGAAGAGCCAGGAAAAAACAAAGGCACATCACGTGCAAGAAAAAGAATATAGGAATGATGGCTGACTTCTTAAAAAAAAAAAAAAAAAAGGAGGCCAGTAGGCAATGGAATAACATTCTTTAAGTACTGAAAACAATAATAGAATGCTGTGTATAGCAAATATATCCCTCAGAAATAAAAGCAAAATAGACATTTCAAATAGACAAAGTCAAGAGAATTTATCTCAATAAACCTGATCTACATGAAATGTTAATGGAAATTTTTTAGTATGAAAGAAAATAATACAAGATAGAAGCCTGAATCTACAAGGAAAAAAATAAAAGACCACCAGAAAAGGCAACTATGTGGCTAAATATAAAAGACTTTTTTACATATGTGTGAACATACATATGTATATGTATATATATTTAACTTTAAGACTATTGGCAATGTAAAGAAAAAATAATAACAATGTATTTAAAGTAATAAGATATAAAAAAGTAAAGATATAACAAAAGCAGAAAAGCAAGAGGGAAGTTAAATAGAATTATGCTGTTGTAAGTTTCTTACATTGTTTGAAAGGTAATATTTAAAATTCAACTGTGATAAGTTAAAGATGAATATTGTACTTTCTAGAGCATGCACTAAAAAGCAATATAAAAAAGGAGATAAAATCGAATTTTATTTTATAAAATATTTGACCAATCCAAAAGAAGACAGAAAAAGAGAAACAGGAAGACTGGATGGTTTAAACAGAAAATAAATACCAAGATGATAGAATTAAACCCAACCATGTACATAATTGCATTAGATACAAATGTACTCCATGAAAAGACAGATTTTCAGACTGGATTTAAAAGCAAGACCCAACTATAAAATGTCTTTAAAATATATACTTTAAGCACAGTGAATAGATAAGTAAAAACACAGATTTAGATTGAAATAAGAGTGGAAAAACCTGCTGTGACTATCAGACAAAATAGACATTGACAAGAAGAGATAAAGGGACATTTTCAAATGATAAAAGGGCCAATTCACAAAAAGCTAAGAGTTCTAAATATATATGCACTTATTGATAGGGCTTCAAAATACATGAACCAAAAACTTATAGAACTAAAGGGAGAAATAGACAAATCTATAATGATAATTGGAGATTTTAACACCCCTCTATCAATAATTGATAGACCAATAGAACAACTACAATAAAAAGTGAGGATATACAAACTGAAAAACACTATCAACCACATTGAACAAATTAATTTTTATAGAACATTTCACCCAACAACTTCAGAATACAAATTCTTTTGAAATGCACATGAGATAACCAAGAGAGATCATATGCTGGGTCATACAGAAGTATAAAAAACTGTCAAGAGAATGAAATCATAGAGAGTATTTCTCTGACCACAATAGTATTAAATTAGAAATATGTAGAAAACTTCAAATTATTTGGAAAATAAGCTGCATACATCTAAGTAACCCATGAGACAAAGAATAAACCACTAGGAAAATTTTTTAAATATTTCAAACTTAGTAATGATGAAAATACAATACATAAATGTTTGTGAGACGCAGCTAAAGCAGTGCTTGAGAGAAATTTACTAATCTGAACTCCTGATTAAAGAAGAAATGTTTAAAATAAATGACCTCAGATTTTATATTAAGAAGTTAGAAAAAGCAGAGCAAATTAATCTAAAAAAAATAGAAGGAAGAAAATAAAGATAAAAGCAGAAAACAATGAAATATAAAACAAAAATCACAGCAACTAAACAACTTGTTATTTTTTTTTAAAAGATTAATATATTTTACAAAATCCTAGCAAGATTGGCCAAGAAAAGAAGACAGAAAAAGCACAAATTACTAGTGTCCAGAATGAAAGAGGTGATAGCCTAACAGGGCCTGTAGCCAGGAAATGAAAATAAGGGAATATTTTAAACAATTGTATGGCAATAAATTCAACAAGACAGATGAAATGGAATGTCCTTAAGAAATGCAGTTTACCAAAACTAACTCAGAAAGAAATAGAAATACTGAATAGCCTTGTATATAACAGGAGAAATAATTTTGAATTAAAATTTTACACATGTGCCCCCCAAAAAAACAAACAAAAAAAACTTGAGGTCCAGATAGTTTAACTGGTGAATTCTACTAAACATTTTAGAAGAAATAATACCAAGCTTACATAATTTCTTTGACAAAATAGATGAGAAGGAAAGAAACATTTCTTAACTCATTTTATGAAGCCATAATAATGCTAAATACAAATAGACAAAGATATTACCAAAACATTTTTCAAAGGAAATAAAATTACAGATAAAAATCATTCATGAATATATATAAAATTCTCAACAAAATATTAATAAATCCAACCCAGCAATATGTAAAATGGATGATATATTCCGTAATCAATGGCATATATACCAGGAAATGCAAAATTGGTTTAACAATCAAAAATCGATCAGTATAATTCATCACATTAATATAATAAAAAGGGAAATCATATGATAATAAATGCACAAAAAAAGCATTTGACAAAATTTAATGCTTATTCATGATAAAATTCTAAGTGAACTAGAAATAAGAGTCTTTTCTCAATCTAATAAAGTGCATCTATTAAAAATGTACAGTTAACATCAAACTTAATGGCAAATATTTATCACTTTCTCCCTAAAAGGTAGAAAAGTGTCTGTTATCACCCTTTCCATTTTAACATTGCACTCATTGGAAGTTCTAGTCATTAACTCTAATCAAGGCAAGAAAAATAAACAAAAGGCATAAAATTAGAAATGTAGTAAAATGAAAATAGTTTTTTTCCCAGATGATATGATTGTACACAAAGAAAACCCTAAGAAATCCAAAGAGGAAAAAAAAACCACTAGAACTAATGAGTAAGTTGAACATACTTATAAGATAAAATTTTGAGATATAAAAATCAGTTTTATTTCCCTATACTAACCAAAAAGTGAAATTTTTAATAGCATTAATAAAAGCATCCAAAAAAATCAAATACTTAGGAATAAATGGACCAGACAATGTGTAATGTAGTTGTCTTGAAAACTATAAAACATTGCTGAGAAACTTAAAGAAGATGTAAACAAGTGGAGAGAGGCGCCGTGTTCTTAATTGGAAGAGTTTATATCATTAAACACTCATTCTCCCTAAATTGATCTCTAGATCCCACACAAGTAACAAAGTATCAGCAACATTTTTTGAAGAAATTGACACAGTGGTTCAAAAATCTATAAGGGAATGCAAACTATAGCCAAACAACCTTGAAAAGACAAAGACGAAGGTGAAGAACTTTCACCTTCTGAATTCAAGACTTACTCTATAGCTAAACTAATCAGGACAGTTAATTATTGGAATAAGGAGAGGTAAATAGATCTACATTTAAACAAAGCAGCTGATTTTCAACAAAGCAAAGTCTTTTTAACAAACGATACCAGAAAGACTGTACAATTGTCTAGAAGAAAATAAGACTCTTGACCCCTACTTCACTCCATACCCAAAAATAAATTTAAAATGGATTATAGACCTAAACATAAAAGCTAGAACTATAAAGCTTCCAAGAAAAAAACATAGGAGAAGATCAAGAGGGATGAATATGTGTGTATATACCCACAAAAAGAATTGTGTACTGTATAATTGAAGTTTGCTAAGAGGGTAGAACTTAAGTGTTCTCATAAAAAAAAAAAAAAAATTAAAAAATAAATATGTGAGGTGATGGGTCTGTTAATTAAGTCAGTGGTAGGAATCTTTCACAATATATATCAAATCATTATACACTTTATTTTTTAATCACTTTTTATTGGAGTATAGTTGCTTTACAATGTTGTGTTAGTTTTTACTGTACAGCAAAGTGAATCAGCTATACATATACAAATATCCCCTCTTTTTTTGGATTTCCTTCCCATTTAGGTTACCACAGAGCACTGAGTAGAGTTCCCTGAGCTATACAGTAGACTTTAAATATATTACAATTTTATTTGTTAATTATACTTCAATAAAGCTGAAAAAAAGAATATTTAGAGAAGCTATATTCATGGTAGCCAAAAACTGGACAAAATCCATATATTCCTCAACAGAATTGATAAACAAATTGAGGCATAGCCACAGACTGCTCCTCAGCAATAAAAAGCTAAGAACTAGTGATTCATGCAACAATATGGGTGAATCTCAAAAATGTTTCATTCAGAAAAAGAAGGCTTTTATATAAAATCCAAGAACATAAAACTAATCTGTGGTGAATGAAATCAGAAAGCGGTTGCTTCTGGAAGGGAGGATTGATTGGCTAGGAACATAAAGGAACTTTCTAGGGTGATGAAAATGTGCTGTATCTTGTTTTGGGTGGTGGGGAAATGGATATATAATTGTCAAGACATCACATAGAAAACTTGAGATCTGTACTTTTATTATATGTAAAATATACCTTATTTTTATTGTATGTAAAAATTGTGGATTCACTTATCTGAGACACTAAATAATTCTGTAACATAATTACAGTCGTTTTTGAAGCATTTCTAAGATTTTAAAATGAGTCATCCTGAATATAATCAAATATTACTACCATTTATGGAAAGTAGAAGAAAAAGAAACAGATTATTTGATATGATGAGGAAATAATCAGTCAGATCCATAATATGGACTATTTCACAGGAAAAATGACCTTATTTCTTCCAAATAAATACCATTAAAAAGGGAGGAAGGGACTTCCCTGGTGGTCCAGTGGTAAGGAATCCACCTTACAATGCAGGGGACGCAGGTTGAATCCCTGGTCAGGTAACTAAGATCCCACATGCCACGGGGCAACTAAGCCCACGCGCCACAACTACTGAGCTAGCGCACCTCAACTAGAGTCCATGTGATGCAAACTACAGAGCCCACGTGCCCTGGAGCCTGTGCCCCACAACTAGAGAAGAGAAAAAACCCGCACGCCACAACTAGCGAGAAGCCCGCGCACCACGACGAAAGATCCCGAGTGCCTTAACGAAGATCCCGCGTGCCGCAACTAAGACTCGACACAGCCAGAAATAAAATAAATAAATAAATAAATCTTTTTTAAAAAGGCGGGGGTGGGGGGGAGGAAGGTGTGTTACAGATTAAAAGAGATTTAAGAGCCACATCAGCCAAATAAAGTTATTTGCCTGGGTCTTGTTTGGATCTCTTTCTGAGCAAACCAACTGTTAAAAAAATTTTTTTTTTTTTTAATTTTGCGGTACGCGGGCCTCTCACTGTTGTGGCCTCTCCCGTTGCGGAGCACAGGCTCCGGACGCACAGGCTCAGCGGCCATGGCTCACGGGCCCAGCCGCTCCGCAGCATGTGGGATCTTCCCGGACCAGGGCACGAACCCATGTCCCCTGCATCGGTAGGCGGACTCTCAACCACTGCACCACCAGGGAGGCCCCCCCCCAAAAAATTATTTTAAACAATTGAAGAAATTTGAGTATGCACTAGGTATTAGATAATAAAAAGTTATTAACTTGCTAGATGTGATAATGGTATTGTGGGCACCTTAAAAAATACTCTCATGTTAACAATATAGTAAAATATTTAGAGTGAAATAACATTATGTCTAAGATTTATTTTAAAAGATTCTAGTAAAAAAATGTAAGAGGGAGGATAAGTGGAATAATATTGGCAACGAGGTTGACAGTAATTGACTCTGGGTGATGGGAGCATGTGGATTTGTCACATTATTTGACTTGTGTATGCTGGTAATATACAATAATGAAAGTTTTTAATGAATTATTATCTATGAACTACTATGAGTTACCCTTATCTTCCAATGAAGGATATAGCTCTCACTCAAGCTTTTATTATTGATAAGCTTGCAAATTACACTTAAATCATTCGTTATTTTTATTTTTTTAATTTTTTTTTTTTTTGCCGTACGCAGGCCTCTCACTGTTGTGGCGTCTCCCATTGCTGAGCACAGACTCCGGACGCGCAGGCTCAGCGGCCATGGCTCATGGGTCCAGCCCCTCTGCGGCATGTGGGATCTTCCCGGACCCGGGCACGAACCCCTGTCCCCTGCATCGGCAGGCGGACTCTCAACCACTGCGCCACCAGGGAAGCCCTTAACCTTTTATTCACCAAGGTAAATGCTCCCACTCTTCAGAGCTTTCTTTATTACCTCAAACGATCTCTTTCCCAAGTCTTTTTTTTTTTCACTTTTCTAAAACATTTTGAATTGTTTTTCATATTGAAATATCTGATGACTAATAGTTTCTTTGGCAATATTAGCCACACATTGATTATGTGCTTCCATTTTTAAAGAAGGTTAATTATAGTCAAGTGATTTCCCCAATATGAGCTTATTTTAGGAACAGGAAATCAGTCACCAGTTGTGGCTCCAAATAATTGGGCACAAGGCTCTGGATCAACTTTTTGGACTACAGTGAGCTATGATTGAATGAGTTGTGATACAACATAGAAGCCAATTAAAATTGTATAAGTATAAACATGACAGTAGTCCTGGTCCTGGCTCTGTTTCTGATGAGCTGTGGGATCTTTGACAAACCATTTAACTCAATGGACTGCAGCTGTCTCAGAGCTCTGCTAAGACTCAGGTAAAGTTGCTGCAAATATACTCAAAAAGATGCCCAGCTTTCTCAAGGCTGAAAGCCTGGTTTGTTGGTGCCTTATACACACACACACACACACACACACACAGACACGCACATAGACACGCACACACACATGCACACATTTTCTTTCTCTCTCTCTCTCTCTCTCTCTCAACACCCTAATGTCATTCAACTCAGTTTAATTGCCACCTACTCCATCAATCCATCCCTGATCCCACATTCCCCACCAGCCTATTACTGCATTTCGGGGGTATGACCTGCTTCACTTTTAGGATACCTGTTATCTTCCATCTACATTTCTGCCTTTGGGGATATTGTGAGTCGTTCTGCAAAAATCCCTATGCTTTGGAGGCAGAAAACTTAGTTTCTTTAACCTAGACCAAAGATCCAAAATCTCTGGACCTATTTCCTCATATGTTATAATGAAAGCAATATTAACCTACCCTGTACTGTTTATTCTGAGGGTTAAATGAGATTCTCTGTGATCTTACTACTGTGTCCAGCTCATAGTAGCATTATCCATAAATGTTAGCAGTTTGCACTGTGGTATAGTTACTTTCACATATCTCTGTTTTGCACATTCCCTTTGTAAGTTCCTCAAGGATAAAGTTTTGCACATTCCCTTTGTAAGTTCCTCAAGTTCCTCAAGGAACTTTGTAAGTTCCTCAAGGATAAAGATCGTGTCTAGTTAGTTCTTTGCAGATAGTTAGGTCTTAAAAATAGTTCAGGAAAGGATGCTGGAAAAAATAAGAAAGGAGAAAAAGGCATTATAATTAGAAGTAGATAAGAAACGTTAAGTAGCATTTCAAGTAAAATGTGTTCACTTAACCCAGAAACGTATCATGTTGTATGATGAGCTTCTCTTCACAGAGAATCCCACCCAGATTCCAGAAGAAGGACATATGTTTAGAAGTAATTTTAAATAAATGAGTTGTGTTTATTAGGAAAGGTAGAAGTAGTTTCTTCTGGTTTTGCTACCTTTTATTTATCAAACCATATCCAGTAAATAATTTGGTATCAAACAGAATAAAATCCCAGCTGTTAGCCTGAATGTGTCACTCTTCAGCAGTTGGTGCCACCATTGTTGGAGCTCCTTGAGCCAAGAAAATTGAGAATAAAATGAAAGGGCAAGTAGGGGAGCACAAGTACAGAGATTTGGAGGAGATGACAGGCAAGAGGTCTGGGTAAATTTGAAGGATAAAAAGATTAAATCTACCTGGATGGCAATGAAATAATCCTTGTTTCAGTTTCACCTAAAAAACTGGTATCTAATTCTGCATTCACAACAGCATTTGCCTGGCTGACCAACTACAGTTATGCCTACTAGTAGAGCGGGAAGAATGGAGTAAATGGGATTTCAGTAGAAAAACACTAGCATTTGGTTCCTTTCCAGAGCTCCTAGATACCACGATATGGATGAGAAATTTCCAAGTGCTCTGAGATAGAGAATTATTTGAAATGGCAAAAACTACAATCTCAAATGTATAAAGGTAGATATGGTCTTCTTGGCTCCCTCGCCCAAATAGATTCAATTTCCAAGTGTAGTTTACATCCAAGAACACAAAGAATCATTGCCACATAAAGTAAATGTGGAGAAAGATCCAGACTTCTAAATAGTAATGTATACATTCGATAAGACAAGGTGAAAACAGAAAACAAGTTAGAACATAGTCCTGTCAAAGTGGTCTAAATTGGCATATCGCAACTTTGTAGTATCCGATTTATTCCCATTTTTAATTTGATCACAAAAATAAAAGTTTTCTATTCTAAGTAATAGTCTTACAGTATTTAGTTTTCAGATTTCCCCTAAAAGAAACTGTTTTCCCTATTATTCAGTATTATAAATGGGGCCTTTCTCAGTGTGTCTGAAAGAAACTCTGTAGCCTGCCCTTATCCAGTATTGCGGAACTTTATGACCTAAATCTTGACAGGTAGTTGCCAAATAGTGAAGCCCTCTCTAAAAAGTTCAACCTTCTAAAACAATAGATTCCAATAGGTTATAGGATCTCAGGTGCCATTGATTGAAACTTCTGTTTATCGCACAATCTAGCTTTACTCAGCTTGTTTATGCACACTGCACTGATTGTAGAACAAAATTATAATGAAATATATTTGCATTTATAACCTAAGGCTATTGCAGGTAGCCTAGATTTTCTGGAGCATATCCAATTCAGTATAATTTTATTCTTTTTAACAAATTAAATGTCAATTTGTATACCTTTGCAAAACTTTTCATATAATAAATTTACAATTCAGAAAGAAAATTACCTGCAAGGATAAGAGTTCCTGTTTTTGATTTAGAAAAAAGCTATAACCATGCCTAAAACGTATTTTAAATCCAAATCTCTTTCTGCTTGAGCTGCAGTCCCAAGAGGAATGTCCAGAAGACAACAGCGCATTGATACCACTACCAATCCCAGTCAAGGGCTAGCATGCAACTGTTCATGTCAATGACCATTTACTAACTGTTCCCTGCATGTTATTACACGCTGTGCTTAATTCTAAGCACCTCAGAATGACTTAAAGCCTTCCTGATGAGTCCTCCAGGCTTCAAGAGGACGATTTTGTTTGTGTCAAATTCTCCATTTCCTGGACTTAGAGCTTCACTGCCTTCCCCTAAATATTCCTTAAATATTGGCAATATTCCTTAAATAAAGATGCCCTAAGGAATCCAAAAAGATGCAAGTCTTTGTCAGGCTCCCCTGGATAACACTAGAAGCAAACCAAGGAAAGCTTTCAGTTTAGGGGAATTTTCTTTAATGACTTAATGGATGGTTTTCTCCTCCTCATTTTGTTTCACTTTCTGGAACTCCTGAAGAGGTTAAATTTCTTATCTTTTCAGTCATATTGTTTTTCTCTTTGTACTTTGTGTCTATTTTCTTGGAGATTTCCTCGTCTTCTAGTTTTTTTTCTACTTCGGTTCTACTTTTTTTCTCCCTTTTCATTAAATTTTTTGTCTCTGATGTTCCTTTTTATAGCAACCTTATTTACTTATTTAGTTCTTATTTACTTTAAGAATGAAGTGTTTTACTTTGTAAAGATACTAATGGTTATATTTTGAAGTTTTCTTAATCCAGCCTCATTCTTTTTCCCTGAGGTTGCATTTTTTAGTTTGTTTGAGTTTCCAGCTTTTACATTGAAGGCTTTTCTCAAATGTTTGGTGATCCTTTATTTCCCACTCATAGCAAAGCATGGGTCTCTATAAATTGATTGAAAATCTGAGCTCCAGAACAGGGTTTAGAAAAGGGAAACAAGAGTTTCACTGTATGGTGATCTGGCTGAGATGTTTTACCAGGTAACCCTGAGGTCATTACCTTTAGTTCCTCTAAGCTATTGAGAGTCCCATAGAAGAATACTACAAGCCCCAGACTAGAAGGTACAATACAGGCTGCCAGGATTCTGGAAACCAAGTAGAATCAAGGGTAAGAAGTGGAAATGTTTCATTCAGGTGGAAATATTCATTTACGGGTTTTTCAGTCAGTGCCTCCAGACTCAACTTGAAACAGACTTCCATACCATCTTGATTTTAACCTACCTTCACCTCTACTTTTGGAGATACATATGGTCACAAATTCATGAGCCTTTTTGAGTTTCTGTGGTGTAAATCAGGTTGTCAGTTTTCCTGGCTGCTGGCTTAGGATCAGCTTTCTAAGCTCTGCTCTTACCGCTAGCACATCTGCTTTCCAAGTTCAAAACTGTGAGGCTGTTGTCCCTCGCCAGTTCTTTGGCCTTGTGACCTTAAACCTGTGGATCTCAATGGAGCAGTAATGCTCCCAGGAGTATATTGGAAATTGGAAGTAATGTTTTTTTTCGTTTGTTTGGTTTTGGTTATCACAATGATTGGGGGATACTTCTGGCATTTGATAAAAAGGACACAACTTCATTTCAGTCATTCTGTAAATACTTTGCTTATGGAATTATATCACAGTCCACTCCCAGACTAAGAATTCTGAGATCAGATACATTACTAAGATATTGACTCTGATTTCTGCAAAAATGCCCTATATGAAAATTGTTTTATATTTATAAAGGAAATTTTGCTTTCTTATTTTGCTTTGTTCTGAACACAAAGAAAATTTTTCCTTTTCCAATGTCTATTTATCAACTCAGAAATGCAAATTAGTTATGTTGATTTTATTAACAGTACTTTGAAAAATTAAGCAAGCTGAGTTTGCAGAAGTACTAGCTGTTGTTTTTGTTTCATTTCACATTTTTAATTGCATCCTCCATGAGAATGCATAATTAGGCCTTGAATCTAATTTATGATAAATACAATTAATTCAAATATTTAAAAATAATTAATGACAGCCTCAAAAAGAACAAGATTAATGAGACCAACAATACAGCTCAACAAATTTCAATTTATTGTCTTATTTGGCTTGACCAACTCAAAAACATGAGTCTTTACTAACATATTCAAGAACTGAGAAAGAGAAGAAAAAAGGGAGAAAGTAACATTTAAAAAAAAATAACAATAGTACAGATGAACCTATTTGCAAAGCAGAAATAGAGACACAGAGGTAGAGAGCAAATGTATGGACACCAAGGGGGGAAAAGAGGAGTTGGATAAATTGGGAGATTGGGATTGACATATACACACTACTATGCATAAAATAGATAACTAATGAGAACCTACTGTATAGCACAGGGAAAGAAAAAGAAGAAGGTACAGTCTGTTTGTAGGACATATATTAAGTTAACCTAACAAATGCATTCCAATATACAGTAGGTGCAGACAAATACTGTTTGATTCCACATATATGAGGTACCTAGAATAGTCAAATTCATAGACTCAGAAAGTACATTGGTAGATACCAGGGGCCAGGGGTGGGGATGGGGGGAATGGGGAGTTAAAAGGGGACAGAGTTTCAGTTTAGGAAGGTGAAAAATTCAGGAGATGGATGATGGTGAGAGTTACACAACAATGTGAATGTACTTAGTGCCACTGAACCGTACAGTTAAATATGGTTGAAGTAATATGTTTTATATTATGTGACTTTTACCAAATAAAAAACATTAAAAAAAAAAACTAATAAAATACTGAGAGTTCAATGGCTGTTCCTTGAAGGGACTCAATGTACTTGTAAAGAATCATTCCCTTACTATGCCTTCCTCACAAAGTTTAAAAGCCACAAAGTGGAGAAATGAGGAGTTCTGATGCAAATAAAAATTCTCTCGCGATGCCTAGAAGTTAATATTTTCACCACACATATATTTATGTTAATGTACTTCTTATTTCCTCTGATTTGCATTGTCCTGAATTATTTTACATCAGTGGAAGGCTTCCAGAAAAGGATTAAAATAATGTCACATTTAATGCTTCATCTTCAAAACTTCACATGAGAATTAGAGACACTTTCAAAGCTAATTAACCCATTATTTTTCTCCAAAGGTAGGATAAGTGTACACTGGTCATAGTACACTAATGATCTGCCAGATAATCTTGTTTAATAATGTATACAATATTCTGTAGGCCTACCGTAGTTAAAAATAATATTAGTATTTCTTATATAACTTAGAAGAAATTGCTAATATTTTAGAGAAAATAGTTTTTCCAAGTATATCGCCATCAGTGGACTAACAAATTTAAACTGTTCAAAGCAATCCCACTAATTAAAGAGTTAACATGTAGCATATCTACCATGGCCACTTTCTGAAAGTCAGTTATTTATGATAATAATTTTATTTCTTGAACTATTTGCCTAGGATCTACCTACCTTACTGGAGTTATTGGTAACTATCTTTATTTGTTTTTAAGGTTAAGTTAATGTGTATATAAGTAACATTGCCATTTCATTCCCAATGACAAAATTTATATTATATTTTGAAATATAATTTCAATGCTCAGACTTTTGCCAGTGAAAAAAATACTAGTGTGCCCAAAGTTTATTTTTTCTATGCCTATAATTACCCTTTAGGTAATTTCCCATATGCTTCCAGCTTGACACAGCTAGTTGAATACAAGCTAGTAAAAGTCTCCTCATTCCCACCATCCCAAACTATTCATACAATATATGTTATAGAATATCATGGACCTCTTTTCCCAAAAGGGGCTTCAGAGAAGCTTGGGGAATAGAGCCAGGGGAATTTGCATACCAAATACTCTATCTCTGAATAAAAAGGAAGATATATCAGTTATGTCCCAAACACAAAACATTTTATTAATACTTTAAAGACATCTATATCTATGAGATTGTATTAAAAATGAAGGTTTTGAAAGAGCATCACTCCTACCCTAACAATAATTTTAAAAAGCTATATAAACCTAAAAATAATCACTTTTCTTGCATCCATTCGAGAGTTAACACTACAAAGCAACCAAGCAGCCTGAAATCTAAGGAAAGACAGGCCCGTCCAAACAGAAAGAAAGTGAGCACAGGCTCAATTTTAGCAGAATATGTGGGGAAGAAGTGCTGAGCCCCGTGTAAGTGAATAATATCTCAGCTAAAATGTTTAACAAACTTCTAGGGCTCAGTGTGAGCTAGCATGAGAGTATAAAATCCCTGAGAACTGCAGACTCAAGGGGAGTCTACCTTTTCCCCCTGACATCCACTGGGCACTGAAGAGAAAGCATGTGGGTAGGGCAGGAGACCAGAGAAATCCTCTCTCAGTAGTACAGACCTGGGGAGGGGAGAAACCACTGCTATGGAAAAAATTCCAAGACCCTACCAGATTCTTCTCCCATATGGAATAATGGGCAAAGGGCAGAAAACGTATAACTCCCAGGGACACGAACACCTGCCGAGTCTGAAGAAAGGGTAAAATAACAGTTCCTACCTATATTCTTAGGGAAGGGAAAAAAACTGTCTTGGGCCCAGACCATTAGTGGTCTCCTGCTGCTGGAGGAGGGGCTGGAAACCCTCTCACATACAAGACCCACCAAGGCAAAATTCAGTTGCCACATGGGGCAGAAGTAGGATCACTGAGACCCAAGGACAGGTGGCATACATGAAACTGAGGCTGGGTTAAAGTACAGAGAATTACCCTTGCCCCCACCTCTAAGTTAGGAAGCACTGAATGAAGAACAACCACAGCTTTCCATTATCAGAGAGGAGACAAAACCCCCTCTTAAGCACAGAGACAAGAAGGGCAAAAGCAGAAGGTGGAGAAAGAACATTATAAAAACCCTCCAGCAAGTCAGTCCGTACCATACACTGAAGGCCATACTAGAGGGATTTGCAGTTGGTTCTGCACAGAAGATAACCACAGCGACAACAACCAAAGGCAAACACAGCTTAACTAATGAGTATATGGATGAAAATTCCAACACTAATGACCTAGCAGAAGAGGCTTGCCCATTTTTAGGCATAAATACTATTTACCTTGATCTTTACGGTTCTACATATAATGTCAGCATTCAGAAGAAAAAAAAATCTCTTGTCAAGAAACTAAGGAATCAATATAACCAGACCCAGAGATGTGCATGATATTGAATGTATTAGATAAGGAATTAAAAGTAAGTACCCTTAACATGCTAATGGCTCAAGTTAAAAGATAGACAAATGTATTAAGAGATGCGGAATATCAGCCAATAGATGGAAAAGTCTAATGGAAATACTAGAAATAAAAATCATGGTAAAAGGGGCTTCCCTGTTGGCGCAGTGGTTGGGGAGCCGCCTGCCGATGCAGGGGACGCGGGTTCGTGCCCCGGTCTGGGAAGATCCCACATGCCGTGGAGCGGCTGGGCCCGTGAGCCATGGCCACTGAGCCTGCGCGTCCGAGGCCACAGCAGTGAGAGGCCTGCGTACCGCAAAAAAAAAAAAAAAAAAAAAAGGTAAAAGGATGAAGAATGTCTTTGACAGTCTCATTAAGCACAGTCAGCACAACTAAGGAACGAATCAGTGAACTTGAAGATAGGACAACAGAAATTTAATAAAGCAAAGACAAAAAGGAATAAAATCAATGACAGAAGAGAAAAGGCCATCCAAGAGCTACCAAACAGTCTAAAATGTGTATAACCATAATCCTAGAGGAGAAGAAAGAATTAGTCAGAAAGTATTGAACACACAGTGGCCAAGAATTTTCCCCAAAATGATGAAATACATGAAATAAAAAATCTGAAAAACCCAGAAAACACCAAGAATAATCATATTAATAATAATAATTTTAAGATCTAATCACAGTATATTCAAACTGCTGAAAATGAGAGATAAAGAGAAAATCTTGAAGGGGCAACCAGAGAAACAAGACACATTATATTTAAAGTGATATAGATGAGAATTACAGCAGACTTCTTGTTTAAAAGCCAGAAGAAAAATAATATAATACCATTAAAGCAGTGAAAGGACCAAAGTCAGGCAAGAATGCTACACACACTGAAAATAAAGACTTTTTTTCAGACAAACAAAAGCTGAGGGAATTAATTTCCCCAAAACTTGCATTATAAGAAATATTAAAGGAAATTCTTCAAACAAAAGAATGTGGTACCAGACAAACTGAGTTCTACACAAAGAAAGGAACATCTCTGGAAATTGTTAAAATGAAGTTAAAAGTCTTTTTTTCTAAGTTTTAGTCATCCTAAAATATAATTTACTGTCTAAAGTAAATAGTGACAATATTGTGTCATATAGCATATATAAAATTAATATTTTTGGAAAAATAGCACATAAAATGGGAGAGAGGAATTTGGTGTATCCAGTTGTAAGTTTCTTGTACTACACAGGAAGTACTATAATGTTATTTGAAGGTAGACTGTTATTAAAGATGCATATTATAAACACACTAAGAAATTAAAAGAGGTATAAATAAAATACAATTGACTTTTAAACAAAAATAATAACACTGTATTGTGAAGTTTATAACCTGTCATACATGTAAAATGTGTGGTAAGTCAAGGAAGGGAAGAAATGGAAGTACACTGTTATAAACCTCATCTACTCTATATAGTACAATACCACTTGAAGGTAGACTGTGGTAAGTGAAAGCTGTATGTTATAAACTAAAGCAGCCACTAAAATAACAGAACAAAGATTTCTCTAGTTTTCTCTTTTTAAATTTAATTAATGTATTTATTTATTTTGGGCTGAAATGGGGTTTTTTTAATTTTTATTTTATATTGGACTATAGGTGATTTACAATGTTGTGTTAGTTTCAGGTGTTCAGCAAAGTGATTCAGTTATACATATACATATATCTGTTCTTTTTCAAATTATTTTCCCATTTAGGTTATTACAGAATATTGAGCAGAGTTCCCTGTGCTATACAATAGGTCCTTGTTGGCTATCTATTTTAAATATAGTAGTTTCTCTAGTTTTAAAAAGCAGATGAGTGGTTGCTTAGGGATGCCAGTGGGTAAGTAGGGGGGCCATGGAGTGCATGTAATGAAGCATGAAGTAATAGAGTGATGGATATGTTCACTATTTTGATTGTGGTGGTAGTTTCATGTGCATACATATTTCAAAACTTACCAATTGTACCCTTAAATATGTGCAGTTACTTACATCAATTATACCTCAATAAAACTTTTTAAAAAACTCAAGCAGTCAATTTTTAAAATGTGAACAAAAGATTTGAACAGACACTTCCCCAATGAAAATATAGAAATGGTCAAATAAAAGATGCCCATGAAAAGATGCTCAACATCATTAGTCACTGGAGAAATGCAAGTTAAAACTACATGGAGATGCCACTTCACACCTTTAAGGTTTCTGACAATACCAAATGTTGATGAAGATGCAGAACACCTGGAACTTGGAGACATTTTGGCTGGAAATGCAAAATAATGCCACCGTTTTGGAGAACAGTTTGGCAGTTTCTCATAAAGTTAAACACACTTATCATAAGACCCAGAAATCCTGTTTCTAAGGTATTTACCCGAGAGAAATGGAAACTTGCGTTCACACAAAAACCTATACATGAATGTTTCCAGAAACAGCCTAAATGTCCTTCAACTAGTGAATAGATAAACTGTGAAACACTCACACAATGGAACAATACTTCGGTTTAGAAGGGAATAAATTGATACAACAACACAAGTGAATCTCAAAAATATTTCACTGAGCAAAAGAAACACAATGGAACATTTATTATTATTGCCTTTATAGAAAATTCTAGAACAGGCAAAGCTAGTGTAGTCAGAAAGTAGATTGAAGGTTGCCTGGCTCTGGGAAGAGAATGGCTGTGAAGCGACACAAGAGTCCTTTTTGGAGTGATAGAGTTGTTCTGTATCTTGATTGTGGTTGTGATTACATGAGTGTAGAAATTTGTCAAAATTTATCAGCCTGTATATATAAAGTGGGTACATTTTATTTTATGTAAATGTCTGTATTTCAAATTAAAAAGAAAACTTAAGGCCTTGGAGAAATTCAATATGGGGGAAAAAACATCCTATTTTCTACAGGAAAAACCCTTGAATTTACTTCATTAACTGGAATTTTAAAGATGGATTCTCACACAAATTCAAATATTCAGCAAGAAAAAAAATCTTACCTCTTCACAGTGCAGTCTCCTTTTTAAGGTCTGATAGAAGTACAGATGCATGCTATAAACGTTTTAAATTGCGTTTACAAAGACTTACCACTAAAGCAAAAGCTGTTTTCCTGGGCTCTGCATTCCACTTAATGGAAGTATCTCTTTATTTTAATCCTCTTAACCTTCCAAGGGTGAAATGCTTGGTAACTTCAAAATAAAAAATGCCCCCAGAAGGCTTCATCTGTTAAGAATTGGTATAATGTTAGCTTTCAAAATCAGGATTCAAATTAATCTGGACATTGACAACTATGTCAAATAGCAAATAAAACATGCATAGAAAAGAGACTGGAGAAACACACAACAAAACGTTAACTAAGCTGTGGAAATATGGGCTACTACATTCTCTTCTACTTACTGGTATTTTACAGTTTCTATAGTGATAATGTATTACTTTGTGATAAAAGTGAGTAAAAATTATTTCTAATTATTTAAGCACAAATGAAAAGATAAATACAGTTCTCATTGCCCTGCACACCTCTTTATCTGAAAGTTTTATGCATCTGACCCTGACAATTTTTTAAGATGAGCAGAACATATATGCTTTAGCTAACTTTAAAATTTTGTTTTCATAAAGCAAACTAATGGGATCTGAATATCTTTTTTTCCCCTTCATTTTGAAAGAGTTTTTCTGCCTAGAGTTTCTATTTTCGGGCAAAAATATACTTGTGACTTGAGCAGCTGAATAAACACATACTGAAAATTCATATATTAGCAATAGAAAGTTAAGCACATGCAGGGAGCATATCCTACAGGCATCTGGCCTTAGATCCTCTTCCCCAAGGACACTGACCTCTGAATAGTGTTGACAGGGCAGGTCATTCATCTGTCCCAGGATGGCCCTACTACCAGCATTTCCCTTCACTTCATAAAAGAGTAGGGTGGCCAGCTCCACCCTCTTAAACCTTATAAGATGCTTCCAAGTTACTCATCATCACAAGTGAACTTAGGAGAGGTTCTCCTTAGTTTTGTATTCAAATGTCTACACATTTCTTATACTATCTACAAACCCCAAAGTATTCTTTGTAAGGCAAAGGCCTGGTATTCCAGTGCTCAATTAACAGGTGACTAACATAAATCTTGTGATACTATTTAAAACCTCCAGTCCCTAATGCTCACTCAGACTGTTACACTGGAAAATTACAAACCAGTAGCAAACTTACTGGGGATGGTGGGAGGGTGAATAACACAAGCGAACAACCAAAAGAGAAGAGCATAGCTTCAGCACTTTTCTTTATGAAGCCAACTTATGACCTGGATTTTTATGAATATAAAAGAAGACGTTGCAAGCTCAGGTAGAGGTCCATTTTATTGCTTCAAAGCAATTCCAGGCCTTCAAGGGAACCCCATGTCCTCGACACGTTAATATTTTTTTTAATATTTATTTATTTTTGGCTGTGTCAGGTCTTAGTTGCAGCATGCAGTATCTTTCATTGCAGTGCATGGGCTTCTCTCTAGTTGTGGCACACGAGCTCCAGAGCATATGGGCTCTGTAGTTGCAGCACGTGGGCTCTCTAGTTGTAGTGCAGGGCTTAGTTGCCCCGCAGCATGTGGGGTACTAGTTCCCCGACCAGGGATCGAACCCACATCCCCTGCATTGGAAGGCAGAGTCTTAACCCCTGGACCACCAGGGAAGTCCTGGAACGTTAATATTGCTATGGGATTCCAAAGCAAACCCTAGAGCATGCCACTGTTCATTGTGTCTTCATTATTTTCTTGGTCCTCTCTGACTTTTTTTGTCTTAATAAAGTTCTTATCTCCCTCTTCATCCCTATTTTTTGTTTGTTTGTTTGTTTATTTTTGCGGTACGCAGGCCTCTCACTGTTGTGGCCTTTCCCGTTGTGGAGCACAGGCTCCGGACGCACAGGCTCAGCGGCCATGGCTCATGGGCCCAGCCGCTCCATGGCATGTGGGATCTTCCCGGACCGGGGCACGAACCCTTGCCCCCTGCATCGGCAGGCGGACGCTCAACCACTGCACCACCAGGGAAGCCCCATCCCTGTTTTTTACAGGGATATTCTTGGCTCCTTGGTGGTTGCTTCTGTAACTGACCAAAATAAGAATTGGAGATAATTTATGTAAAAATTCAATAAAAGGTTATTATTGTTATTGTTTTCATTAGTAGCATAATCTACCTGTATTCTTCCCTCTCCAGTCCTACAAAACTATTTTCCATCATATCAAATTTGAAATCTTCTTGTTATGTATTCTAGACCTTTGCTATTCTGAGTGCATCTACAGACGAGTAGCATTAGTGTCACTTTGGGAGCTTATCAGAAATGTAGTATCTCAGGCCCAAATCAAGCCTGCTGAATCACAGTCTAGCTTTTAACAAGATGATTCATAGGCACACTCTGCTAGAAAGGCCCTGTGCTAGAGCACTCATAGTTGGCACCATTTTGCCTGTTCCAGATCTCCTCTAATCCTTACATATGCCTTCTGATACCAGCAAGCTACTCTGGTAGTCTCTACTATTTTTTACTTTTCCCATGAGCTGTATGACATTGTTTAATAAAATAAGTATTCTTGATCCTTTTCTATGACTGTCCAGATTCTACTAGTTATTCAAGGCCCATCCTTAAGTCAACTTTTTCTTTTAATGAAGACTTCAAAAGATGGGAAAACTGGACAGCTACATTTAAAAGAATGAAATTAGAACATTCGCTAACACCATACACAAAAACAAATTCAAAATGGATTAAAGACCTAAATGTAAGACTGGGTACTATAAAACTCCTAGAAGAAAACATAGGCAGAACACTCTTTGACATAAATCATCTCAATATTTTTTGGATCATTCTCCTAAAGCAAAGGAAGTAAAAGCAAAAATAAACAAATGGGAACTAATTAAACATAAAAGCTTTTCACAGCAAAGGAAACCATTGACAAAATGAAAAGACACCATACTGGATGGGAGAAAATATTTGCAAATGATTTGACCAACGATGGATTAATATACAACTCAACATCCAAAAGCAAACAATCCAATTAAAAAATGGGCAGAAGACCTGAATAGACATTTCTCCAAAGAGGACACGTAGATGGCCAACAGGCACATGAAAAGATGCTCAACTTGCTAATCTTCAGGGAAATGCAAATCAAAACCACAATGAGTTATCACCTCACACTTGTAAGAATGACTATCATCAAAAAGAACAAAAATAAGAAGTGTTCGCAAGGATGTGGAGAAAAAGGAACCCTTGTACATTGTTGGTGGGGTTGTAAATTGGTGCAGCCACTGTGGAAAACACTATGGAGGTTTCTCAAAAAACTAAAAATAGAACTACCATCTGTCCCAGCAATTCCACTCCTAGGTATATATGCAGAAAAGGACAAAAGCACTAATTTGAAAAGATGCATGCACCCCAATAGCAGCATTATGTACAGTTGCCGAGATATGGAAGCAACCTAAGTGTCCATCAACAGATGAATGGATAAAGAAGATATGGTGTATATATACTATGGAATACTGCTCAGCAATAAAAAAGAATGAAATTTTGCCATTTGCAGCAACATGCATGGACTTAGAGGGTATTATGCTAAATGAAATAAGTCAGACAGAAGGACAAATACTGTATGATATCACTTATATGTGGAATCTAAAAAATACAACAAACAAGGTAATATAACACAAAAGAAACAGACTCACAGATACAGATAAACTAGTCCAAATGTGCATGAGCCCTTTAAGAGCTATTTCTTAGATCCTTATAGCCTTCTAGGTTTCAAACCTCTTTGAAAACATGAGGTTTTCAAAGCTAGATGTTTTAGGGTTCATCTCTCAGGTGAAGGTCTCAAAAGTTGGGAGTGCCCTTTGTGGGATTCAAACCCTTCACTAATCAGGGAGAAGCTCCGGGTTTTGAATTCCATACTGACTATGGGTCACCGTGCCCAGGGGGTGGGGTTTGTGGTGAGATTCTGTCCCAGCCTCTCCTACTTGCTTTGATGTTGGCTTTCTCTCCTTTGCCTCGTGCCAGGTTTTAGTTTTTTTCAGATGAAGTTGTTCTGTATGTAGCTGGAGATTCAGTGTGTTCTTGGAAGGAGGTGAATTCAGGATCCTCTTATGTTGCTATCCTGAACTGGAAACTTGACCATAGGGATGTACAGACACAGTGGAACTACAGTATTTAAATTATTTATGTTGAACAAAGTATCTAATTTTATGTTAATTCAATAAATATTTATTGAGTATTACCACAAACGAGACAAATTTCTGGAAATGGGGTATAGAGCAGTGTACAAACATAATGAAATACATGCCCCTGTGGATCTTATATTCTAACTCCACATTTAAAAGAAATACATTTCTAGAACAGTTGTTCACACTCAATTGTTAGTATCACCAGGGACCTATTACTATTGAATATTTTTCTTAGACTGTAAGATTTAAAAGTAAAATAGAAGGCATTATAAATTATTTATATATTATCTTAGTTTTATGCCTAGTATAATTTTTATGTGAAGAAAAAAATCATCTTAAATTTTTAGTTGGTACAGAATGAAATAAAATTCCTTAAGCAGAAGACATGTAAACTGACTTTATCCCTCGAAATATGTTTGTTTGTTTTGTTTCATTTGAATTCCTTCAAGCTATGTGTAAGTGTGAGCACTAGTGTGCACACTCACCTCCCAAACACTCCCAATTAATAGACCCCACTATTCCTTTTTTGTAGATATTTTTTCAAAGTATAACGTGTATTAGAGTGCACACATCTTAAGTCTACAGCTCAAAGAATTTTTACAAGGTAAACCTGTCCGTGTAATCATCATCTAGATCAAGATGTAGAATATTACAAGCACCCTGAATATTTTTATGCTCCCTCTCAGTGCTTACTGCACCTAAAGGTAACCAGTAATCTTTCTTTCCCCCAGATCAATTTGCCTATTGTTGTAATTTATAGAACATAAAATGCAGTATATATTGTTTTGCATCTGGCTTCTCTTGCTCAAAATTACACCTGTGAGATCCATCTATGTTGATATGCTTGACAGTGGTTGCTTCTTTTTCAATGCTTTATAGTATTTTTGAAGAAATATATCACAATTTATATATCCAGTCTGCTCTTGATGAATATTTTCATTGTTTCCAATTTGGAGATATTACAAATAATGCTTTTAATAATTCTTATTAATGTCTTTGGTTACACATTTATATTTATTTCGATTGGGTATATTTCCAGCAGTAGAATTGCTGGGTAATAGAATTATGCATATATTCATGTAGATGCTACCAAGTTGTTTTTGAAAGGATTATTCCAATTTAGTCTACAATCACCATCATACGTTAGAGTTGTCCCACATCCTTGTCAACACTTAATATTGTAAAGGCTTTTTTCTTTCATTTTAGCCATTCTGGTGGCCGTGTAGTGATGTATTTTTTTAGTTTTAATTTGCATTTAAGTTGCATTTTGAGCAACTTGTTACATGCTTATTGGTTGCTTTGGATATCCTCCATACACATTTCTAATTGGGTTGTTTTTCTTTTTCTCATTGATTCACAGAATTTTTTTTCTAGATATGTATCCTTTGTCTATGTGTTAGCTTTCATGAGGTTATGTCAATAAACAATCTCAGATCTCATTGGCTTAGAATAACAAATATATATTTTATGCTGACTTCACATGTTGGTTGCAGATCTGTTGCAACTCTTCTGGACTCTACTAGACTAAGTAGAACTCAGCTTTTCTTGGCTGGGCTTGGCCTCACATGTCTTCTCATTCTAGAACATAAGTTATAGATGGATCCACTATCTGATATATCCTGTTCTTATGGTTGAAAGTCAGAGCAAGAGATGGGGCAAGCAGAAACTAGCAATGCCTCTAAAAGCATCTATTCAGTCAGGATAAACGTCAAGTCCATTTACATACCATTGGCCAAAACAAGTCACAAAATCAAGCCCAAACTCACTGGGTCAGGGAAGTACACTCTCCCTAGAGATTATGGAAGGGAGGATTAAGTAGAGGAGGATTAAGAAGGCAGAGGGAAGGAGGGGAGGACTGAGGAGGCAGAGGAGAGCAGGGATAAAATAACAGTAAATAAATAATACAATGTACCACAGTTAGAAACATAGTACAAAAACCTTCTCCCATTCTGTGTTAATAATGTCTTATAATTAATAGAAATTCTTAATAATAATGAAGTATAAGTTAACAATCTTTTTATTTATGATTTGTACTTTTTGCATTCAATTAAGAAATCATTACCTCTTAAAAGGACATGACAATATTCTTCTATGTCAAGAACTGGCACTTTTTCTGTAAAGAACCAAATAGTAAATATTTTTGCTTTGTAAGCGCTACACTTTGTGTCATAACCATTCATCTCTGTTATTGTAGCACAAAAACAGTCAGAGGCAATACATAAATGAATGGGTATGACTGTATTCCAATAAAAGTTTATTTACAAAAATATGTGGCAGGATGAATTTGTCCTCTAGACCATATTTTCCTGACCTCTGTTCTGTGTTATCCTCTACAGGCTTTATTTTTTAACCTTTCACAATTACATCCACAAGCGATCTGTCTGGAATTGATTTTCTGTGTTTGGTAGGAAATAAGGGAATTGTCATTTTTTTAGATATGTATATCCAATTGATCTATGATTGTTAATTAAAAAGACTCTCTTTCTCTACTGCATTACAGTAGTACCTTAGTCACAAATCAAGTGACCATATGTGTAGGTAAGTCCAACAATTTTTATATTCTTTTTCAAATTTTATTTGTTGACCTTGGCCCTTTGCATTTCTATACAAATTTTAGCATCAGCCTTTTCATTTTCAAACACACACACACACACACACACACACACACACACACACCTGCTAGGATTTTTATTGAGGTTGCATTTTTTAAAATACACACACACATTGGAGAGGATTGATATCTTTTCATTACTAATTTTCCAACCTATAAGCATGATATATATCTCTATTTATATAGTTTTTTATTTCTCTCAGTAATAAATTTATACTTTTCTCTGTGGAAGGCATACATATTTACTAGAAAAGAGGAACACTTTCTAACTGTAAAATGATCAATTCAACTAGAATATCCCTAAGTTTATATGCAACTAAGAATATAGCTTCAAAATATATAAAGCAAAATGTGCTAGAACCAAAAGGAGAAATAGAAGATCCATAATTACAGCTGGAGATTTTAACAGATTTCTCTGTAAAGAAAAAGAAGAATTGAACAACAAGATTATCAAACATACACATACACCTATTAAACATATACTGGATCATAAAGCAAGTATCAAGAAATTTCAAAGGATTGAAATCATATACACTGTATCTTCAGACCAGAGTGCAATAAATGTAGAAATTAATAACACAAATTTAACTGTGTCCACTTTGATATTAGTAGAACTACACCAACTTTGTTTTGGTTGGTATTAATATGGTAAATCTCTTTTCACACTTTCACTTAACTTTTATGTTATTTTTCAGATATGCCTTTTGTAGTAAGCTATAGTTAATTTTTATTTGTTTGCTTAATCCAGTCTGGCAATTATAGTTTTTTTCAGCTTATGTAGCCTAAATGAATGTATAAAGTCCTGGGAATTCCCTAGCAGTCCAGTGATTAGTACTCCACACTTCCACTGCTGGGGGCCTGGGTTCGATACCTGGTCACGGAACTAGGATACCGCAAGCTGTGCAGTCAAAAAATTAATTAATTTAATTTAAAAAATAGTTTAAAAAAAGTATATATTCCATTTCTTTTTAAAGTAATTACGGATATATTTGGATTTAAATCACCAACCTATTTGTTTTCTGTTTATCTCATCCTTCTTTTCTTCCTTTCTTACTAGGTTTTGGATTATTTGAGTATTTTTATTATTCTAAATTAACACTATTCATCCCCTGACCTTTTATTCTATTGTAGTTGTATATTCTAATTCTACCTAAATTTTAAAGACTATTTTAAAGATATCATTATTATTGCTTTCAAAAGTCAATAAACATAGAGTTACTTGTTTATCTTTTCTGGCGCTCTTCATTTCTTCTTGCATTTCCATTCATCTATCTATTATCCTTTTCCCTCTTCCCAGAAAGTTTCCTTTAGCATGTCTTTTAAGTATGGACCTTCTGATAATGAACTCTTTCCATTCTTGTTAGCCTGAATATATCTTTATTTTGCCTTAATTTTTGAAGAATATCTTCTCCTGATACAGAATTTGAGGCTGGTAGTTATTTTCTTTTAGTACTTTGACTATATCACCTTTCCTTATGGTCAGCTGCTGCTCTTTTGAAGGTTATAAGTCTTTGTGGAGAGGGGCCCACTTTTAAAACTATATTTTTGTCCGTAGTTCTCAGCATTTTTACTATCATATACCTAGGTATCACTTTTTTAAAAGTTTGCAATTTGTAGAACTTCTTGAATGTACAGCTAAATAGATCTAGCATTACTGGAAGATTTGAGCCAATATATCTTCAAATATCTTTCTGTATATTTTATCTTATCTCATTTTGAGACTCCAATTACATACACATTAGGGCTTTCTTCACTATCTCAAATGTCTCATTTTTTTCTATTATTTTATCCTTGTTGCATTTCATGCTTCAACCTGGGTATTTTCTACTGTTTCATTTTTGCTTTTCCTCCCTCTGATTTGCTGTTAAACCCACCAATTGAGTTTCTAATTTCAGTTATTATATTTTATAATTCTAGAATTTTCTGTTGATTCTTCTTTTTAAAAAAATCCTGTTTTCTGGTAAATTATCCATCTTTTCATTTATTTTCTTGAACATTTTAATCATAGTTACTTTAATGCCAATCTCATAATTACAATTTCTTGATATTGTATTGCTCTGGTTCTATTGTATGTTTTTATTTTTGCTCAATTGGCTCTATTTTCTAGGATACCTGCTGATTTTGATTGACTGCCAAACATTATGTAGGAAAAGTTGTAAAGCATCTGGATGAGTTTATCTTCTATGAAAAATTTAATTTTCATCTGGCAGATATATGTGACGATAACTTTGACCCACTCAAGGCTGTATATTTCTGTTTGCTCTTACTCCTAGGGCATAGACCTTCAGGAGGTCTCAAGAGAAGCTCTTGGAGTTTCATAGCCCCTCCTTCATAGCTGGCCCAGAACTCCAGATTGTGTCTCTCCAGAATCCTGAGGCTGCCAGATCTTTGCTTGGCTCTTTGGCTCTTAGCAATCGTTCTTTACTTAGTTTCCTGGGTTTTTTTGTTTGTTTGTTTTTGATTTGGCTTCATTCAAGTACAATTCAGGGTTACACATGTGTCAGAGGAAATTCCATGTAGTTTGTTGGGTTTATTTCTTTTCAGTTCCCTTTTCTCCAGGATCTTGGCCCCTTAAGTCCTGGCTATCCTGGTAACCTTAAACTCTAACTTTTGTCTTCCCAGCCCACTGAAACCTCTGCAAGTTTAAAACTAATGCTTTCAGTTCAGCCTCTATGCACCGTGCTTGGAATTAGCAGACTCTCTAACTGTAAACATAACTATAACTCTAACACTAACCTTAAGGAATAGAATAAGAGCAGGTGAGGTCTGGCTTATCTGAAGACATTGCCCTGTTTTCTGGATTCTTTGGTCGCTCTAATGCCTTCAAACGGTTGTTCTCTGGTTTTGTTTGTGTGTTATTTTTTTTTTAATTTACCTTTTATATTTGTTCTGTAGGAGGACTAGTTTATCATGGATAAAAGCAAAATCCCTGCCATTCCCTTTTATTTCATGCCTGGCCAAATGTATGCATTTATGCACTCTCCCTGTACCCTAAAGGCATGTAGATCAGTGAGCCCTGGTCTTTTTGAGCCTTACAATGAACGAATGGCCTAGTTGAAACTACGTATGTCTCCATAAGAAAGTGCCAAGCACTTTGCCCTTTGGACTCTCCAACATTCCTCAATATAACTTTCACACCCAACAAAAAGTGTATCCTACAATCTGTCAAATTACCTTTTCTAACACTCTTTATTTTATTTTGTTTCTATTAATTCAAATGCCCTGGCTATTGTAATGAACCTTTGAGTCCAGTTAAGAGATTTTGTTTTTTAATATCACAGTGTGAAACTCAGAGGAAAAACAAAACAAAACAAAAAAGGACATTGATTATTGCTTACACACACGACTAAAAACTAAAATATCTGGGGTTTGTGTCATTTATGTCTTACTCCTTATATGTCTAGTCAAGATTTATCTTTATGCCTTAATCAGTCTGACCCAGTTCCTCATCACTCTCCTGTTTTTCCCATGCTGCAATGGCAGGCTTTTTCCGTCCCTTGTCGACTTAATGTGTGTGAGGGCTGTAAAAAGAAGCTAAGTCGTTCTGGCACAGTAAAGAAGTGTGGAGGCTGTGCTGGACAGCCAGAGGACACAAGAGCTCTGCCATGTTATACTGTTTGTCACTCTGATGTGAACAATGGCTATGAGGTTATTAAACAGATTGTCCCGGGTTTTTCCTCTCATTATTTTAGCATTCGCTCCCCATGCCATTGTCCCAGGTTCTTTCCATTGTAACCTCTTAATTATAATGCAGGCTTGGGGAGAAGGATGCACCCACTGGAAACCATGCAGTGGTTCAGTTGTTCAAAGCCACTTGGGTATTCGTTTGTTTATTTGGTCCTAGGTTTGCAATTCAGCTGTGTTAACTCATGGAAACTGCTCTAAGACAGATTTAAATCAAAACAGACAGTTTCCATTTTTGCTCTGAAAATCAAATGGGAAGGTTTGTTTTAAATGGGCACTTAGTGGCTCGCCCCAACACGCTCAGAATGTGTGTTTACTTTTTAGAGATAGGACAATGTATTTTTCTACAAGTCCAAATGCTTCTGACAAAATAGGCAAAAAATACCTACTGTGTTGAATGGACTCTAGTAGACATCCACAGAGCAATGCCTTTTTGCTGACAAATATAAGTTTCTAGCTGGAAGAATAAAGTTTCCTTGAATATTTATGATAAATAAAACTTCTTATATGGGCACTTCTGTCAAAAAAAAAAAAAACTTCCTTGTTCTTTAAGCAGGTCACTCTACTCACTGGTATCAATATTTCAATATGTAAAAATAATTTCAATTTAAAATTCTATTGGGGCTTTAGTTTTAACTCTATAAACTGAGTGTGTTTCTAAGTGATGCTCAAACTCCTGGCATTTGTTCATTAAAGATTTACTGAGTAGCCATAATATGCCAGGCACTGATGAAAAAGAAATGAATAACACAAGGTCCTTGAGGTTTATCAGGGAAAATTCCTCTTTAAAAAAATACCTAACATCCCTTTAGTTTTTATTTCATTTTTGTAAAGAGTACCATAACTGAAGTTAATATATCTCACTATTCAAAAAGGTTGGAATAGGCAGTCATAATAATTACAGTACAAGGTTTAACTTTATCCTTTGATTGTGAACTATTTCCTCCTTATTGACAAACATATAAAAATACTTATACATGTACATCACTTTTTAAAGTTTTCTCACCTGTATAATTTAATTTAGTCTTTACAATAACTTGTGAAGTAGGCAGAATGGATATTATTACCTGCATGTTATAGTTGAAAAAAACCTGAGGCTCCCAGGGGCAAGTGATTTGCCCAAATCACAGAGTTAGGTTGGATTGCAAATCCAGTTCTCCACCCGTTCTCCCAGGATGTTCCTCAAAATGCTCTACCCCCATTTATTCAAGCTCTCCAGATACTTTTAAGGAGAACACTTGAATGCTTTAGGAGTCACAAAAAAATTTTAAGCATTAGACTATTTTTGAGCAAAGTGATTCTTTCTGATTATATTCCCAGATGAGAGAACTGGTAGCCTATGACTTTGCAAGGCACCGGATGTTTTATCTGAACCTGCTTGGGAATTCCTATGAATTATTGGTTGAATCCTACCTTAAAAAAGCATACCAGAAAGAAAGAGATTTTGCAAGAGTATGTTTTACAAACAGATCTTTATTATTGAGATTAAAGCAATTTAAAACTGTGCAAAGTATTTTATAGAGGTTAAACAAAATTTGTGGCGCCGTTTCCAACCTCAGCAGCTTAGAAATCTACACAGGCTTTGTCTGCATCTGGTCACAGTCATACATGGATTTCTCTCCTTGCTTTTGTCTGTGCAATCCCACCTGCTCCAGGGAGCTCTTCTGATCGAGTCTGAATGATACAGCATATAGAACTTGCACTAGTCAGGTCTCAGATTCAATCCCCAGATGGCCCTGGAAACCTAGGGCCATCTAAGCAGATATCACTTTGTTTCCACAGTTTCTTTTTGGTATCAGACCATTCCATAAAGTTGTTGAAGTCTATAGGCCATAGATACAAAGGTGGTTGGTGCAACTTAATTAAACATAGCAGTTTAAACATAGGTACCAAAATTATATTTGAACTATAAGTGTGTGTCTGGTTATTAGCAGTATACTTTTAAAAGTTTGAATGTTTATTTTTTGCCCTGCTCTTAGACCCTGGCTAAACTTTGATATACTCCAGTGGACTGTTGGAATAAGGCTGTAGACCTTTGCCCACGTGGCCACTCCATAGAAGGAGGCTCCGTGGAAACAGAACTCACACCCAACCTGTGTGACTGCTGTTAATTTGTTTTGACCCGCTGAAGGGTGTGTTCTCCTTCCTTTGGACAGACAAAATACGATCCATCTTTCTGAGGGCCTGTGGGATGACAGTCCTCTTCCCCTTCTCCAAAATCTGCCTGTAGTGATAGAAAAATGGTCATCCTCCTTCGCTCATGATCCCTTTTTTTCTTTTTGGAAGATACTTAAGTCCTCTCTATACCCTGTGCCTCTGTGTCTACCCATCTAGAGAAAGAGAGAGAGAGATTGAGAAAGAGAAAGAAAATCCACTATAACTCTACTCTGGAACGAAAAAATTAGATTTTAATCAGACTCATAGAAAGGGTAAAGAAGAAAAAGACATTCCCTTTCCTCAAGGAGTGTATTAATTTGGCAGCGCCTGAAACTCAGCTTCTTTAGAACACGATTCTAAGGAAACTAGTTTTACTGGAGAATTCCAGACTTTGACCAACGGTGAAAAATTGAAGTTTTGAATGGTAATGAGGCTTTCCAGTATCATGGCTATCCTACTGCGGAGGGTCGTAATCTATATACCTCTGAATAAAGCCCCTTTTTTCATCACGTAGCACTGTAAAAAAATCATCTAGTGAGAAAATCAGTATTAATCTAAGAGGTATGACCCACGTTCATTAGTAAGAATCCATAATGGGTGCCGTAATTTTGTTTTCCCTCAGTGATGCTCTTTGGCCTTCATGTATGTTTGTTTTTTTTAAAGCTAGTTTTATAGGTTCCTTTCAGGAATCCTTCTTTAGTTCATGGGCCACATTTGGAGCCGCTCTCATAAACAGGGTTTCAGCTCCTAGGTGATTTCTCCTAATTTCTGTGGCCAGCCAAGCTCTTCACAGTTAAGCAGGAGTACCTGATGGCCACTCGTCACTCAGCTACTTCATCAAAATGCCAGGGGGGGCTTCCCTGGGGGCGCAGTGGTTGAGAGTCTGCCTGCCGATGCAGGGGATGCGGGTTCATGCCCCGGTCCAGGAGTATCTCACATGCCGCGGAGCGGCTGGGCCCGTGAGCCATGGCCGCTGGGCCTGCGCGTCCGGAGCCTGTTGCTCCGCAACGGGAGAGGCCACAACAGTGAGAGGCCCGCGTACCGCAAAAAAAAAAAAAAAAAAATGCCAAGGGTATGGCTACCTCTTGATAAACACTAAGTTTATTTCATTCCTTTCCCCTATCGCTTTCTCTCTGCATTAATTGTGCTTCCTATGCACTTTACAGGTGTTTGTGTAACATTCTTTACTGTATTTTTTCCTAGTAAGTATTTAGATCAAATGCTTATATTTCCTAAACTGACACCCTTCGCCTAAAAATAGGGGACTCTCCTAAATGATTAGAAGAAAACATCACATCAACAATGCTAACACTAGCTAGTTCTGAGCAAAAAAATGAAAATTTCTTCAGTTCCTTAAATGTGAAATTCCTGGAATTTCATTCTTTTTTAGCCCTCCACTCTAAGGCTTGTGTCCAAAATGATAAGATTGTTGACAAAGAACTCCAGAACACTCGATTTTAATTTATACACCATGGACTTTAAATTAGCAAAATGATAATAAATTTGTTTAAATTTTTGAAAAACTTAAAAATGAGACAAAAATATGTGTTGACCTTTACTTGGTGTGGAGAGAAAAGTTCTGGAACCCACGTATTTTAACAGTGGTGATAATCAGAGCCAGCTTCGTGGGCATGTGTCTTGTGCATCACACAGAACCCCACATTCAGAAAGACTCCCTGCTTGGTTTAATGCTCTACAATCACCATTTGAAATTCTTAATACCTTTCTAACAAAGGGGCTCGTGCTTTCATTTTGCAGTTGGCCCTACAAACTATGTAGCCAGCCATGGCGAAAATTCCCCTTATACCCTACAAATAGGGTGAAAATGTGTCCCACATTTGCTCTGGATAATCATGGCTCGTGCCCGTTTTCTGTGGTAGTTATTCCACGGCATCCTCCCTTCACTCCCAGAAATGTTCTAATTTGGATAATAATATTAATAATAAATACATATATATTTGCTGAACAAAACCTGAAAGCTGGTTATGATTAGAAGTCTGTGAGTGTATGTGGCTGCCCCAAAAAATTGGCCTATTGTTCAGTTTACATAGAACCTTGCCAATTTAATTCCTTATTAAAAATGGTTGCAGAGTATCTATGCCATATGAGATAGTGTATGCTGCACCAGGATCATACCTGTAGAATTTGAAAGTCCTATATTCACTGCATTCCAATATTTTATCATTTAAATGTTAGAGTTATCAAATCAATATGAAATGTGAATCAGATACACATTAAACACAGCAATCTGTGGAAAACACACCCAAGGTAGAGTAAACCATTTGAATTGTTTGGGGGTTGGTAGTTCAAATGGAGTTTATAACTAAGGAAGACCTTGTAAATACCTTTCTGTAGATGTAAAAATATGTGTTCTTATTTGCAAGGCTGTGCTGGTCCCTTGGTATAGACTCCATAAAAGACAAAGTCTTCAGATCTAGAAATTAGCAGGATATTTTGCAAGGGTAATGAAAGGGGAAAGGAATTAACGTTTGTGTAACGCAAACCAAAGAGATACAGCAAATTATATCTTCTTGCTCACAACAGAAGAAAGTTTATTTTTCCGTTCTTCTGCCTCCCTTCATTTCTTCCCACTGTATTGAAAAACCACCTCAAAAGCACACTTTTCTATTGTCACCTATTGTCTTCTTTCTCCTACTCCTTTACATTAACTTCATTGAAATAAAGTACTTTTTGATTGATTAGAGGAAGGAGAAGTAGTTGGTAGACATCACTAAGAATTTTGTAACCAAATTGTGTTTTTTGAGAGCCTATTTTTAAAATCCATTTTATTCTTTTTAAGCGATTATATTGCACAGTTTGCAGTGCAAAGCATTGTCTTCTCAAACTGGTATAAAATATATGTGGTATAAAGTATAAAACTAAGATATACTTCTGCTGATAAAAGAAAGGTAAAAAAGGAAATGAAAACAGGATATTGAAGTGATATCTGTACTCCCACATTTATTGCAGCATTATTCACAATAGCCAAGGTATTGAAACGTCCATTAACCAATGAATAGATGTGGTATATATACACAAAGGAATATTACTCAGCCGTAAGAAAGAAGGAAATCCTGCTATATGCAATAAGATGGATGGGCTTTGAGGACTTAATGCTAAGTGAGATATGTCAGACAGAGAAAGACAAATAGAGTATAATATCATATGTGAAATCTAGAAAAGCCAAACATAAAAACTGAGAGTGGAATGGTGGTTACCAGGGGCTAAGGGAGTGGGGGAATTGAGGAGATGCTGCTTGTTTAAGTATACAAATTGCAACAGGTAGATAAATAAGTCCTGGAGATACAATGCACAGCATAATACAAAAAAGAAATGATAAGTATGTGTGTGACATGACAGAGGTTCTAGCTAAAACTACGGTGCTACTCACATTGCAATATATAAATGTATCCAATCAACATACTGTACACCTTAAACTTATACAGTGTTATATGTCAATGATATCTCAATTTTAAAAAGAAAGATTAGAAAAGGTAAAGTTTTGGGATGTATTCTCTTGAGTATGTTTGCTATTTATTTCAGAAAACATTTGGATCAATAACAAACAATAAAGCAAGGTTCATATGTATTTTATCCTTCAAACTTTCTCTTCCACCATATAAAACGAAATGAATACTCTCATACACAGCTAGGAACGATGTATGAAGCAGCACTTGTCAAAATGCTAAAACACTAAAGTGCCCACACCTTTAACCCAGTTGTTTACTACAATCTTCAAACATAATCCAAAATATGAGGAAATGTTATGCACTTGTTATGCACAAGTGTTCATGAGATTAGTATTTTATTAGTAAATAATTAGAAAGCACACACAGATTTCACAGAAGGGAAATGGTCAGGTAAATTACAGTACATAGTGTATGTATAATACATACAAGTTTCTGTCCTCTTTTTTTTTCCGTTAATATTATAACACAAGTTGGGGTGTTCCCTGGAGGCCTAGTGGTTAGGATTCCAGGCTTTCACTGCCATGCCCTGCGTTTACTCCCTGGTTGGGGAACTGAGATCCTGCAAGCACGCAGCACAGCCAAAAATATATTCATGTATGTATATATATAAATATATATATAATATATATAACACAAGCGTTCTTCAACATAAGTCAAAGATCATACAATGCACTTGGTAGCTGCATTGTATTTTCCTAATTATCTACAGCTTGGACATATACAGTTTTTATAGTTGGAAATAAAATCTTTAAAAAAAAGGATAGAATATCCTGTAAATAACTTTCTATTCAAATAAAAAGCTGGCCTTGCTCTAAGATGTAAGAATGATGAACACTTACTTTTAATAGTTACCCAAGGATATTTTGGTCCCAACCATAGGGATCATTCAAATATTTTTAGAAATATTAGGAGTAAATCACTTCATTTTGTTTGTTCTTTGCTAAGAAACCGGAATGTTACAAAGCCAATTCTCTGAGCAAAGTCATTTCTAGGTTGACTGAATCTGAGTGATAATTTTCTGTATATAAAAGGAGTTTGGTACACTCTATATGATACTGAGAACCATGTCAAAAACGTGCAAATGCAACCCAATTGGTTCCCAGCAGAGAATGATGTCCTTCTGATGCTTTTTATCCACTTGGTTTCTTCCAGGCTCTGCCTACATCTAGATTTTCATATGAAAATATACTCAAATGTAAACAGAGCCCAAGGAATAAAGTCTGACTTATATTTCCACTGGAGAAAATCCATGAACTCCATCGTATGGTCCTTGCTCTAGCAAAGCCTGTATGAACTTCAGTGGGAATTCTGCCAAGAGCAAGATAGTGAAGCAGGGCCAGTGGTGTCAAATCAGGTTAGTTCTCTCTGCCTTTGCCTAGCTGAGTGTTACACAGGATGGCACTCTTGTGTTGCATTTAACAACTTGTAGTTCAATATATTTTTATCTTTGAGGACAGCTAGATATACAAGATGTGGTGCAGTTGCCTTTTATGAAGGTGGTAAATTTAATGTACAGCATATACATAATATACATGTTTGTAGAAAACATATCGATCAAAACAGCTTCCTTTACTTACACTTAATAGGCAGAGAGAATGCAACATTTCTTAGCATTAACCTATGTTGTCTCACTAAAACAAAATGAAAGAAAAACATTTAATAATATTCTGAGTTTTAAAATGGTTCTAAAATATCTTCAGTAACTTATGACTATATTCCCATAGAGGAGTTTAGGCCCAGGATGTATCTTGCCAGAACAGTGGCCAGTCAAATCAGTGAAGAGAGACCAATGGGTGGGCAGTTTTGTTTTAGTAAACAATCCAGTTCATTCTATCAGGAATCTTCACTCTAGGAGTCCCATGTTTTTGGAGGTCACACACCCCAAAAGCAGATCTGAGACAGAGATTTGCATGCAGTTGGTTTATTTGGGAATTGCTTTCCAGTGAAAGACCTGTAAGGGGAGTGAAGGAAGCAGAGGGAGATTTGAAGTGCGATTAGATTGCAACAGAGGCCCCAGCAGTCCCACTAGTGCTGTGAATCTGGGATGGGCCTTCATAGATGTCCCAACTTGAGTCAAAAGGGCCAGACCATTGGACCTCCTACGTTGACCAGTCATTGGTGGGAGCTATTACCCCAGGCAAAGTGGTTGCCTTAGGCCAAACACAAACCCTAGATTAAACTCAGCTGAGAGTCATCAGGTGGCAACTCTCCTGGCAGCTGGGGAATGACGGTCTTTGTCCTGAAGGGGGAATCTGAGCAGCAACCCCCAGTATCCACTACAGTCAACTACAGTCAACTTCTGTAACCACTCACATTCACTTGCTTCAGATAATAAGTTCACCACATCTGGAAGCAGCTCCTCCAGGATTCTCAGTAACCTTTTTTTCCTGAAGAAACTAACAAGAGGAAGCTTAGCAAGAAAAACTAGAGCCTACTGTCTCAGCGAGTCTCATGGCTACAATTAATACTCATAATCTCCCTCCTCTGTTACCCATTCTAGACTTCCCTCACCCACAATTATTATCCCTATTGGTGCTGGCGGACGAGTGGGGATGGCAGAGAGAGTGACCTAGATCAAATCCGCATCTTTTATTTGGTGGGGGGACAGGAAAAATTCCAAGTAGAATTACAATTCTTTCTATAAATCCATTCCTTCTCATCATTGTCATTTGTGAAAATATTTATTAGCATATGAATGTGGATGTAATTTTTTCAGTTTTATTGAGATGTAATGAATATACATGATTGTATGAGTTTCAGCTTTACAGCATAAAAGTTTGACTTACATATATTATAAAATGATTTCCACAATAACTTTAGTTAACATCCAGCATCTCATGTAGATACAATACTTTAAAAAAAATTTTTTTTAAGAAATAAAAATTTTTCTCCTTGTGATGAGAACTCTTAGGATTTGTTCTCTTAACAACTTTCCTATATACCATACAGCAGTGTTAACTATAGTCATCACGTGCATTACAATCCTAGTAAAGTTTGTATTTTTCAACCACCTTCCTCCAGTTCTTCCATCCCTCATCGCCCACTTCCGGTAACTACAAAGCTGATCTGTTTTTCTATGAGTTTTTTTTTAAGATTCTACATATAAGTGATATCATACATCTTTGTCTTTCTCTGCCTGACTTATTTTACTTAGCATAACACCCTCAAGTTTCATGTTGCCACAGATGGCAGGATTTTCTCATTTTTATGGCTGAATAATATTCCCTTGTGTGTATATACCACAACTTCTTTATCCATTTATCTGTCAATGGCACTTAGTTTATTTCCACGTCTTGGCTTTTGTAAAAAATGCTGCTATGAACATGAGGGTGGAGATATCTTTTCAAGTTTGTGTTCTTGTTTTGTCTGGCAGGTCCCCATCTTTGATTACCATCACCACTGGAGAGGAGAGTACAAACGGAGTGCTAAATGTATTTTTCCCGTCCCCATTGTGTAATAGCAGCCCTACCTCCTCCTAATGATCAGAGTCAATTAGCCCTGCCAGAATAGTGATTCTTTTCTTGCCTGTTGTTCTCCTGGCACAGGGGGTATGAGGTGACCAGGTGGCAGTCATAGCTTAAAGTTTAATGGGACTCTTACTATATACCCTGGTGAAAGTGTTCCCTTTTGTAAACCAGCACCTCAAGACTTGCAGAGTTGTGGGGACAAAGTCCCATGGGTCACTGGGACTGATGTTTTAAAAAGTCCACTCCTGCATCTACCCTTGGTTTCCAGGCCTATGTATTCTACATTTTGGGTACATAGTATCATAAAATTGTCATTGATTGGGTTATATACTGCATCATGCAGGATGGAGATCTTTTCTCTCAAGGTATCATCTCCAAGTTGATGCCTTAGACATATCTTCAAAAAGCTGTTTCATTGCTTTATGGACCAGCAGATTCTAAGTGGTATAGTCTTTGATAGAACCAGTGAACCCCATGGCTATGTGTCCACTGCACACAAGCACAATCTGATGCAGTGTGGTGTGAAATTCTGTGTCAGAATATTAAATACCTCGTAGGCCTTCAGAGAGTGGCACTGATTGTAAATAATCTTTCCCCAGTCAAGCCACTGATGAGATCAGGACCCTGGTCAACATTTGTAGTGCAACCTGGTGACGCGTTGCAGCAGAAAGCCCAGCTAATCCATGCCTAGACTTCTGACCTACAGAAACTGTGAGATAATAAATGTGTTATAAATGTGATAATAAATGTGTTATTTTAAGCCACTAAATTTGTGGTAAGTTGTAATGCAGCTTAGAAAACTGATACAGGCCCTGTGGACTGAAAAAAGGCATATCCAAATCTGGAACATTATTTATTCTAATCAAGATGTGTTGTTGCCCTTCTAGAGTCGAAAGGATCCATTGTAATCAACCTGCTGACAAGTGGCTTGTTGATCTCCTCAAGAATTGGTGCTATATTGAGGGCTTAGCATTGGTCTCTTTTGCTTGCAGATTTCACATTCGGCAGTAGTAGTAGCTTTATCAGCCTTGGTGAATGAGATTTCACGCTGCTGGGCTCACACATAGTTCCCATCCCTGCCATCGTGGCTATTCTGTTCATGTGTACATTGTGCCAGCACTCGGGCAGCCAATGACAGAGGCTGGCTGGTGTCCACTCACTCATTATTCCATCTATTTGGTCATTTGGTACATCTTCCGTAGTGATTCTCTCTGGTGAATATCAACATGTGATATAAAGGTTTTCGCACTCTGTGACCATACTCATATGTCCGTATAAATGCCTCTTCCCCAAAACTTCTTGAGTCTACCTTTCCAATCTTTCTCTTTCCAGGACCTTGACCAAACATGGAAGCATTTTGCCACCATCAGTGAGTCCATATATATTCTTACTCTAGCAGTTTTCACTAGTCCAGTGTCATCCTCCTCCGGAATCAGTCTGGTATTTGTAAAAGCCAGAATGCTGAATTAAATAAGGGTACCAATGGGACCACCATCCCTTGTCCTTTAGGTCTTTAATGGTGGCACTAATTCTTGCCACTCACCCTAGTATATATTTTTTCATTTGCTTTATTTTCTAGGGTGAAAGGCAGTTTCAGAGGCTTCTACCTGGCTTCCCTGCTATGATGGGTCTAATCCCACAGACCAAGGAAAAAATGTGGGAGTTCTACCAAATACCAAGAAATGTCTGTTCCAAGTATATATTCTGAGACTCCAAAAGTGACCTTTGAGTTAGTCCATGGACCCAGTGGACCCATTCTGAGCTTATATCTGAGCCAGAACTTTATTTATTTCCTGGCCCTAGATACCTTCATGCTAAGTGGGTCATAAACAAGGCTTTGGGTTTAGGTCAACAACCCTAAAAATATCTAGGTATTCCCCTTCCCCAGTGAGTAGCTACCCAAGTAAATGAGTCAAAAGTCCCCTTGGGAAAAGGCAAAGAGAACCATGTACTCTTTATGGTGTGGTAGGGTCCTCCCTAAGGAATTTTGGGTCTGTAAACTGGCTCAGGTACAGAAACTGGACAAGTGATCATGACTTATTATTGGGGGAGTTGTTTTCAGCATTATGATCATCCATCCCTGAATTCCTTTGTTTTTATAGATTTAGCAATTCCCTTGTCAACTACCCATCTCTCTTGCCCTTAGCGATCCAGGTTCTGTTAACCATCTCCATAGCTCTCTGCAGGTAAGGTCTCCTTGGCTGCACTTCCAGCCTTGTCACTCATTATGAGAATTGCACATACCTTGCTGCTGATGATAATATGCCACCACTTGGCCTCTAGTATTTCTGTATCTTATCATCCCTATTATTTCAAGGAAACTATTTTTATAATAGCATCTCCTACCATGAGCCCTGATTTACAGTGGACAGACACTGAGCATTTCAATGATTCTCCTGCCCCTCTCACCAATTCATTCCTTATTTTGGTAAACAGAGTTTCATCCAGGTCCTCCCACAGAACACATTCAGGTGGTGGGTTTGAGCCTTATGTACATCCACTATAGGATTCCCACTTCTCTGGGTCTTTTGATCCCTTCTTCTGCCACCCATGGTACTTTCTACTTCACTTGGTGTGGACTGTCAGTTTCTTTAAACTTAAAAGTAGTATATTTGCTCCTTCTCTTAGAGCCTTTGACAGAGTATTACACCCTTATCACAGAACAGTGGTCCTATATCAATGAATTCTCTCCTTTCAAACTTTATGTTCTGCCCCCTTAATTCAGCACCTCGAGGATCCCATTTCCATACATACTCTCCTGGGCCAGACAGGTACACATTGCCCAAATCTTGCAAGCCCAACACTTCCCCGGCTGGAATATGCTGTGACTTAATCCTTGTTATTGTTTTGGTAACCAGGAGGGGAGTCGGGAATAGATTCTGAGGGAAGGGGCACATGTTATCTCCTTCAAATAAGGGAGAAACATTCACTTTTAGCAGGGAGGTATAGGCTACTTCTGCAGGCTCAGAGGGTCGGGATAATCTGGAGAGTCAAGATTTCGAAGCTTATTTGACCCAGTGTCCCACTCCTGGCCCAAATCTTGTCAGAGACAACTTGGAGTTAAAATTTCAACCTTCTCTGGAGGTAATCTACTTTCATTATTACGTCCTAAGTCAGGTCCTCAGATGTTTTACTTTGCAGCTACAGGAAATGGGAGTCTCTTTATATGCTGCCAAGGGAGCCTTAATACTTTACCTTAATTTGGTGATTAATCACCCTCAGCCTTTCATGTCTTCTCCAATGCGTGGATAGCTTGCGGCAACAGCTATGTAATTTTGTAGTCTTTTAATTACTATTTACCCCTAAACTCTCAAATGCCTGTGATATTACACCTTGCAATGCATTTTCTTCTGCTAGTAATATCCCATCACAATTCAAGATCAGTGAAAATTTTAACAATTGCACCACTGTGGCATCTCAAGACTATTGATACCCTACCTACCACCAGCAATGGTGTCCTAGTCACCAGCCAGTGAGTAGATAATTCAACTCCCAAATTTCATTTTAGAGCCTACCTCCTAGGACCATCCCTAGTATCAACTGTCATAGGTTGAGTTTCCTGTAAAACAGACTCTGAACTTGAGATTTGTATACGAGTGGTTTACTGGAGAATGCTCTTGGATATCATATGTGTGAGGAAGTGAAAGAATCAGGGCTTGTCAGAGAGAAATGTTGAATTGCAGTGCAGTCACAGTGGAGACCACAGCCAATCCCATGAGGAGTTCTGAACTTGGGATGGTCCATCAGAAATATTGCCAGTTGAGGCATGGTTTATTTGAGATTTTTCTTGTTTCTTGAGGTAGGATTATATTGCTATAAAGTTCCCTCTTAGAACTACTTTTGCTGCATCCCATAGGTTTTGGATCGTCGTGTTTTCATTGGCATTTGTCTCTGGGTATTTTTTGATTTCCTCTTTGATTTCTTCAGTGATCTCTTGGTTATTTAGTAACGAATTGTTTAGGCTCCATGCGTTTGTGTTTTTTTACGCTTTTTTCCCTGTAAATTGATTTCTAATCTCATAGCAGTGTGGTCGGAAAAGATACTTGATATGATTTCAATTTTCTTAAACTTACTAAGGCTTGATTTGTGACCCAAGATGTGATCTATCCTGGAGAATGTTCCGTGTGCACTTGAGAAGAAAGTGTAATCTGCTGTTTTGGGATGGAATGTCCTATAAATATCAATTAAATCTATCTGGTCTATTGTGTCATTTAAAGCTTGTGTTTCCTTATAAATTTTCTGTCCAGATGATCTATCCATTGGTGTAAGTGAGGTGTTAAAGTCCCCCACTATTATTGTGTTACTATTGATTTCCTCTTTTCTAGCTGTTAGCATTTGCCTTATGTAATGAGTTGCTCCTATGTTGGGTGCATATATATTTATAATTGTTATATCTTCTTCTTGGATTGTTCCCTTGATCATTTTGTAGTGTCCTTCCTTGTCTCTTGTCACATTCTTTATTTTAAAGTCTATTTTATCTGATATGAGTATAGCTACTCCAGCTTTCTTTTGATTTCCATTTTCATGGAATATCTTTTTCCATCCCCTCACTTTCAGTCTGTATGTGTCCCTAGGTCTAAAGTGGGTCTCTTGTAGACAGCATATATATGGGTCTTGTTTTTATATCCATTCAGTGAGCCTGTGTCTTTGGGTTGGAACATTTAATCCATTCACATTTAAAGTAATTATCAATATGTATGTTCCTATTAGCATTTTCTTAATTGTTTTGGGTTTGTTTTTGTAGGTCCTTTTCTTCTTTTGTGTTTCCCACTTAGAGAAGTTCCTTTAGCATTTGTTGTAGAGATTGCTTGGTGGTGCTGAATTCTTTTAGATTTTGCTTGTCTGTAAAGCTTTTGATTTCTCCGTCAAATCTGAATGAGATCCTTGCCGGGTAGAGTAGTCTTGGTTGTAGGTTCTTCCCTTTCATCACTTTAAATATATCGTGCCACTCCCTTCTGGCTTGTAGAGTTTCTGCTGAGAAATCAGCTGTGAACCTTATGGGAGTTCCCTTGTATACTATTTGTCATTTTTCCCTTGTTGCTTTTAATAATTTTTCTTTGTCTTTAATTCTTGTCAACTTGATTACTATGTGTTTCAGCATGTTTCTCCTTGGGTTTATCCTGCCTGGGACTCTCTGCACTTCCTGGACTTGGGCAGCTAGCTCCTTTCCCATGTTAGAGAGGTTTTCGACTATAATCTCTTTAAATATTTTCTCTGGTCCTTTCTTTCTCTTTTCTCCTTCTGGGACCCCTATAATGCGAATGTTGTTGCATTTAATGTTGTCCCAGGGGTCTCTTAGGCTATCTTCATTTCTTTTCATTCTTTTTTCTTTATTCTGTTCTGCAGCAGTGAATTCCACCATTCTGCCTTCCAGGTCACTTATCCATTCTTCTACCTCGTTTATGCTGCTATTGATTCCTTCTAGTGTATTTTTCATTTCAGTTATTGTATCATTCATCTCTGTTTGTTCTTTGATTCTTGTAGGTGTTTGTTCTTTAATTCTTCTAGATCTTTGTTAAACATTTCTTGCATCTTCTCTATCTTTGCCTCCATTCTCTTTCCAAGGTCCTGGATCATCTTCACTATCATTATTTTGAATTCTTTTTCTGGAAGGTTGCCTATCTCCGCTTCATTTAGTTGTTTTTCTGGGATTTCATCTTGTTCCTTCATCTGGTACATCGTCCTCTGCCTTTTCATTTTGTCTGTCTTTCTGTGAATGTGGTTTTTGTTCCACAGGCTGCAGAATTGTAGTTCTTCTTGCTTCTGCTGTCTGCCCTCTGGTGGATGAGGCTATCTAGAGGCATGGTTTAGTCATGGGGATGCTGGACCTGGGGAAGGGTTGTAACTTTTGGAACGATAAACTCCCTTTGGCCATGGGCAATTCTTAGAAGATCACTCAACAGTAAGCCAGTGGCAAGGAACACTCTGGCCCCTGGGGAATGAGTGCCTGCATCCCAGTGGGAATCTAGTTGTGCACCACCATATCCACTATACACGTAAACACAAGGTAAAGGAGGCAAAGGAATATTAGGCAATCAACTCTTTATTAACCGTTCTGGCTTTGGAGAATGTAAGCTCAGATAAGACAGAGAACATTCATCCAAACTCATTCTCGCCCATCCTTGGTGCAGCGTCCTGTCCTTTTTAGTCATCCCTGCTGGGCAAAAGATCAGAAGGACTGAGATCCAGATTCCAGGCAAGTGGCCTCAGAAAATGGCTTTCAGCTACACATAATCAGGTCAGCTATTTTGCATACATCCATATGCCCATTTTAACACCTTTATCCATCCTATAAAACTTCACTCAGCACTGCAAGCAGAATTTTTAAAACAAAACATTTACATAGACGATGAAGCTCCAAAAACGTAAGGGCAAGCATACAAAAATACCTAGCACGACGCGTGCTCTGTGTGAAATGCATAGTCGTATTCCTCTGTAATAAACTCTTACTAATCAGTTCTGAGCTTTATAAAACAATAGGAGTGGAATGGCAATGCTGTCATTTGTATATTCTCCCTCAGTTCAATAATGGAAAGCTTTTTCTCTCTGCCAAGTCATTCCTGACAATGTTAATGATTCACTATAAAGCAGTTTCTGGGCTATGATTTGTGACACTCAGACTGGTTAGATGGGAGGGCTCGGCAGGTTTCTGGGGAGTGTTTTGGATGCAGAAATGCCTTGAAGATAGCACTTTATTATATTTAGGACAAGTATGACATCCCACTTCAAGGAAGAGGCCTCTATACATATTGAGAAGGGATTTCTATGGTTTAAGTGGGGAGGAGAAGGTTGGTTTAAAAGAATGCCTCTGTGTGTTTTTTGAGGCGACATAAAGATAGGAAGCCGAGAAACGGAGGCAGGAGGCAGAAGGATTATGGATAATGGAAGAATATTGCCTGAGGGTATATGCCTGCTTTGCCTATTCCTGTATAACTAGAATATTTATAATTCAAATACTTATCTTTAATAATTAAAAACCAAGGAATATTAAAGACAAAATGTAGAGAATATTATGTACACATGTGTAGGCATCATGCATTAAATCCCCACCCTTGCAAAATACAGCAAGAAGTAGCTTTAAAAGGAGGTTAAAAAGTGAATATTTTAAAATGTCTTGAAAACGGAATTTCTAATTCACTCCAGTCCTGCCAGGAGTGATACCCTTACTTCTTATTTCTACACACAACATCAGTCATGGGGATAGGTACTAAAAATATCCAGCATGGTGGTTTGACATCGTCACATCAACAATTAAAAAGTGGATACAAATATTTCAGGTTTTCAAAACCATACGTTTCCTTGAGTTTATGAAAATGTTGGATTTTCACAGGAAAAGGAAAAGTCATTTTGAATTGTTTTCACAGACTATTTAGTTGCACAGTCTATGTAAACCACTAGTTACAATGGAATGTAATATTCTACCACCGCCAGGAACTCTCTCTGATCTTCTGCCTCTTCTCAGACAGCAAAGAAACAAAGAAAAACAGCCCTTGCTGTGGATTGAGAAGAGTGTTTGAAAAGAAAAAGAGACCTCAACTGTGCCCCCCGGTATTATAAAGCTGTCAATTATAACCATGATTACAATGAAAATACTGAAATAAAAAAATTATTTATTTAGGGGAGGAAAAAAGCCAACTGCATTTAAAAAGGGGGAAAAAAAAGAAAGAAAGAATAACCAAGAAAATACATTGTTCAATTTCAACCTAACAGTTCTAAAGTTAATGAAAAATAATACAAACTAATGGAGCTCAATTGTTTATATTACAATAGCAGAAAAGCAGAAAGCTTAGCAGCCAAAATATGAACAAATTAAGATGCTGGATGAAGTGGTCCGGTGTCATTATTTTTGAAGAATGTGGCCTCCATGGCAACAAGTTTATGAATGATAGTTTCAACTCATGTCTAGATCAGAGGTGTTAATATTTACACCTTCGCTAATTATGGCAAGGAAGAGAATAATGAAAAATTAAATGTCCCTATCTTTTTACCTCCCCATCACACTAAGTAATTCCTAGTTGAACATTAACTCAACCTGACAATAATATGCTAGGGGTGGAGAGGTAAGGAGGGGTACCCACGGCTCCTTCTATGTATAAAAAGGTTGGTGATAATCAATGGCCAGGCATTGATTATGGTTAGCAATAAAGCTAAAAGTCACATTTAAGACTGTTGTAAAATGACTTATTTTTAGAACTGGGACGAGGGCTTGGCTGCTACAATGCTTGAAGTACTAATGATCTTAGGTGGAACGTTTGTGTCCACACGAGATGCTGCTGCTCCTGAGATGTGAAAAACAATGGACCATGGACCAATAATAGCAACATCATCAGACTCAATATTTGCCAAGAGATATTGTTTGTGGGGTGCCAGCTGGGGTTAACAGATCAGGAGAAGACAGTAGTTTACTAAATATTGTATTTGGGGGGAGTGGGATGATGAAAAAATTTCCTTCTTCAAGTAGATTTTGTAAATTGAAAGGAATTCTAATTTCCCAAGAATTATTTTATGTTGTCCTTCCTGAAGATGTGAAGTTTGAATGAAACCTTCTCAACATTCAAACTACCCACATATCTGCAAAATTTTGAAACTCAGCAGCTGTTGATATCATCTGATACTTGTCTTATGTTCAATATGTTTGTAGGCTCACAGAGAGGGGCCCTTACCTACTTTCACTCTTGCTGTTTGTCTTACATCCTTATTAGCTTTTCACAAAGTGCAATCATAATTAAATTCTAAAGCAAAGGATAAAGTCACCCAAATCATCGTCCAAATGACAACGGTAAGAATGACAATGTTACTCTGCTCTTCTTTAATTCCAGTTCGGCAGCATTTAACTCCCTGACCTCCTGCAGTTGTCAGTGCCACAGGCTGCTTAAATGCTGTGCAAGAACATTTCTGTTTTATTTGTTCTAAATTTACTGGTTATTAATTTCACAGTGTGACCTCCTATTCTCCTATTAGTTGGTAGATTTCACTAGAGCCTTCAAAAAGCTAAAGATTTCCACCAAGCTACTTTCTACTTCTCTGTCTTTTCTGGACACTTTTGCAGTATGTAAAACTTCCTGTTTCTTTAACCATCCTTGTTACCCTTTCCTGAGATTTGTGCTATATAAGTATCCATGGTACTCAGAATTTATTTCATTCTTTTATTTTAATAAAAATTTGCATTCTCCTCAACCCCTTTCTCATTGTCTCAAGAATCTCACAAGAAGCTGCTTTTTTGTTGCAAAGGTTGTATAGTGAATTGTTTTTTCATGTTGTTGAGTAATGTAAAGCTTTTACTTGGTATTTCTCTCATTCACACAAAGTGGGGGATAGGGAATGACCTCTATTACACTGAAAACAGGAAGACAGTGGCAGTGTAAATTCATGTAGCCTAGGGTCACTGTAATTTCCTCCCTCTTTGTCTTGGAGTCATGAACCTCCTACTCCTGGACTAGATCTTAGAATTTAGAGGGAAAATAGTTCATTTATTCCTGCTCCAACTGATATCAGAACTGTATAGAATTGTTAGCTATGGAATCAGTAAATTTATATCTCAGCTCAGGATCTTACTAGTTTTCTGTACATGAGTGTAAGAATCTATAAACTGGACTTGCTTTGAGGAATTCCAGGCTCTGGAGGTTTTATGGCATCTGGGTTCTTTTCAAGCAGCTGCACCTAACTGTCTTCCAAAAAGACCACCTCTGCTCCAACCAGAAGCACTGAGGCATCAACTATCAGTACTGCCAGCCCAGTCTTAATGAGTACACCATTCCTGGGGGCTTTTCAAAAGCTCGACTTCATCGTATTTACCACCCTACACTCTGTCCAGAAGGCTATCGGGGATTTGTATGAGAGCTATTTCTTAAGAATGGTGAATACTAGGAACCAGATAAAAGATTGCAGAAAAGAATGAGTACCAGTGGTTTCAGATTAGATATTCAAAATTTTAAAGGTTGCAAATAGGAGAGTCAAGCCAACACTTTTTCAACACAGAAAAAGCCCTTATTTGTTGCAAGCGCATGGCAATTGAGACAGAGCAGGAGGGAAAATTGAAGGCACTAAACGACCAGACAGTCACTAAGGGAGCACGTTCCTACAGAGCATAAGTGGATGCCTGAGACTTCTTTCTGGAAGAGACTACCTTTGCTATAATAACTCCCTCTAAGACTTCTTGGAATTCTGCACCCTGAATCTTAAAATATAATGTTGAGGGACTTCCCAGGTGGTCCAGTGGTTAAGAATCTGCCTTCCAGGGACTTCCTGGTGGCACAGTGGTTAAGAATCCGGCTGCCAATGCAGGGGACACGGGTTCGAGCCCTGGTCCAGGAAGATCCCACATGCCGTGGAGCAACCAAGCCCGTGCACCACAACTACTGAGCCTGTGCTCTAGAGCCCATGAGCCACAACTACTGAGCCCATGTGCCACAACTACTGAAGCCCACGTGCCTAGAGCCCATGCTTCACAAGATAAGCCACTGCAATGAGAAGCCTGCACACTGCAGCGAAGACCCAACGCAGCCAAAAATAAATACATAAATAAATAAATAAATAAATAAGAAAAACTAAAAAGAAAAGAATCTGCCTTCCAATGCAGGGGACTTGGGTTTGATCCCTGGTCAGGGAACTAAGATCCCACATGCCCCAGAGCAACTGAGGCTGTGTGCCGCAACTACTGAGCCTGCAGGCTCTAGAGCCTGCACACCACGACTAGAGAGAAGCCCGCACACCACAGCAAAGAGCCCATGTGCCGCAACTAGGACCCGATGCAGCCAAATAAATAAATAAATAAAATATAAAAAACATATATATAATGTTGACAGCAATAAATTTTATAATAAAATATTTCCTTAGGATAGTCTTATTTTGCAAATGAAACGTGTACATGCCATATACTCCACATACATACATGCCATTAGTATCGCAAGGAGCAGGCAGAATACTATAAAATGCTCCCTAAAATGTATGTCCTTCAAAGAGTGGGTTGTCAAAGTCATCTTCCTGTAAAAGAATTGCATGTAAGTGGTTTTGATTGTCCAAACTTATTTATATCTATTCTTTCTTGTTATTCTCACTATGTCATACCATTTTACCTCCAGCTTCCACAAACGTGGGTGGGAAGGAAGGTAGTCTGTAGACGACTAAGGCAAGAAAAGTTTAAGTGACGCCCTTAAGGTAATAAAGGTGGACCAGGTTCTCCAAAATAGGATGTTCCAATTCTCCCCTCTTCTTTGCACTAGATGAGGACTTATCTTTAGGACTTCATTCCAAGTAGCATAAACTTACACCAAGCAAATAAAAATGGCACAAATATGCCATTTTCTTTCCAAAGCACACCATGAAGACTATTTAATAGAGATTGCTATAAGCAGCTTCTTCAAGTTTCCAGGATTTCTGTTGGAAACAAATAAAAATGAATAGAGACATTGGTAAGATTCTGTCACATTAGGATTATTTTCAATTTGACTGATGGACTATAAATAAGAAGCAGCTATTAGTAATGCATCATTAAATTGGGGTTCTGTAGGAATAGGGTTGGGACCAGTGCTAAATGAAATGTCCAGATTAACTCCGTGATGGAAAAAGTAAATAGCTGTGAGCACCGAAATAGAAAGAACTGCAAGCACAATGGAAGATCTTAGGTGGAAAAAATTTAAATGGAATAAGATTTAATTTAGATTAATAACTTGCTCATGGGAAAGTAATTCCTATCTGAGTCATAACAAGCAAAATTATTCCAAAAGAAGAGTAAAGTAGAAAAAGGATTGACTGTAATGGTTAATATTTTCTGAGCATTAACAATGAACAAATCTTTGAAGAAATGTTTTAAGTTAAAACCAAGTCTTCAGAATTTTACCATTTTTAAATAAGCTACAAATTCTGGTCCCAAACTATGGTTTTATGCTCACCAGTTTGATAAAATAAATTACTGCCTGGGTGTCCCCATCCGTGACTTCAAATCACCTGATCAGTAGGTCCACCTTTATTTGATGCCTGGAGTTCAGAAACAAATGACCCCCAAGGTTGATAAGATCAACTCTTTCGAAAGTCCAAACAAACGCATTGCACTTAGACCCCTCCACTTCAAAACAGAAAACAAAGAGCAGTGAACTAGTTCCAAGGGTGAGGAGTCTGGTTTCAGCTCTGGTATCATCATTCACAAATAAATGGCAAATACAAGACTGTAAACTTGGAAGCAGTTGATATTGCTTTTTTTGTTTGTTTGTTTTTAATATTCCAATGCACACAATTCACAAAAGATGCTCATAATGGTTACATAGTCAAGTCAAAATTAAGAAAACTCCATCTGATTGTTCGGCAATTTCGACAAAAAATGAAAATGAAAGTTTTAGCAGCATGCCATTAAGTCATGTGCCAACGAATCCACTTCTTTCTTCCTTGTAACTAGAACCATTTACTGGTTATTATGCCAGCATAGCCTCGGTTTCTATTCAGGGTGGAGCCGCAAACATGAAAATTGAACAGGGGCTAAAACTGGCAGGAAACTTATAAATTAAGTTAGCATATTCTTAAGAATGGTTTATGTAGTAAATATGACCAAGTATACCAATGGGGTTTTTTTTTAAGACTCTCGCTCCTTTCTGTGCATTCAAATAAATATCTATTAAGTACGACAATTGTATGACTACGTGTAAAACTCCCCGGAATGGGGAAGAGCCGCATCTCTAAGCCAGGGTTGCAGTGAGCAATTCTGATGCATGCAGAGCAGAAGGGGATCGGGCGCTACAGGGCAGAGAGCTTTAATCAGTAAATAATCCATAGAGTAAGCTGTCGTGTAACAAGGTGTAATAATTTCTAGCTGAACTTGTTTAAAGTTTTCATTCTTGGTATAAAATAGATAATGAAGAATTTTTAATATTTACATTTCTACATAATGCGCTTATGTAAATTAATAATACGTGATTATTTTTATCTAGTGTTCAAACCTCCAAAAAGTATTGGGGTTGAAAAATTACCATTTGAAATCTTTATGAAAAACTAGGTACTGATATTTAATTTTATAACTGTCCATAGCACTCTCCAGTGCCAGCCCTTTCTGATGTCAGTGAACAAAATTTACTGAAGTATAATTTCTCAGAATTTTCCTTGGCAACAAATGACCTTAAGAAGTTAACAATAGTACCGTAGTGATGTTGTTTTGGATGACTTCAGCTCACTGCACTGAAACTGGACTCTTGGACAATTTTCACTGACAGTTCAGCCCAAATTCTTGTACCTCAGGTGTCATCAATAATTATTGCAGGGCTTCCCTGGTGGCGCAGTGGTTGAGAGTCCGCCTGCCGATGCAGGGGACGTTGGTTCATGCCCCGGTCCGGGAGGATACCACATGCCGCGGAGTGGCTAGGCCCGTGAGCCGTGGCCGCTGAGCCTGCGCGTCCAGAGCCTGTGCTCCCCAACGAGAGAGGCCACAACAGTGAGAGGACCGCGTAACGCAAAAAAATAATAATAATTATTATTATTATTGCAGGATAATGCTCCTGGATATCAAGGCATTTGAATGTCTCGATTAAACTTTTCCATCCAGAGAGTTCAAAATTGATTAAGCCCATTGTAATTTTGTGGAGGTGCCCCTAAGTTAGCAAAAAGGACTTACAGAAAATGTGCCTATACAATAGGTTTTAAAAAATTATTTTCCTCTCTAAATTTCACTGCAATGTCAGAAATATACTCTGTGGATATATATAACGTTGACTTCAAAGTAAATATTTTGGCACGGCTGCTTGCTTGTTTTCTGAGGACATTTAGTGCACCTTAAGGTAATAATCGTCAGGTGTCAATTCTCTCAGGCACTATCTGAGAGGATGCTTTGAGCGTGACACCACAAGCTGAAACAGGCACATCACCGTCCTGCCTGCGTTGTATCTTCACTCCACGTATCACAGACTCCTCACAGTGAAGGCAACAGAAGCTTGAAAAGAAACAGAAATGACTAGATCTGTTACTGAGCTCATACTGCTCGCCACACAACAGGCCAATAAATCGAGAGATGAGTTGCTGGGGCAAGGAACAGAGGCTTTATCCAGAAAGCCAGCAGACTGAGAAGATGGTGAACTAGTGTCCCAAACAACCATTTTCCCTGTATTAGATTTCAGGCTTCTTTTATACTAAAAGTGGAGGGGTAAGGTCCAGGTTCTGGTCAGACTCCAGAGGGGATGTGTTAATTTCTTCCTTCCTGCAGCCATTCACAGGTGGGCTTGGCCAGGATGTTTCCTGTGAGCTAAACAAAGGTATTTTAGCTTAAGGCTCATTACCTGGAAGGCAAAGTTCCCAGAGATGGGCCATTATGTATAATTTAAGCTTATAGGCAACATCCCTTTAGCGACTAACTTCTAATAGAATACAAAGGTTCTTCCCTGTTACAGATCCAAGCATCCATGGATTGCAGACTTCTCATGTTTAAACTCTTCTTACCTGTTTGTAAGTTCAGTCATTCAAAATGGTTTGTATTGTGGGGCTGCCTCTGATTCTATTTACTTAAATATTATTTACGTTAAGTTCCCTCTACTATTTCAAAGAATAGCATGATATGAGAGCCTTTGATGATACTTGATGTAATGAGGTCATCAAACAATATTTGAAAGCAACTCGCCCACAATATGGAAAATGCAATTTCAGGATATGTTCCAAAGAAAGCCACATTAAGAAGTAGTGGCGTAGAGTATAGGCAGAGCGTGATATATTTTATATCTACTGTGTATAGATGCAAAATAAAAACACATGGGAGATACTCTTATAGGATTAGGAATATCCCCTCGCAGTGTTTGTTGTGAGGTCCTTCATACTCAAGATGACACTGAGCAGATAGATAGGCCCAATCGGTCTCTGGATATATAAGTCACAAAAAATAGTATGATCCAGTGTATAAATATGATTATGGACAGTCCCTGAAAGGCATGTATTCCTGGATCCTAAAAAAATCTGGTTGGCAGTTTTAAAGAATCATTTTGTAGCTCCAAAGTGTCAAGTTCAGGAACACATACGAAAAAAATTCAAGAAACATGAATCAAAACTATTGTTTCACATCACAATGATTAGCAAAATGCACATTTCTAAGTCTAAGTTAAGTTGCTTTCTTAAATGAGTAAAAAAAGAATTGCTTCTTGTAAGCCTGGATCATGTATCTTACACCATAGTGACTGACTACAGGTCTTGCACTTGGTAAGTGCTGTTTCCCCAGCGTAGAAAGTATTTGTACTTTCAAGGAAAATATCTACAGTGTCATTCAATATGACGGGTGAATTTTTGTTTTCATGATCTATCTATCTGGACTTTCTGAGTGTGACTCCAGAGCCCTCTTTTTTGCCCTCCTTCCTTATTGGATTATGAGCAGCCCAGGCAGGTCTCATGATGTCATAAAATCAGGCAGTAAGCATGTAATGCATCATAGATACTTCTTTATATATTACAGACATTTGAAGATTCATTAACTAAGATAATCACGTGAGAGTGACTAACACAGGGCCTGACACAGAGTCAGACCCTCAATAAAAGTTCATTTATTTCCTTCACTTCTTCGCACCCTCCTTCACTCAGTCTGGCTGGCTGTCTGTCTGTCTGTCTCTCTCTTGCCTCTGCATTGCTACATTGGTGGAGACAGTCTAATCTCTTCATGATGGAATGAACGTGATCATCAGCCTCAATTGTGGAATTTGGGATACGTAATGTAGCATCTGTCTGGGCTCTACTTTTTCTAGTTGCATAAGGGAGAATTCACTGTCTGACCCACTGTTTTGCAAGGGGAAGTTGCAAGGATCAATAACATAATAGACAGGCTTTCCCTCTGCATATTCTTTAGGGGTTTGTGACCTTTAAATATTTCATATATGCTTCTCCAGAGTCCACAATAATGCCTGTGAGGTTATACAGTACAGTTCAAGGATGAGTTCACATCTTACAACATCAGATACATATACAATTTAGGAATCTGTATGCAAGAAAAAAATGCCAATGCTAACTTAGGTCCAAAAGTGAATCTTTCTATAGGATAAGAAAGAAATTATGACAAATTACAAAGACTAAAGGCCAACAAGCACCACAAATGTCACAAAACCCAGAAAAATAACATAATGGTTCCATTCATTAACTGTCTAACATCTCCCCTAAAATACTACTTTTTGGCTGCATATAATAGAAGAAAAAGAAAGTGCATTCTTTTATATAGCATGGTTGTCAGAAATTGTTTTTTACTATCAATAGTTTAGAAAAGCTTCAGTCCATTTTTCTCTTCAATGGCAATTTTGATGTGTTGCATCATCTGGAACCACCAGACTCCATCAAGACAAGGCATATCAGATGAGCTAAAACAAAATCCTATACATTAGGATGTAAAAACAAGTGACACCACATGGTCATACTCATTGGTCGGAGCTCCATTACAGGCTTGCAGCTAAAAACACAGGAGTTCTTAAATGCTATTTTGCATGATTCACATCAAAAAAGGAAATTAATGGTGCCTTATTTTACAATTGCAGAAGCTGTTTAATCAAGTAGGATATTTCATTTTGACCAGATTTCAATGAGAATGGAATTCTCCACTGATAATTCTACACATCTAGGGATTGGAAGGATATCCCACAAACTAGTTCTGGCTCTTTACATTTAAAGTTTTTCTCTTTTTCTTCCATGACCTACATCCTCTGGTACCATAGGACAAGTCAATATTGCAATTTGACTTCTGTCTCTACACCCTTGGTAAAGACCCCAGGTGAGCTGGTAAAGTGGACAGTAAGAGAACTCAGGGTTATCTATTCCGACCCTGGGAGGGCGAGAAAAAACCTAACTACACATAAAAGCAACTGTGAAACACATAAATAACCCCCTAGACCCAAACCAGGTGTATAGCCAACTGAACTCTCCCTTTAGCCAGATTCTCCAAAATGTTGATCCACCACTACCTTCCTATCAGGGGAAGTCAGAAGGCAAACAGAGCAGACATAACTGACTATGGTGAAAATGGTTTAATTTGGCAAATTTTCCAAAAGCATGTGAACACATTCCTTGAGCGTCTCCCTTGGAAGGGATACACACACATGTGGGACCCAGAAGTGTAAAGCTTCATGAACTTCATGGTGAATCTGCCTCTAGTACAGATTTGAGGTCAGACACACTAAGATCAATCCTTTCCTAGTGTTATGGCATTCACTAAGTCCCTGAGCCAATCCAAACCTCAGTCTCTTCATCTGGAAAATAGATATGATAAAACCTGTCTTATATGATTGGTGTGATGTTTAAATGAAAATTTATGTATATAAATTTCATATTCTAAGCACTCAATAATTGGCAGCTATGTTTATTAGTAGATTAAATGCTCGGAATTTGTCACCCCTTATAAGATAACAAAACACTCTGCACTATTACCTAAAATAAAGCTTTGGTTTCCAACACCTACCATCCTACATCTGTTCATTTACTTTATTCTCCTATCCCAGAACACACCCTGCTCTCATCTTCTAATTCAAACCCTATGTGTGTATCCTTACAGACCCAGCTGAGATCTTGCCTGTTCTTTCTAGTTTTTCAGATTTTTAAGCACTTGTTGCTAAGTCTATTCTTTGACGTTTATAGCAGCACTGTCCAATAGAAATATAAGGTGGGTTATAAGGTGCATCTGTAATCTTAAATTTTATATAGTCAGGTTAAAAACCTATAAAGAATTAAAGGCAGGTGAAATTAATTTTAATAATATTTTAATTTAACCCGATGTATCTAAAATATTATTTTAACATGTAATCAATATTTTAAAATTATTAATGAGATATCTTGCATTCCCTTTATCATACTATGTGTTCTATATTCAGTGTATATTCTACAATTACAGCACATTTTTTTAAAAACATTTATTTATTTATTTTTGGCTGCGTTGGGTCTTCGTTGCTGCGCACGGGCTTTCTTTAGTTGCGGTGAGCGGGGGCTACTCTTCGTTGCGGTGTGCGGGCTTCTCATGGCTGTGGCTTCTCTTGTTGCAGAGCACGGGCTCTAGGCACATGGGCTTCAGTAGTTGTGACTTGCGAGCTCTAGAGCACAGGCTCAGTAGTTGTGGCGCACAGGCTTAGCTGCTCCACGGCATGTGGGATCTTCCCGGACCAGGGCTCAAACCCGTGTCCCCTGCATTGGCAGGTGGATTCTTAACCATTGTGCCACCAGGGAAGTCCCATTTATAACACTTTCAACTCACAATAACCAGATTTCTTTTCTTTTAATTTATTTATTATTGCGGTAACATGGCTTTATAATACATGTTTCATGTGTACCTTATATCTCTATTCTTTATACACTGCAGCATGCTCATCACCAAAAGTTTAGTTTCTATTCATTACAGTACCGTACAGATGATCTCCTTTACCCATTTCACCCTCCTCACCCTCCCACTCCTTCCCCTCTGGTAATCACTACCCTGTTCTCTGTATCTATGTGTCTGTTTTTGTTTGGCTGGGTTTGTTCATTTATTTTGTTGTTTTGCTTGTTTGCTTGCTTGTTTGTTTTTTATATTCTACATATGAGTGAAATCATACGATATTTGTCTTTCTCCATCTGACTTATTTCACTTAGCATAATACCCTCAAGGTTCATTTATGTTGTCACAAGTGTCAAGAGTTAATTATGGCTGAGAAATATTCATATATATATATATATATATATATATAAAATGTATGTATATATCACATCTTCTTTATCCATTCACCTACTGATGGATACTTAGGTTGTTTCCATATCTTAGCCCACAATAACCTCATTTCAGATGCGCGATAGCCATATGTAACAAGCGCCTGCCGTATTGGACAGTGCATGTCTAGACCATGAATAGTTTGCAGCATACTATTTAATATGTGCTTATAGAATACTGTTATGTTTGCTGGTCTTTCCTGTGTGTCAGTCCTTTTCCAGCTAGTCTTTACATGCTTTGAAGAAAAGAATTCCCCTTAGAGTTCTGTATCTTGGGATGCAGTGCCCAAACACAGTGGTCATTCAGTAAGTTTTGCTGGTCAACGATTTGAATGCATTTTAAATCCCAGAAGGAAAAAAATGCCACAGATAATGTGATTTTTTTCCACTTGTGCTACATTTATTGCTCCATAAATGTGTTGTTTATCCCAGGATGTAAATTCTCAGAGTATGAGGAATAATGCCATTTGCAGTCCAGTATTAATAAATCTGCTTTGGCGTTAGTGTGAATAATGTAAAATGCAAAAACAAGGGGGAATAATGTACGTGGTAATGCTTTGCTTATGGAGTAAATGATCATAATTAAGGTGTTTCTAGGTACGAATGGAGAGTAATATAATCTCACCACCACATCTAAAAGTGGGGCTCCAGTTTTCCAAATGTTTACTTACCACAAAAAATAGTAGTTCACTTTTGATTTGCAACTCTGCTGTGGAAGGAGAAGTAGCTTTCAAGGCACAACAAGGGAAGTCATACCCAATGGCGTACCACATCTAGTGTGCTACATGACCCTCAGGTCTTTCCACAAAACTTTGAAACTTTAACATGGTAAAGAATTTGTCTCACCCTGGGCAAATTTTTTAAAATTCGGATAAGAATCAAGTTATTTAGAATAAATATAAAAGACTTTCACACCATATAAACCCATGTTGCAATAATAGTGTAGACTCATGTGGAAGCTAGATTTACAAACATAGTCTTTGTTTCGTATGGTCACATAAGAAAACACAGTTTATAATATGGAAAATTTCCAAGTTACGATGAAAGGAGCAGAGATTTTTTAAAAGGTATGACTCATCCAGTGAATCACTAAATATCCTGGAAAAGGGTATTTTGTCATTTTATAGTTATATTGGCTAAAAAAACCCACAAAACCTTGAAAGTATATCCTGATTATCAGGTTGACAACAGTCAGTGCTTTCCATATTATATTACATTATTTGACTGAAAATGTGTTTTGTCTTATTTCTTTTTCAGTATGTAATAAAGATAAGGCAAAGTAGAACATTCCAAAAAATGTACTGACGTCTGCTCTCATGTTGAAAAGCTGCCTCCCAAACTTATCCTATGAAATATGTTCACAGACTTAACAACTAAAGGTAACCTTAATTACTTCTCAATATTGGAGCATTTCATTTTATTTTTTGAAGCGCTGATACAGAGTGTATTGAATCGATTTTTCTATTTTAAATTGAGATCACATCTACATACTATTTTGCTTGTCTTCATGGGTACATTACTTCTAATGAGTGTAGACTTACAATAATTGGGCTCAATCATACAAAAACACACGCACACACTCACACTAATTGTTTTAAAACAGTAGTGCATAAAGTATACTCCTCCTATAAAGCCAGCTTTGATTAAAGCCTGTTAGTTTCAAAGCCCAGTCTGATTTTGAAGATGAACCAAGATATATACTGTATGATTCTAAAATCTATTCTAGCCATTTCCTATGATAGTTTTCCTATCAAAATCTTAACAAAAGCCTTGAGCAAATTCCACATTCTCCATCAAGCCTTCCTGAACAGAGACTCCTCTTCATTCTCTGAATTCTCTTAGAAACTTCCATATGCGCTCAATCGTGGTATGTATCGTAATCTTCTACACATTATCGTTCTTTTTCCACGTGCCTCCATCCGCGCTCTGCAATACAATCATAAGCTTCTTAAAGCATAGGCCATGTCTTATCCATCTCCTGTAGCTCTCAGCAGAGCCTTGGATAGAATAACTATTCAATAAATGTGCTAGAAATCATGATGATTTTGATCATGATTTACAGGAATATCATTCAGCAGACCAGTGATATGTTAAAGCCATGTCAGCCATTTTGAACATACAGTAAGAATTTTATATTTCTATCTATTCCAATTCCATCCCTTGACTATCTTTTTAAATTAAAATGCTTAATGTTTCATCAGCATTTTCCTCACCAAAACTCAGGTTGAATTTATTTTAAAAAAATAAAATCTGACGAGTCTGATCACATTCTAGCATCAAACAAAGCTTTTTCTCCCTTACAGTTATATTTTAATGTTTTTTAGTGTCTAAACATGTTAAGATTCCAGTGTACAAATACATATATACTGTGGGTTTTTTCCAAATTTAATAATATCCTAAAACCTAATTTTGTGTATTGGATTCATTTAAAATGTGGTTGCTACCCAACAATTTTGGAGGAAACTATATTACATCAGACGTAACATTTAAACTAAACCCAGAAGTTAAGACTCTATAAATAAGAAAAACAGAATGACTCCAAATAAGAAGCATGAAAGCCAAAGGAAGTTAACATGCAGCACAAACTCATTTGGCCTCATGAACACGCCACTCAATGGATGCAGCTGTGAGAAAATGAAGCGTGTGAAAGGCACTGACCAAATGCAAGTGTGTGTCCTTACTGACGCCAGACTATAGAAATGGCTCAAGACTAAGAGGCCATCGATGAGAAGAAGGCTTGGATTAACTGTGGCCTTGAAGGTACCCCTGGAAAGTGAAGAGCACTCAGTTGTGGGAGGTGCATTAACCTCTTCAGACCACTAGGGTTCAAAGTGTTCTATAAGGGGTAATTTATTAAATGGGTCCTAATTGCTTGTTAATGTACCTTCCAAAAGTCACTTCTCTATGCTATGATTAGGCCTGGGATTTGCCAAGTGCTGTCATTCTCTTTGTAACTCCATAATGGAACTCTAGGAAGTGGGAAGCTGACCCATCAGACAGCTACATATCTAATCGGGGTCCAGAGTCCTACCAGCAAAGCCAGGCAACATTTCATTTAACCCTCCAGCGTGTAAACACAGAGACTCAAAATTGATACACCTTGTAGTAAAATATGCCTTTTACTAAACGCATATACATTTAAATAGAATATGGATAACTGGTTTTATGGTTTTGAAAAGAGAGACACATTTTTAGGATTTGTGAATTTGTCCATTTCACTAAATTCTTTCTTGAAAATATAAAAGTAATCATGCTTTTTGTTTTCACCATCTACAAACAAATTTTCTTTTGGCCTTGTTGTTTCCTCTGAAAGCCAAACAATGTGGCTTTCTTACTGGGTTCCAACACAAAATTGCATCTGTTTTCACCAGTCATGCATTCGGTATCACTGATACACATCAGGACCACTTGGACACTGGCTTTGTTAATTAGCAAGGCCAGCAGAGGGAGTGCAAGAGCATTGTTACAAAAACAAAATCAAAAAAATTTTAAATGATAATAACAACTAGAAGTAGAAAATCTGAAATTAAACTACAGAGGATAAGACAGCAGAATCTAAATATGGAAGCACCTTGGTAATATCACAGAGGGAATAAGCTAGAACTGAAGAGACAGGGCTGAGTCACTGCCATATTCTTATTATATTCATGAACTCACCAAATATAGCTGTGCCTCACTTTTTTAGTCTTGAAAATGGCTAGCACAGGAACTGCCATTAAGAAAGGCTTTTGTCCTCCTTATGAAAGAGTGATTACTTAAAGGTTGAGAATTATTGTCACAGGAAAGAAGCTGATGCCATTTCTGTCTTTCAGGGCTCTGGGTCATTTCTTAGATTTGACCAAGATGAAAAACACCTGGGTAGCATCCCCTCATGCCCTAAGAACAGAGGTTTGACTTGATCATGGAGTTAGACATACATCTTTTTAACATGAATAAATAAAAATGATTAAGTTTCAAAGTAGCATGGGGATGCCTTTTCACAAGAGAGAAATTAGATATTCTAATCCCATACTTTGTTTTACAACTCCTATTTCCAGACTATTTAAAGAAGCTACACATTTTCCAAACATGTTTTCAGACTATTTGTTACAATGGAATTGTTTCAATCCACCACTCAATGGTTTATGGTTATTAGAACTTCAATTTTACCCTTAAGGTAATGTGCTAGAATTGTGTTTTCCAGAAGTCTCCAGTTGCATTTCTGATGAGATATTTTGTGTAGCCTTCATAACCACTTTTTTCCAAAGCGCATCTTTGAAAAAACGATAACCAAAACAAGTCAGGCTTTATACCATACTGAGCTAAATAAAATCTTTCTTTGTTTTAGAAGTTTAGGATAATCTTGAGGATAGTGCAACTTGTCTGGAAGTTTGGCAGGGAAATAGTTTGGAAAGTAAATATTCAGTTCTGCTTTCTCCAGTAGATGTCACTTTCTGTACATAGGATATCAAGATATGTAAGATGCACAGTATTCCTTACGATGATGGCAAAAAATAACTTTGAGTTCCAGTCATATATAACAATTTTAAAGCTTTCATTGGTATTCTCTAGTGTTAGGAAACTTAAGAAATAGTAAAAGCAAAGTGAATGCTGTTATTTAACCATCTTACCTATTTCTGTTTAGCCTTAACAATGGCCATTAAGCATAACATATGATATAATATTGCTAGTGCCTTTTCAACAGTTAAAGAGAGCTAAGTATTATCCCACATCACAGCATAAAATTAATTTGCCAAAAACAAACATGGTTCCTGAGTAAATAAGCAGTCATTAATAATACACTGCATACTTACCAAGAACCTAATTAAACCTGAGTTCACCTAACCTATTATGATTTTAAATGTATTCTTCCTGTTCCGCTATATCATTTTGATATTCACATCAGGTCCATGTGTCTGAGGGATAAAATATGATTCTCTGAAGTGTTTCACTATACAGCAAGAAATATCAGCACTAGAATGAGAAAGAAGGAAGGAAAGAAAGAAAGAAAGAAAGACCTTAAATCGCATTTTTTTTGCGGGGGGAGGGTACGTGGGCCTCACTGTTGTGGCCTCTCCCGTTGCAGAGCACAGGCTCCGGATGCGCAGGCTCGGCGGCCATGGCCCACGGGCCCAGCCGCTCCGCGGCATGTGGGATCTTCCCGGACCGGGGCACGAACCCGTGTCCCCTGCATCGGCAGGCGGACTCTCAACCACTGCGCCACCAGGGAAGCCCTTAAATAGAATTTTTGTGGCATCCACATGTACAAAAATGAAAATCAAATTATGGAAGAATATTAATAGTTAGAATTAGGAATTAATTCTTCCTAAAATACTTTCCAAAATGCTCTTTGCATTTCTAAACGTAAGCTTCATTATGCTGTTCTATTTGTATTCCAACGCAGTTGAATTTGAGTTGCTTTAATAGATGACTTTGAAATGACAGAGGAGAGTACATTTTTGTTTCTTACTGATCCAGTCAAGATTTTGCTTATACCTACTGTTAACTTGAAATAATAGAAAAGGCTGCAGAGGCTTTTTAAAATGTTGACGTCTGGGTCACATCTGATTCAGCTGTTGTATTGACAAACGTGATTTGATAATTGTCAAATTAAGCTCAAGAGAAAATTAGTTAAACAATTACTTTTATTTGTAGATGCTTCAAACAAAAGATATGAAGTTTAGTAGCAACTAATGATAGGGTGCTAGAAACAAAAATGTCCTAAGAAGGCAACATGGGCATGTGGCTTTTACAAAACAAAGGAATCTATCTGGTCATCAAAATAAACAACATCCAAAATGGTCTCTTTAGGTTTTAAATATTTTGTGCAGAGAGTAAACCCAAAAAGCTCGATTCTTATCTGAGGTAGAGATTTCTTGACTTGTTAACTGGGAAGTTCTGCTACCTTTCTTGTGTATACTTGGTTAAAACAAAGAGATTATAGGGTTTTGGGTAATAAAAGGATTTAGAGGCTTTCACCTTTAGGCTACTGATTCAACTCCAGTTCAGGTTAAAGAAACCAAAAGTCATGAATGTTCCCAGGCCATAGAGTTTACTTCCAATTCCGCCTAAATTCGGATCCCACTTCATAATAAAGCCTAGGGCATTTTTCAACTACTCAGAGAAAACATTGTTGGAACAGGAAGAATAGAAACAAACACATAGTAATGACTGAGGTGAATTCCTGAGGAAACAGACCACTGGTAACTCAGCTGAGCATTTTCAAGAAGAATGATATCACCTCTGCATTTCCAGTCTTATATTAGTATTGATCAACAAATAAATGCTAATCTAGAATTTTGAAAGGAAATCATGCCACAGTAATTATCTTGAAAACCAAGATCACTGGTTGATAGCATGTGGCTGAATTACTATGCTTTGATCTGAACTCAGGGAAGAGCCATGCAAAACATACACCCTACAGCCAGTTGTGGGTAGTCTTTTCCTGTGTTTTACACAGGCTGTTCGTACCACCAGTCCTATTCAAACAAGAAGTCTCTGGAAGAGTAGAAATTCCTTAGCACCATGCCTATGTCTTTTTCTGTTTTTATACTTCCCTTTTCCCCATAGTACTTAATGCCCTATTTATTAAATAGATCGGAACAGAAAACTCAGGGCACTGAGAAATAGTCAGTTGCTTAATTCCACAGCCCTAATATTTTTAAAATTAGGGTATCATTACTATTATTTGTACCATGTTATATAATTCTTTCCTGTAAGTGATTTATCAAAGAATAAATGAATTAAAAATAAGATTTATAGCAGACATGAAAGATACATAAGTAAGTAAATAAATAAGATAGACATGTATTCTTCTTCCCTCTCTTTCTCCATAGATAACATTATCCTGAATTTTGTGTTAATCAGCCCCTTCCTTTTCTCTCTGTTTTGGAATAATATAAATGCTTCATAAGGATTTTGAGTATTGACTATTTGTTTAGAAAAATACAATAAAACATTTGAGAAAATTGATGCATATAAGCAATTTTGATCAGTTAAATACGTTTATTCGATCAAGATGGTCTGTATTATTAGACCACTCAATTACAAAAAAATCAAAATTTTGTGGAGTGTAAGAATGCTTCTATCTGCATATATCACTAAAATCTATACAGTGCTCTGTACATAAATTGTACTTTTAGTAAATGATGCTTTCAAATCATATAGTAAAAAAAACTTTAGATTCCAGAAAGGATTTCTAGGGAAATGTGTTATATATCCTTTTATGTAGGCTTAAAAACCTTTTTTTAACCTGTAAGGTTTACAAGATCCCTCATCCAAAGATGGGATCAGGGTCTAGATGACTGATTACACTTCTGAGTAAACTATTAAGGAGAAGATTCCTCAAATTACCTAGCCACCCCACCAGCCCTGGCTCAAGATGTGGAGATGAACAAGTCCTAAAGGGGTGTGGAGGGTATGTCCTCGGGGTCCCCTGTGAGGAGGGGCTGGAGAATAATAGCATGAGACCAGAGGATCCCTGAGGCATCCTGCCCTTTCATCTTCCATCTCCTTTCCTCCTGCATTCCTAAGTGGACTCCAGGCCCAGTCCACCACCAATCATAGCAGAACCCAATTCTGTCATTACTCAGCAGCACCGTAACTCCGAGTATGTCCCTGCTTCTTTTTTCTTTTCCAGAACATCTCCCCTGGGCACACGGGCACATCCGATCTTTGGATCTTGTATCAACACCACTGACCTTGGAGGTACCTTTTTACAATTTAAGATGGGACATTCATTTAGCATTAAAGAGATTTTAAGTCGAAATTTACCAGTAAGGGATAGCTTATTTTTATTTTAAATGAAACATTAGGTGATAACTTAGATTTGTACTAAAGTTAGAGCATCCTAAATTCACATATATTATCAGCATGGGTGTTCTTGAATTTTGTTTAAAGTTACTGAGAAGTATCCCAAGCCAGAACCCTAAAACAGGACAATGAGACATTTAAGGCATTGGTTGTTGAAATTGTGAACAAACCCTTGATAGATTGATTACCTAACGGCAAGTATGACAAGGGTGGCCACAGATTTAGGAATAGCATTACCACCTCAGTAAAAAATAAACATGAATCTTACTAATTATTAATTTCATTGGATTTAATATTAGTGGATTAAAGTCTTGTGTAATAATCTATTCAATACATTTCAGAAGTATTTTGAATTTCTTATCCTTTAGTTTATCTCACTGCCACACTTATTCCCTACTTTATTTTTTCCTGCCACCACCTCACAAACTAAGTCCTCAGGCTCTCTTTTGCTTGAACTGTTTTCCGTGTCTTCAAAGTTTATTTTACCCTTCAAATTATTTTCTATGGTACTATGAGACAAAGCTTTGTAAACTAGAGTTCTTTTTTTGCTTCTCTTTTGATGAGTCCTAATTTTCCATGGAAATAATTCAAACTCTTTAGTATGGTATGTAGTAAGTCTTCTACTTAATTTTCCAGGCTTCTCCCCAACTACTGCAAAATCTATACAATTTCTGTATCTAATGTAATCTTTTTCATGTACCATGAAATCCCCTTCACCTATGATTTTCTATCTTGCCCTTGTCTCATTCTGGATTTTTGCCTGAAATCCTACTGCTCCTCCAAATCAAAGTACAGATTCTATGCGCAATCCTTCCATTAATCCCAAATCCTTAGAGCTTCCAAAGCACTTTGGTCATGCTCATATTACAGCATTAATCATGTGCTGTCTCACATGTTAATTAAGAAGGTTATAGGTCTTATTAACTCCTCTGCTCCCTGGATGAGGTTCATGCATGACACCCCCTTAAATGTAAAATACCACACAATCAGCACAATATTTGTTGCATTAAATTGAAGGTTGAATATAGATGTCAAAAAAAGAGGACCACTATCATTGTTTATGAAGGTATTGAAAGAAAATTACTTTAGTGTAATCATAAGGAAATTTGTTGTAAATTTACTACTCTTCACTTTTTCAAAGAACATTCATTTTGAGTATTTCAAATCCCAGGACTAGTTCTGTACTGAGAATTCAAACATAGTTCATACCCAGTCCCCGCCTTCTAAAAACTCAAGACCAGGGCACTTCCCTGGTGGACCAGTGGTTATGACTGCATGCTTCCAATGCAGGGGGTGTGGGTTCGACCCCTGGTCGGGGAACTAAGATCCCACATGCCGCGCAGCATGGCCAAAATAAATCAATAAATTTAAATAAATAAATAAGTAAAAGCTCAAGACCTAACAAGGAAGCCAGTCACACAAGTACAATTAACTATTGATATAATAACAATGCTATAAGTATCCCAGAAATGTTTGAAACAAGATGCCCTAAAAGCACAAAGCAATTAATTCTTGAAGAAAGGAGGTAGTAACAGGTTGTGGACCACCTAAGGATCTCTGATGTGGACCTCGAAAGAGAAACAGCTACTGGACAAATGATGGAGAATCCACACTTGGAAGAGGCATGTAGGTGGTACATTCCTACATTCCTTCCATTTTGTCTTTTCTAGGCCTCCCTTCTTTAAAGTTTTAGGGACTTTTAAAAATAACCGCTATTTAAAAGGAGAAGTCACAAGCATGAAAATTCTTGCCACCTCAATATTCACTGGAACAGTTATGGAACAAATTGATTGCAAATCAAATTAGCAAATCATAAAGCATCTTGGCAATCATTATTTTTTTAATTCAGTGTTTTCAAATTTTCTAAGTCATTTCCCTTTCCTCAAATTAAGTTTTGCTAAGGTCTATATGCAGTTGAGGAAAAAAGTGCTGGTGTTTGTCCTGAGTTCCACCAGCTAGTCTTCCCTCCCCCATCAAGACTTGCTGATTTCTCACAGACCTAGGAATTTAGGGGCATGGTTTGAAAATTGCTGCTTCTAGACCAGCCACTTCCCTTATAATTGAGGAAACAGAGATCTAAAGAATATGAAGTACCTTGTACAAGTTCATAGCAGCAGTTAGTGGCAGAATAGGATATAGAAGTCCCTTAACTGCCACTCCACTGCTCTTTCAAGATAAAATTAGTTCTATTTACATAGCAAAATGAGCATGAGGTCCAACAGTCTCCCAAAGTGACATTTAGGACAGAGAGAGACTCTTTTTCATGATAAGACAAGACTTCATTGGAATTCAGTAAGTCGGTGTTAAGTAATTCAGAATCAATGCTAAGTCTTTTATTTTATTCTATCTTTCCTCCATTTTGATATTGAATTATGAGAAATGACAGCTCCCAGGCCCTCTAACTTCTTGATCCTAGACAAGGGAGATGGTTAAAGAAATTCATCTTAGTGATGGCACTGACTAGTCAGGCACTTTCCTGCTGTAGAAATCAAAGTTTCATGTATTATCTCCCCTAGTTTAAAAAGGCAAGAAAATACAAAGACCAAATGATTTTCTTTTCATCACATAGATTGTGAGGAAGGAGAACAAAATGTCTAGATTCCTTGACTAGTCCAGCATGTTATGTTTTACTTTAGAGATTAAGTGATTTTTATGCATATATACATACTTTGTTATATATATTTTGTGTGTATATATATAAACATACACATATACGAAGAAGGACTTAATCAAAATAATAAAATATATATGTGTTGTAAATTATCCTCCTTGTCCAGAAAGGTTAGTAAAACTTTGACCTAATGGAACTAAAATAATGTTGGAACTATATAAAGGAACTAAATAGATGGACCTACAATAAAAGAAACATATGTGTTTTTCTGTATAGACCCCTGCTGATGGGAATCATTAAATAAAATATTGTAGCTAAACAATTTAAAAGAAATGTGGATAATTTAAATAGCCGCATAATAAAACATGACAAACATTTGCTGAAAGGAGTAATGGAGATGCTTGTTTGTTAAGACAAATGAGTTAATAACTTTTGAGGGAAATTTTTAGCTATAGAACCAAAATAACAAGGTATTGTTTACAAATATAATGCTAAGCTTGAGCTGAATCAAAACTGACAAATGATGATTTGCAGACTTCACATAAAGTCCTTAAAAATTACCAAGGCCATTGCTTTTGGAAGTTATGGATACTGTTGATTATTAATAGCACAGAAGTCATCTTACCTTCTTCCTAACAGAGCAGGGAATTGGAGACAATGCAAAATTCCCTCTTTCTAATTATACCACATCTGGATTTCACCTCTACAGTCTAGATGTCTGCCTGAAAGCATGGCCCAGCAAGAAGATGTAGATTAATTTTCTAAACAGACCACAATCCCCCAGCCTCTTCCAAAATTAGTGCTATTGTGTGCCACGATTTTCACATGATGTCACTAACTTCATCAATCATCCTGGAAAGCAGACAGAACACAATAAAGAGGCCGGCAGAGGAGGGTATCTTGAAGAAATACTTCATAACTTACAGATAGCAACCCCAACAGAAACTTCAGAGAAAAATTCATTGGAAACATTTCTGCTTTAAGACAGGCCCTGAACAATTCTTTAATTTGTAAGTCCTACCATTTTAAATATTTCTCCATATACATGCACATGCGTGCATGCACACACACACACCCCAAAAAGCCACTGGTATAAAAGAACCAATAATAAGTTAGTAACTAGTTATTTGCTGAACAAAATAAAAGCACCTTTATTTAAATTACAGGGTTGCCTATATTTTACATCTCAAATTATTTCAAAATATTCTTCCAAATTGTTCTCATACGTTGAATTCATCTGCTTCCTTCTAAGTAGAAAAACATTCGTTAAAACTATATGGTCTCCAATGGAAATGATTTTATCATGAAAGGTTTTAAGTTAAGCCATTCTCTAGTCATGTATGCTGCTAGATGATAATCTTTATTTTAGAGACCAACTCTGTAGGAATTGTTGTATATTGAATTCTGTTTATTAGAGCAAGGGGACTTCAGGCATAGTCTGAAACTGTCTCGGAAAAGGAAACTCTGTCTTGGTGGGGTGGGGGCGGGGAGTAAGATGTCCAACCACTTTCTGCGTGACTGGTCTCCAAGTGCATGATGAAGTGGAAAAATATAACATACAAAAGGGATATTTATGTATCTTCCTTCTTCATCAGATACACAGTATTTTTTCTCCCATGTCACGAAAATTGTAACTGCAATTTACTAGTATATGCACAAATTGCTATTGATTTAGCGATGCATTTCTTTGATGTCCCTTGCCTTAACCTCATTTATAAAGCTGTTTTGCATTATTTCAAACTGTCACTGATTTGTGACTCATGAATATTCAAATCTAATTTGCACTTACCTTTTTGGTATGCATGCCTACTTGCAATATGTCTCTACATTTGCCCTTTTGTTTTTATCTGTGGATTGTTTTATTAAAATAATACTCCTTTAAAGGTATAGTAAGTCTGTTTAAAAACAACAGGAGTGGTTGATGACTGACTCTTCTTGGTCTCAGTACACTATCTCTATATTTTGCTACTTAGCAAGTTTAGTCATTCTGCAAAGGTGACTCTAGTATTAAAACAGCCATACTTTTGCTGGTTGATGTCAATTTCAGTGAGTTGTGTTTAGCTTTGCTTGGCTGTGTGTCTCTAGTAAAGAATCAACTATTTTTAGATGAACTTGAGCCTTACAAAGAAAGAAAGAAAAAGAAAGAAGGAAGGAAGGAAAGAAGGAAGGAAGGAAGGAAAAAAGAAAGGATTATTTCTGGTAGAAAAGCAAAAAGTTCATGCAGAATTGAGCCCTTCATGTCAGTGTGGATCAACTTTTCCACTTACCTTGTGGAATGCAAGAAATGAAACCTAATGCTCTCAAACACTAAAAAAAACCCTTTTAGATGTCTTTCAGATGATGATAGCTAAAAGAGACACCTAGGACTTTGTGGATTGCTGGCATGTCACTAGTGATTGAAGGTCCAAAACAGCAGAGCAGGGAGCCACCTGCCTATGGAATGGGCAGAGTTTCTTCTTGAAAAACCTGTTCAGGGACAAATGGAAAGTGTCATATGAAAAAAAAAAAAAAAAGGAGTAAAGAACATTTCTTTTGTAATTGATTTCTGGACTCAATTGTGATTTCTGAGAACATCCAAACAATGAAATGCCCTACTTTGCCAAAAAAGAAAAACATTTTCAAATATTTATTTTTTCATGCCAATAGCTAAAATAGAAAGAAGTTAATAATATTGACAATGCAATAGTTGGTGTTTCCTTAATTTGTGTCATGTTCAATTTCTAAACCACCTACAAAGCTACAAAGAAATTGTTGATCACCTATTGCCTTCCATCATGCAATAACGTTGTCCCCACATTCACGAAATGATGCTGCATAAAGTATGGCTGCGGGTCTTGGGCCAGCCTATCGGGCAAACAACATATTCTTCTTTTTACAAATTTCTCATTGTCCCTCAATTGTACATAGTCCCTCAAGAAATAGGATCTCCTTCCAAAAGCCACTAAATTTCTAACTAATCTCTTTTGTAGTCATTTTTTCACTTAGAAAACCAATTTTTTAATTACTGGGGAAATGTTTTGCTGCTATGATATTTTATTGTTTGTGTGTGTTTAAACAAATGTCCTTTATTTTTAAAAAGTTCATAATTTTCCCACCTTTATAATTGTCTTTATGATAGTGATATCATTATTTCCTTCATTTTGAAAACCAAACATCACAGATTCGCTGGAACCCACAACAGGCTACCCAAAGTGACCCCTCAACAGTATGCTATTGTTGTTGATACATCTAAAAGGTTTATTACATCCTGATCTCTGACTCATGATCAGAGAACTGTGTTCTGGAAGATAGAAAACTGTTAGGAACAAGGGTTCTCGCATTATGTTCCTCGATTCTACTACTAACTAACTGTATAAATTAGAGTTGCCTAATCTCTGAGAGGCTTTATATTCTCGTCTAGGATGGGGAGAATAATAGTGTCTACCTTAGATTGTTGTGAGAATTAAATGAGAGTATTCAGATACAATGCTCACCACACTGGCTAGCCACTGGTCAGTGCTAAATACGGAACAGCTCTTCCGAAAGCCCAATGTTTGCCAGAAGTTGTACCTAGTTTCTGGTCAACTCTATTTTAAACTGAGAAAAAGTTGTCTTCCCAGAATCTAACCCTCTCCCTCCCACCCCACCCCCATTTTGTACCAGTAACACAGCTAAAGTGTTTGCTCCTACCTTCAGGACTGGGTCCTCCTCTAACCAGTAGTTGTTTCAAGACACCTGGTTAAGCCTGGTTAAGTCTTCTGCAGAGATGTACGGATGAGACGTGAGGGGAAGTTTGCTGGGGCCTTCTCAAATTTTTTGCACCCATCTTCCCACAACAATATCCAAAGAAAGAGAAACAGGCTCTCTTCCTCCGGGTTGTTGGGGGAAGATACGAGGCTCAGAACGGCTGAGGTCATCTGGCTCTCAGCCTGAGGATAAATTTGATGCCCATAAGAGGGCAGAGCCAAGAAAACTGAAAGGAAAGAGAGACAGAGCCTGCTTCACTTCTTGCCAGTGACATAGCTTTATTCCCTTATTGCTCAAGCCAGTCTGAATTGGGTTTTCTGTTACTTGCAGCCAAAAACGTTCTGATTCAGAGAGGCAGCCAAAAAGCAATGTATTTTACATATTAGCTCATAGCATGACACTCATTCACAGAGCAGAGCAGTCCAGTGCTTGGAGTTTACATGAGTGTATAAACATCTTATAATCCCTCCTGCCTTTTCTAAGTCAATGTCCAAGCCACATCTCCACAACGTTTTCTTCTGTTTTGTGAAACAAGAAAAAAGATTAAAAGTGAATCCTCCAAGATTTCTCCAGTCTCCTGAACATCCAGCAGAATCCACAATGTGCTCTTTTTGCTTTTGTAAGAATAGAATTCAAGGCAAGTGTGCCACCTCTGGCTTGCTGCTGTAACCTCATCTCAGAGCCACAGCTTGCAGAATTTCAGTGCTTAAAAATGTTCTCAATCTTACATTCTTTGCCTTCTAGGAAACCACAACCCAAAGTAGAATGGCACCACATGCATCTAATTCAGTGGCATGAAGCCTAAGTGGAAACTATTTTATGATTTGTTACATGGTTTGATATTCCTAATTCTAGCTGACCAATTTAACCTGCCGTATACAACCTCAAAATAAGATAACCTTTAAGCCTTATTTGGCATCTATATCAGAAGGGTAAATCTAGTTTGCTTGAGTTCCAAGAAACCAAGATAGTGATTTATATGATCAAAATGGGCGATTCCCAACTAAAATGTAAACAATAAACTTTTTATGGTACCAAATCAGTTCAGTCTTTCTCTCCCCTCCTTCCCACCCCATCTGCCCCAAGCTATCCATGATTTAATCTTATCAGGAGCTCTCAGGATTATACTTCCAGTACCCCTTTGAATAGGCAGTGAGAGGAGAGACCAGGTAATTCTCTATTGCCCTAGATTATGTAGAACACAGATCTGGAGACATCCTTAGATATTATCTAAAGGGCCAGCCACAGATAATGCCAGAGACGTGCTGAGGGTCACAGTGCTGGAAGCAAATCCTTTAACTCTTGGGCCAGCATCACTTCCACCATATACCACTATGCCTTTCATATAAAGTGGCCCTTAAAAGATGTATGAATGAATATATTACTCATTTTAATCTGTGGGGTGGCTCTCTGTTGCTTAATATATCTCCATGACACTCTAAGTACATCATATCTCAGCTTTATGGTTATTTAAAAACACTATGTTTTGTATTTTAAGATACAGAAAGTCAAGTCACTGCCTTTTCTTGCTCTAGATTTCTTTATAGCATGTAAGAAAATGTCCTTTATTGTGCTTCCGAAAACTAGAATAGAATAATTAAAGATACGTTTTAAAATATGGTTTTCTTATTGGTCCTCCTATGCTGGAACTTGATCAGCAGACATTGGTGGCCATTGTGACTGTGTTCTGGCCACTAGTCACACAGAGGGAGTTTCCAGCCCCTGAATGAGAAGCTCCTTTGGTCCATCTGACAAATATCAATCCAAGAAACCAACAATGGAGATAACTTGGCTAATTACAAACATGAAGTTTTAATAGAAGATTTTCAAAAATCTAGATTAGGAATGCACCAGTAAATTAATTCAGGTTCTTACCTTAATTTGTCGTGGTACCTTAAAAATTATTTTTCAATGTCTCCATTTTCCTAACTCTAAAGTGAAAATAGTTATATTGGTCATATATTTCCAAATACTGCTTTGAGAACTAACAAGACCATAAAACACATACTTTCATAGGTTCACATTTTGTTGATCTTACATGAATATGTGAAGTTCATAAATCATTGTGACAAAATAATTACCCACACACAGAGGAAGAAAACTGGTATTTAGAAATCAAGTGATTCAGAAAGAAATCAAAGATGACACAAACAGTTGGAGAGATATACCATGTTCTCGGATTGGAAGAATCAATATTGTGAAAATGACTATCCTACCCAAAGCCATCTACAGATTCAATGCAATCCCTATCAAATTACCAATGGCATTTTTTACAGAACTAGAACAAAAAATCTTAAAATTTGTATGGAGACACAAAAGACCCCAAATAGCCAAAGCAATCCTGAGGGAAAGAAACAGAGCTGGAGGAATCAGACTCGCTGACTTCAGACTATAGCACATAGCTACAGTAATCAAGACAATATGGCACTGGCACAAAAACAGAAATATAGATCAATGCAACAGGATAGAAAGCCCAGAGATAAACCCATGCACCTATGGTCAACTAATCTATGACAAAGGAGGCAAGGATACGCAATGGAGAAAAGACAGTCTCTTCAATAAGTGATGCTGGGAAAACTGGACAGCTACATGTAAAAGAATGAAATTAAAACACTCCCTAACACCATACACAAAAATGAACTCAAAATGGATTCGAGACCTAAATATAAGACTGGACACTATAAAACTCTTAGAGGAAAACATAGGAAGAACACCCTTTGACATAAATCACAACAAGGTCTTTTTTGACCCACCTCCTAGACTAATGGAAATAAAAATAAACAAATGGGATCTAATGAAACTTAAAAGCTTTTGCACAGCACAAGAAACTATAAACAAGATGAAAAGACAACCCTCAGAATGGGAGAAAATATTTGCAAATGAATCAACGGACAAAGGATTAATCTCCAAAATATATAAACAACTCATGCAGCTCAATATCACAAAAAAACAAACAACCCAATCAAAAAATGGGCAGAAGACCTAAACAGACATTTCTTCAAAGAAGACATACACATGGACATGAGGCACATGAAAAGCGGCTCAACATCACTAATCATTAGAGAAGTGCCAATCAAAGCTACAATGAGGTATCACCTCACACCAGTTAGAATGGGCATCATCAGAAAATCTACAAACAACAAATGCTGGAGAGGGTATGGAGAAAAGGGAACCCTCTTGCACTTTTGGTGGGAATGTAAATTGATACAGCCACTATGGAGAACAGTATGGAGGTTCCTTAAAAATCTAAAAATAGAATTACCATATGACCCAGCAATCCCACTACTGGGCATATACCCAGAGAAAACCATAATTCAAAAAGACACATGCACCCCAATGTTCATTGCAGCACTATTTACAGTAGCCAGGTCATGGAAGCAACCTAGATGCCCATCGACATATGAATGGATAAAGAAGATGTGGTACATATATACAATGGACTATTACTCAGCCATAAAAAGGAACGAAATTGGGTCATTTGTAGAGACATGGATGGACCTAGAGACTGACATACAAAGTGAAGTAAGTCAGAAAGAGAAAAACAAATATCGTATATTAACGCATATATGTGGAACCTAGAAAAATGGTACAGATGAACCAGTCTCATCTGAGACCAGTCTGTCTCTCAGAAATAGAGACACAGATGTAGAGAACAAACATATGGACACCAAGGGGGGAAAGCGGGGAGGGGGGATGGTAGGATGAATTGGGAGATTGGGATTGACATATATACACTAATATGTATAAAATAGATAATAAGAACCTGCTGTATAAAAAATAAATTAAATTAATAAAAAAGAAATCAAGTGATTCAAAGTAAAAATTCTGATCTTCTCATACTGGGTAGGTATATCTAGTTTAAAAGTTTTTGTTTAATTCAAAGTTGAAGTAGGATCCTTAAACAGAATCACTAATTTCTTTTTAAAGAAATACTTCAAAACCAGCTGCAAATCAATCATAAGTGAAACGACACCTAGAATCGCTGAGATTAGTGATCAACAGGAAAACAACATGAAATTACATTCAAGTAACCTTTCCATGACACCTTCTCTCCTCTTCTGATAGTCATTAAGGTCTTCTAAACATCCAACTTAAGAAACATGAAAAGGCACAATAGAATCCTATTAGTCATAAAATATTACAAATAAAAAAGGTGAACATGTATATAGATATAAAAGACATTAAAAACATAGTATGAAAAGACTGATATACATCATTATGCAAGAAGTTTGAAAACTTAGTTGATGTTGATAAATTCATATAAAATTATAACTTACCAAACCTGACTCAAAAAGATGAGTAGATCTGAATTTTCATGCAATAATTATTAAAGAAATTTAATCAATAATTGAGAACCATTTTTTAAAAGAAAAACAAAATTATTTTAGAGTAAACCCAAATTTTTAAGAAACAGATGATTTCAATCATATATTAATTTATCTAGAGAACAAAATTGGGGTACCTTCCTAATTTAATTAATTATATGAAGCCAATATAACCTTATTACTAAGAATAGGCAAAGATGATAACAAACTTAAGTGGAAAAAAAGAAAAGAGAAAAGAAAAATTGCTGACCATTTTCTTGCACCATAGAAATTCAAAAATCATAAGCAAAATTTTGTTAATCTAAAACTAGCTGTGTACAATAAAGTTAGTATCCTGATGAACTTCGATGTAGTCCAGAGATGCAAGAGTACTTTAATATTAGAAAAACTATAAATAAAGTCCCCCATAATAACAGGGTAAAGGGAAAAAATTATCATGTTATTACATATAGAAACACCATTTAACAAAATTTAACTCTCATTTATTAAAAATTTTAAAAAGCTCCTAGAAAACTAGGCATGGGGGAAATTTTTTTCCTTAATCTGATGAAGATTATTATCAATTAACTACAGTAAACAGCATTCTTAATGGAGAAATGCTAGAAATACTCATTTAAATTAGAAAAGATATAATGATGCCCACTATTTAAGAATGCTTCTTTTCAACATTGTCCTGGAGAGCTGGTGCTAGAAAAGGCAATAAGACTGAAAAAAGAAGAAAGAGAAAAAGGAGGAGGAGGGATAAGAGGAGAAGGAGAGGAAGGAGAGAAGAGAAGGAAGGGAGAGAGGAAGGGAAAAGAAAGAATTAAAGTCATAGGATTGGAAGGGGAGAAAAATAAAACTGCATTTTCTAGAGACTGTATTATTATCTACATTGGAGGCCCAAAGAATTAACAGACAACTTGCTATACAAGAGAAATGGACTGAAGATCACTGGGCAAGCATTGCCCAGTGTTGGGATGTGGGTTATCCACACAGGGAAAATGAAAATGGATTCTTGGGAGAGGAACCAATATGGCAGAGTAGAAGGACGTGCTCTCACTCCCTCTTGCAAGAACACCAGAAGCACAACTAGCTGCTGGACAATCATCGACAGGAAGACACTGGAACTCACCAAAAAAGATACCCCACATCCAAAGACAGAGAAGAAGCCACAATGAGATGGTAGGAGGGGCGCAATCACAGTAAAATCAAATCCCATAACTGCTGGGTGGGTGACTCACAGACTGGAGAACACTTATACCACAGAAGTCCACCCACTGGAGTGGATGTTCTGATCCCCACGTCAGGCTTCCCAACCTGTGGGTCCCGCAACGGGAGGAGAAATTCCTAGAGAATCAGACTTTGAAGCCTAGTGGGAATTGATTGCAGGACCTTGAAATGACTGGGGGAAACAGAGACTCCACTCTTGGAGGGCACACACAAAGTAGTGTGTGCATCGGGACCCAGGGAAAGGAGCAGTGACCCCAGGGGAAACTGAACCAGACCTACCTGCTAGCATTGGAAGATCTCCTGCAGAGGCGGGGGATGGCTGTGGCTCACCGTGGGGACAAGAACACTGGCAGCAGAAGTTCTGGGAAGTACTCCTTGGCATGAGCCCTCCCAGAGTCTGTCATTAGCCCCACCAAAGAGCCCAGGTAGGCTCCAGTGTTGGGTTGCCTCAGGCCAAACAACCAACAGGGAGAGAACCCAGCCCCACCCATCAACATTCAAGCAGATTAAAGTTTTCCTGAGCTCTGCCCACCAGAGCAACAGTCAGCTCTACCCACCACCAGTCCCTCCCATCAGGAAACTTACACAAGCCTCTTAGATAGCCTCATCCACCACAGGGCAGACAGCAGAAGCAAGAAGAACTACAGTCCTGCAGCCTGTGGAACAAAAACCACATTCACAGAAAGATAGACAAGATGAAAAGGCAGAGGGCTATGTACCAGATGAAGGAACAAGATAAAAGCCCAGAAAAACAACTACATGAAGTGGAGATAGGCAACCTTCTAGAAAAAGAATTCAGAATAATGATAGTGAAGATGATCCAGGACCTTGGAAAAAGAATGGAGGCAAAGATTGAGAAGGTGCAAGAAATGTTTAAAAAAGACCTAGAAGAATTAAAGAACAAACAAACAGAGATGGACAATACAATAACTGAAATGAAAACTACACTAGAAGGAATCAATAGCAGAATAACTGAGGCAGAAGAACGGATGAGTGACCTGGAAGACAGAATGGTGGAATTCACTGCTGCGGAACAGACTAAAGAAAAAAGAATGAAAAGAAATGAAGACAGCCTCAGAGACTTCTGGGACAACATTAAATGCAACAACATTCGCATTAGAGGGGTCCCAGAGGGAGAAGAGAGAGAGAAAGGACGCGAGAAAATATTTGAAGACATTATAGTCAAAAACTTTCCTAACATGGGAAAGGAAATAGCCACCCAAGTCCAGGAAGCACAGCGAGTCCCATACAAGATAAACCTAAGGAGAAACATGCCGAGACACATAGTAATCAAATTGGCAAAAATTAAAGACAAAGAAAAATTATTGAAAGCAGCAAGGGAAAAACGACAAATAACATACAAGGGAACTCCCATAAGGTTCACAGCTGATTTCTCAGCAGACACTCTACAAGCCAGAAGGGAGTGGCATGATATACTTAAAGTGATGAAAGGGAAGAACCTACAACCAAGATTACTCTACCAGGCAAGGATCTCATTCAGATTCGATGGAGAAATCAAAAGCTTTACAGACAAGCAAAAGCTAAGAGAATTCAGCACCACCAAACAATCTCTACAACAAATGCTAAAGGAACTTCTCTAAGTGGGAAACACAAGAGAAGAAAAGGACCTACAAAAACAAACCCAAAACAATTAAGAAAATGGTCATAGGAACATACATATCGATAATTACCTTAAACGTGAATGGATTAAATGCTCCAACCCAAAGACACAGGCTCACTGAATGGATACAAAAACAAGACCCATATATATGCTGTCTACAAGAGACCGACTTCAGACCTAGGGACACATACAGACTGAATATGCAAATGGAAATCATAAGAAAGCTGGAGTAGCAGTACTCAGATAAAATAGACTTTAACATAAAGAATGTTACAAGAGACACGGAAGGACACTACAAAATGATCAAGGGAACAATCCAAGAAGAAGATATAACAATTATAAATATATATGCACCCAACATAGGAGCACCTCAATACATAAGGCAACTGCTAACAGCTATAAAAGAGCAAATCCACAGTAACACAGTAATAGTGGGGGACTTTAACACCTCACGTACACCAATGGACAGATCATCCAAAATGAAAATAAACAGGAAACAGAAGCTTAAAATGACACAATAGACCAGATAGATTTAATTGATATTTATAGGACATTCCATCCAAAAACAGCAGATTACACTTTCTTCTCAAGTGTGCATGGAACATTCTCCAGGATAGATCACATCTTGGGTCACAAATCAAGCCTCAGTAAATTTAAGAAAATTGAAATCATATCAAGCATCTTTTCTGACCACAACACTATGAGATTAGAAATGAATTACAGGGAGAGAAACGTAAAAACACAAACATGTGGAGGGTAAACAATGCGTTACTAAATAACCAAGAGGTCACTGAAGAAATCAAAGAGGAAATCTAACAATACCTAGAGACAAATGACAATTAAAACACGACGATCCAAAACCTATGAGATGCAGCAAAAGCAGTTCTAAGAGGGAAGTTTATAGCTATACAAGCCTACCTCAAAAATCAAGAAAAATCTCAAATAAAGAATCTAACCTTACACCTAAAGGAACTAGAGAAAGAAGAACAAACAAAACCCAAAGTTAGCAGAAGGAAAGAAATCATAAAGATCAGATCAGAAATAAATGAAATAGAAACAAAGAAAACAATAGCAAAGATCAATAAAACTAAAAGCTGGTTCTTTGAGAAGATAAACAAAATTGATAAACCATTAGCCAGACTCATCAAGAAAAACAAGGAGAGGACTCAAATCAATAAAATTAGAAATGAAAAAGGAGAAGCTACAATAGACACCGCAGAAATACAAAGCATCCTAAGAGACTACTACAAGCAACTCTATGCCAATAAAATGGACAACCTGGAAGAAATGGAAAAATTCTTAGAAAGGTATAACCTTCCAAGACTGAACCAGGAAGAAACAGAAAATATGAACAGACCAATCACAAGTAATGAAATTGAAACTGTGATTAAAAATCTTCCAACAAACAAAAGTCCAGGACCAGATGGCTTCACAGGTGAATTCTATCAAACATTTAGAGAAAAGCTAACACCCATCCTTCTCAAAGTCTTCCAAAAAATTGCAGAGGAAGGAACACTCCCAAACTCATTCTATGAGGCCACCATCACCCTGATACCAAAACCAGACAAAGGTACTACAAAAAAAGAAAATTCCAGACCAATACCACTGATAAATATAGATGCAAAAATCCTCAACAAAATACTAGCAAACAGCACCCAACAACACATTAAAAGGATCATACACCATGATCAAGTGGGATTTATCCCAGGGATGCGAGAATTCTTCAATATATGCAAATCAATCAATGTGATACACCATATTAACAAATTGAAGAATAAAAACCATATGATCCTCTCAATAGATGCAGAAAAAGCTTTTGACAAAATTCAACACCTATTTATGATAAAAACTCTCCAGAAAGTGGGCATAGAGGGAACCTCCCTCAACATAATAAAGGCCATATATGACAAACCCACAGCAAACATCATTCTCAATGGTGAAAAACTGAAACCATTTCTTTTAAGATCAGGAACAAGACAAGGATGTCCACTCTGACCACTATTGTTCAACATAGTTTTGGAAGTCCTAGCCACAGCAATCAGAGAAGAAAAAGAAATAAAGGAATACAAATTGGAAAAGAAGAAGTAAAACTGTCACTGTTTGCAGATGACATGATACTATACATAGGGAATCCTAAAAATGCCACCAGAAAACTACTAGAACTAATCAACGAATTTGGTAAAGTTGCAGGATACAAAATTAACGTACAGAAATATCTTGCATTCCTATACACTAATGATGAAAAATCTGAAAGCAAAATTGAGGAAACACTCCCATTTACCATTGCAACAAAAAGAATAAAATACCTAGGAATAAACCTACCTAGGGAGACAAAAGACCTGTATGGAGAAAACTATAAGGCACTGATGAAAGAAATTAAAGATAATATCAACAGATAAAGAGATATACCATGTTCTTGGATTGGAAGAATCAATATTGTGAAAATGACTATACTACCCAAAGCCATCTACAGATTCAATGCAATCCCTATCAAATTACCAATGGCATTTTTTACGGAACTAGAACAAATAATCTTAAAATTTGTATGGAGACACAAAAGACCCCGAATAGCCAAAGCAATCCTGAGGGAAAGAAACAGAGCTGGAGGAATCAGACTCCCTGACTTCAGATTATACCACAAAGCTACAGTAATCAAGACAATATGGCACTGGCACAAAAACAGAAATATAGATCAGTGCAACAGGATAGAAAGCCCAGAGGTAAACCCACGCACCTATGGTCAACTAATCTATGACAAAGGAGGCAAAGATATACAATGGAGGAAAAAACAGTCTCTTCAATAAGTGATGCTGGGAAAACTGGACAGCTACATGTAAAAGAATGAAATTAGAACACTCCCTAACACCATACACAAAAATAAATTCAAAATGGATTCAAGACCTAAATGTAAGACCGGATACTATAAAACTCTTAGAGGAAAACATAGAACACTCTTTGACATAAATCACAGCAAGATCTTTTTTGATCCACCTCCTAGAGTAATGGAAATAAAAACAAAAATAAACACATTGGACCTAATGAAACTTTAAAGCTTTTGCACAGCAAAGGAAACCATAAACAAGACGAAAAGACAGCCCTCAGAATGGGAGAAAATATTTGCAAACGAATCAACAGACAAAGGATTAATCTCCAAAATATATAAACAGCTCATGCAGCTCAATATTAAAGAAACAAACAACCCAATCCAAAAATGGGCAGAAGACCTAAACAGACATTTCTTCAAAGAAGACATACAGATGGCCAGGAAGCACATGAAAAGCTGCTCAACATCATTAATTATTAGAGAAATGCCAATCAAAGCTACGATGAGGTATCGCCTCACAGCAGTTAGAATGGGCGTCATCGGAAAACCTACAAACAACAAATGCTGGAGAGGGCATGGAGAAAAGGGAACCCTCTTGCACTGTTGGTGGAATGTAAATTGATACAGCCACTATGGAGAACAGTATGGAAGTTCCTTAAAAAACTAAAAATAGAATTACTGTATGACCCAGCAATCCCACTACTGAGCATATACCCAGAGAAAACCATAATTCAAAAAGACACATGCACCCCAGTGTTCATTGCAGCACTATTTACAATAGCCAGGTCATGGAAGCAACCTAGATGCCCATCAACATATGAATGGATAAAGAAGACGTGGTACATATATACAATGGACTATTACTCAGCCATAAAAAGGAACGAAATTGAGTCATTTGTTGAGACGTGGATGGATCTGGAGACTGTCATACAGAGTGAAGTAAGTCAGAAATAGAAAAACAAATATCATATATTAACACATGTATGTGGAACCTGGTAAAATGGTACAGATGAACCGGTTTACAGGGCAGAACTTGAGACACAGATGTAGAGAATAAACGTATGGATACCAAGGGGGGAAAACCGCGGGGGGGTGGGGATGGTGGTGTGCTGAATTGGGCGATGGGGATTGACATGTATACACTGATGTGTATAAAATTGATGACTGCTAAGTACCTGCTGTATAAAAGAAAATAAAAAATAAAAATGCGGTTGATATAATTCCATTTTTGTGGGTTAAAAAAATGTCTAATAAAAACTCATGGAGCTGTTTACACTTGAGATTTGCATAATTTATTCTAAGTAATATCTCAATAAAGGTTTTTTTTCATCTTCATAAAAAAAAAAGGAAAATGGATTCTTACATCACTCCTACACACAAAAAATAAGTTCCCTGTTGGTTAAAGAATTAAGTACAAAAAGAAAACCCAATCAAGTGTTTTGAAGAGTTTTACAGAAAGAGATCTTTATAACTTTAGGATATGAAAATCTTGTACATAAGACACAAAAAGCACAACCCATAAAAGAAAATGTTGATAAACTACCATAAAATTTAAAACTTCTGTTCATCAAAACACATATCAAATAAAATGAAAAAAAAAAACCCACAAATTGGAAGGAGATATTTGCAATATAGAACTCATAAAATTAAGAAAAAGACGAAAAACTAAACAGGAAAATGTGGGAAATACATAAACAGATATATCACAGAAAGGAAAATATGAGTAAAAATTAAGCATATAAGATGCTCAGCCTCATTAGTGATTCAGAAAATGCATGTTAAAAACTAAAGTGAGTGTAAACCGTTTTACACTCACCAGATTGGAAAAGAAGGAGGAAGAGGAGGAGGAGGAAGTGGTGATAGAAGAAGAAGAAAAAGACAATATAACCAAGTGTTAGGATATGGATCAATAAGATATCTTATTTAGGGCTTCCCTGGTGGCGCAGTGGTTGAGAGTCCGCCTGCCGATGCAGGGGACACGGGTTCGTGCCCCTGTCCGGGAGGATCCCACATGCCGCGGAGCGGCTGGGCCCATGAGCCATGGCCGCTGAGCCTGCGCGTCTGGAGGCTGTGCTCCGCAACGGGAGAGGCCACAACAGTGAGAGGCCCGCATACCGCAAAAAAAAAAAAAAAAAAAGATATCTTATTTACAACTAGTGTGAATGTAAATCAGTACAATCCCTGGAAAATAATTCACGTTATCTTGCAAAGTGGAACATTTGTATACTAAACAATGCGGCAATTCACTCCTAGATTTATACTCTAAATATAGAAAATTCTTTGCATGTAAACATCAAGAGACACACACCAGAATACTCATAGCAGAATGCTTTACAATAGTGACAACAACAACAAAAATGGTAACAACCCAAAGAAGGAAAGATAAATGAATTGTGTTATGTTTATACAATGGAATATCAAACAGAAAGGAAAAGTATACACAAAAAATTAATCTTGAAAGTGCAATATTGGATGAAAAAAAGAATCCAGAAAGACTCCATTGAGTGTGATACCATTTTTATTTTTTAAAAAAAGCTCAATGAATATTGTTTGGAAATATATATACATACATAGTATATATAGAGAGGTTGATATTTATTAATATACTAATAATGTTATATATGATTTATACAGTTCATATACTATATATATATATATATATATATATATTTCAGGAATACATAAACACAAAAAAGTATTTTTAAAAATTCAGGCTAGTAGTTACCCCAGAAAGAAGAAGCAGAAGGATGAAAGGGAAGGAACACATGATTATATGCAGTGTTCCCCTTCTTAAGCCAGGTGGCTAGTTTGCAAATGTTCCTTTTATGATTATACTTTGTAACAGCCAAATATGTTACATATATGCTTTTGTATGTAACAAATATTTTACTAAATATAAAAGTAAAAAGATAATGAGTGGTCATTCTTAAAAACAGTGATGTTATGACTGAGAGAACAGGAAATAACAGAAAAGAGAGCATTACAAAGCTCATGCCAGAAACTCAGTTTCAGTGAAGCAGGAAGCGAAGTCATCTGAGAATGAGGGGGGTGAGAGTACTTAGGGGCTTCTGAGTGGTTCGTAGAGTAAAGAGAAAAGGAGGAAAGGAAGGAAAGAGAAAAGGACAAGGGATTAGAGGAGAGAATGAGTTATTGTCAAAAGAAGGATTCACCACAGAAAATGGGTAGAAGAGTAATCTTAGCTTCAGGAGGCCAGTTGAAGTTCAGGCTGTAAATATAACGTGTATGTATTCAGGACTTCTTACCTCAAAAGCTGATTATTCAGCAAGAGAAACAGAAAATGATTATGATTAAGTTGGAGGTCATCAGGGAGGTCATGATAAAATGTTCAAAAAGCAATAGAGGCCTAGACCCAATGCAGCAAAAATTAATTAATTAATTAATTAATTAATTATTTTAAAAAAACAATAGAGGCTTTGGATTTTGACTTAAATACACTCACACCCTTCAATCTATGTCCAGGAATCCATTCTATGAAAATAATTCTGAGTTTTGAAAAACCTTTATGCACAAAAATGTTCATTACAGAATTGTACATAAAAAATGAAAAAATAAATTAGTGCCCAATAATAGTGTAATGGAAAAGTGAATTATGATACTTAATTTAATTGATGACATATAGATTGATGGTCATAAAGAACTTGAAAGCTTAAATAGGATGCAATTTTATGCAAAGTACAATTACAACTACATAAAAGGAACTATATATAGAAAAAATGCAAAGAAATACAATAAAATTTTGAAAGCAACTGTGTTTGGATACTTTATCTATGGGTGATTTTTTCTTTTACCCACTTTTCCACATTGTCAAATTGTCTTTAATGAGTATATATTACTTTTAAAAATGAAAAATAAATTAAGATAAATGTTTAATGATTTCTTAATGCTTTAAACTGGGTAGACGATCAAGTAAATCAAGATGTGACTAATACATTGGCAGAAAATGATCAAGAAGCCAGAAGTCGGGCTTCCCTGGTGGCGCAGTGGTTGAGAGTCCGCCTGCCGATGCAGGGGACAGGGGTTCATGCCCCGGTCCAGGAAGATCCCACATGCTGCGGAGCAGCTGGGCCCGTGAGCCATGACCGCTGAGCCTGTGCGTCCGGAGCCTGTGCTCCACAACGGGAGAGGCCGCAACAGTGAGAGGCCCGTGTACTGCAAGAAAAAAAAAAAAAGAAGCCAGAAGTCATAATAAGAGTCATAATGAAGACAGACTAGTTTGTTTCAATAGAGAATAAAGATATGGTAGGAAAGAAAAACAAAATCTCTACATTTGAGATCTTGAAAGTAAGTTTAAGTTCCAAGCGTAGCTGTAATTGTGGATGGCTAAAATGGAGATATATATACATACATACATATATAGGTACAAGTACACACACATAATTAATGTGCACAGGAATGGATTGTGATGTAGGATGGACAAAAAAACAGTGAACCAAGTGAGAATGATCAGGGTCAGTAGACAAAAGCAACCTGAATGAGAATGAGCCAGAGTTATAGAAGTTTTTCGTTTGGGCTTCCAAAGAAAGACACAAATATTCAGCAGCTTTACCATGGTAAATTATACTTAGGCATCATGTTTATGCTTTAAAATTGAGATGTAATGACCAGTTTTGTGATGAATATGTAGAAACAACCTGTTTTACGTTATGTTATATTTATTAGTGTGTCCAATTGTATATGAATATATCCTAGGTTCTGGAAGAAATGGCCCTATGTCTCTTCTCCATGCATAGGTTCCAACTCATTTTTCAAAGTATGTGTTTATATCTCAGATAAACCTGAGCTAACTCATTATATAAATAAGGCCTAATTGGTAAAGTACATTAAAGCAATCTTCTTTGAAGGTAACATTTTCCAAAGAGCCTGTGTAAAATATCATCTTTTAAATGTATCTCTCTTTTCCTGTCATACACTCTTAGTCACCAAGACAAATATTATTTAAATTTTTCTAAGTTTCACATATACTTCTCATATACTTCAGCCAACCTGCCATAGTAAAATGTAATACAATGTTATATGTGGGGTTTTTTTTTTGGTATCGTTACTAATATTTATATTAGTAAGAGCTAAATATTAATAAAATGATATCATCAATAATTTTGAAGGATCTGGAAGGCTAGAATGTAATTGCACTGAGATAGACTTCTCTTTTCTAGGTTCAATATCGACCCAGGAAAGCCGCTTCTCTCAATGCTCTCTATTCCACACAACCTCTTCAAGGCTCCCATAGTAGCCTAGGCGTATTTCTACCTTTGTTCATACCAAAATCTGTTGATACACCAACTTCTGTTTCACTATGTGAACCCACCGAAGCAGAGAATATATTTAATTAATATATTATATATATTAATATTTAATCCTTATATGTTAACACCTGTAAGAGATTTTTAGAGAATATTATGGACACAACAAATTGAATGATTGAATGAAAATAGGAATTAATAATTGAATGATGCCCTCACCTTGTTAGTATTATCAAGTTATAGAATGTCTGTGGTGTCCTGATTGTATTATACATGAGTTCATAGTGCAGTTGTGTATTCTAAAGAATTATAAAATTCATACTTCATCTGCACTGCTAATCCAAAAATCAGCCTTTATTTAAAAATTAATTCTGGTATACCTTATATGTCTTAGAAACATTAGGATGCCTCCTGGTAAAGCTTCCTATTATGTGTTCATAATTTTTTTACCCTGTCAAGCATACATTGCTCCTTCTGTAACATACCCATTCTATTCTCAGTGAAATCACTGGATTCCAAATCACAACATCATGCTTTATTTCAGCAATAATTTAGCAGAGACAAATCCAGTGCTACATGGAAAGATGCTTATTATCTCCGGCACCTCTGCCTCTAACTAGCCTAACCCCTTTTTCAACAACTGTGACAAAAGGATCTCCCTCCTCCCCCATCTGTTTTGCTCAACAAGCTGCTGTAGAAAGAGCAGTGAACTGAGAGCTGCTAGTCCAGGGACTTGGTCTCAGGGCTGTTACTATCTTGAGTTAATTAGACTTTGAATTAGTACCTTAATCGCTTGGGGCCTCCATTTCCTCATACATAAAATGAAGGGGATGCAGCAGATAATAATTGTAAAAAAAATAACTAAAAGTTCTATTTATCAGGCTTTTACTATATGCGAGGAAGTGTGCTTTGTGCTTTACATACATTATCTCATTTAATTTTAATCCTCCAAACAAGTTTATTAGGTATATCAGTCAGGGACCAGCAGGAAACAGATAGTGCATATCAAATTGGGTAATTTGAGGAATGCTTCGTAAAGGAACTATATTAAAAATGTGTGAGTGGGGTGTTAGGAAACCACAAGGGATGGTGCAGTGCCCCAAGGCTGGTAATGGGGAGGGAAGTGGTTACCTGAACCCAGAGAGAGAGCTCTGTGAAGAGGGCTGCCTGAGCCATGGCTGGGATGCAGCCAGCCCCCAGGGACCCTGGAAATCAGGACTCAGACCTCACTCTACCCACTCGGAACAAACCCAACAGGAAGCAAAGGCCAAGGTGGCGTTCTGAAACCATCCATATGAGCCTCCGGATCACAGAGCCTGATGGAGAAAGAAAGTAAAGAGTGGATCTGGAGGGGCCAATGATATTAAGTATAGTTATCCAGATTTTATGCCTGAGACTACCGAGGTTCAAAGAGGTTAAGTTTCTTGAGATTACACAGTTAGCTCAGGACAGAACCAGGATTCAGCTCCTTCCTGTGAGACTCCGGAGCCTAGGCTTCTGACTGCTCCTCAGCTAGGGAGTTCCTTTTTGTCCTTCCAGGATTAGAAACAGCCTCAGAAGTGATCTAATTCAACCCTCTCCCTTAGAGATGTTTGAAAGAGATGTCTTTCCATTTAGGACATGAGCCTTGCAGAAACCTCAGTCACCTTTGAAAAGCTAGTAGTCTGTGTGGTCCTTCTTCCTGTTCCTATACTTACAGTTTATATCCTGACATGTAATTTTGACCTCTACCCCTGAATGAGACACTGGTAACGACAAAGTTGTTAGAAAGTCAAAGGGAGAGAATAACATTTTTGTTATTAAAAAAAATCTCTTCAGACATGCTATCTAAATTAAGCACAATTAAAGAATTTTCTTTGTCCAGTGAGCAATCTAGTGTGTAGTAGGGGGAGTGGAGAGGGAAGTAAACTGATGACTGGTTCACCTGCCAGCATGAGAACATAGCCCAAGACTATGCTAAATGTGTTCCATTGACTGTGGACAAAGTGAGCAAAATGCAAGATGTTTAATTGAAGTGAAACTAAAAACTAATATTAAACATATTATTCAACATCCCTGTGAGGGCCCTTTAGATAAGAAAAGGAAAGGAAATTCTCATTGAGTGAGTGAGTAGTCAGAGGTTGTTAATTACTCCTTGTGTGAGAATTAAATTTGCTTAAGAGGGAAGACTGTAGTAATTATCTGAGGTCAAGGGGCCCATCCCCCATCTGTCTGCTCCTTTGTCAAATTGAGATAAAAGTCCCACTCAGGTCTCCTAGCAATGGGGAACTCTTCCGGCACAAGTGCTTCCTGGACTGAACAAGTTGTAGCCGCAAAGTGTGTAAGTCAGTTGTTGGGAACATGAAACAAATCTTCTAAAAGCCAGGCAAGTTATAAACTGTGACTCATGGCTGGACCAGCCCTCAACGGCCACTTAAATCCAGAATCTAATTCAACTAGAGCTGCAAATGTACTTCCTGGTATGAAGGAAGAAGGGAAGTAGCAATACTGGGGGCTTAGCCTGGCCCCATCCCAGGTCAGGTCCTGCACCTGTGCTGTTCTCACTGCCTCTCAGAGGTCGCAACGCTAGAGCCTTCAGACCCAAGGCAAGAATGAAATGAAGCTCGAGTTTCTGGCAAGCTGGAGAGGTGGCCTTGTCTGCCATCTGTGTTTCTAACAGGACCTGAGGAAGCTGTTGTGGGTGAACAGTGAGTGTTTTGACCCAGATATGCCTCACCTTGAACTCAAATGCCTTTTTTGTTTTTTACACCAGAGTAAGCTATTTATCATTTATTGTACCTTCTAAGGTAGAATACCTACATTTTTGTTTTGATTGTTTGACATACTTCTCAATTGTAACAGAATGTCTGCCCATGAGTAATGAGGTGCATAAATTTTTTTTAAAAGGGGCATTTTGGGCTTCCCTGGTGGCACAGTGGTTGAGAGTCTGCCTGCCAATGCAGGGGACTCGGGCTGTGCCCTGGCCAGGGAAGATCCCACATGCCGTGGAGCGGCTGGGCCCGTGAGCCATGGCCGCTGAGCCTGTGCATCCGGAGCCTGTGCTCCGCAACGGGAGAGGCCACAACAGTGAGAGGCCCGCGTACCGCAAAACAATAAATAATAAATAAATAAATAAATAAAAAGGGGCATTTAAATTACCTCTTCAAAGACCATCAGTGTGACCTGAGAGAACACTCTCAGGAGGAAAGGTTCAGTTTGGGGATCAGTTTTAACTAGCTGGTTAATCATAAATCTGAAAAACATCTGGGTATAGGACATCTTTTCCAAGAAAAGTTATTTTCTTGCCTGTCATTGAACACTACCTAAGCAGGCTTTTTGATTACTTGATAGTCTGCAGCAGCTTCATCATGTCTTGGTAGTAAGTGAAAATGGGGTTAGGGCAGAATAAGGGGAAAGAAACTTCAGTGACCAGAGGTGAACCAGTGTTTTTAACAGAGAGGTCTCTTCAAGCCTTGTGTGGGTAAAAGCCAACATCTACTTTATGAGAAATTGTGAGGTGAGAGGGGCTCATATTTAGGCCCAGCAAAGATCAAGAATGTTGAACCTACCCCAAATTCACTTTCAAATTAGCTCTGACTTCGTAATTTTCCTGGTAATTTCCCCAGACTTGGGAACTAAAAATAGAGGTAAAGTGGCATCTAATAAACCTATCTTTTAGGATAACTGAGTATTGTGGGGGGAGGTAGAGGAAGAGGAAGATACGAGACGGGAAGGTAAGATGGGAGAGGGAGGGGGAAAAGGAAAGGAGATAGGAAAAGAGAAAGAGAGAACTCTGCCAGTTGACTTCATTTCCACACGAATCCACCCACTCTGAGCTTCTGTTGTTGCTTTGTTTATGCAAAGTAAGCGGGGCTGAGACAGAGTGAAAGAGCTGAGAGATCCACGCCGAAGAAGGCAAAAATAATTTTTAAAATGTAAATGAAACTAAAACTCACTCTCTCTCTCTCTCTCTCTCTCCCCTCTCTCCTCCCTCTCTCTCTCTCTGTCTCTCTCTCTGTCTCTCTTTCTCTCTCTCTCTCTCTCTCTCTCCACCCCCTTTGGGTCCGGGCAATCCCTGCCTTCAGACTTTGAAATGAAAACACGCCGAGGAGGGGCGGGTGGGAGGCCCAGCAGCAGCAGGGAGCGTTGTCGGTGACCGAAGGAGCTCTGGTGAATATCAGGTTCGGATTAGTGACAACTCAGAAGTCACGCCGGCGGTTGGGGGAGGGAAGTTTGCCAAGGTCTCCGAACTCGACGGAAGAGCGAGTTGCCTCCCTCGGCGCCGGGCGGAGCTGGGCGTACCCAGAGAGACCTCTGTCCCGGCCTGAGCGAGCCCCGCCGCGCTCACACCCCGCGCAGAGACTGAGTTTGTCAGCGATCATAAAATGGGAATTGATTATTCTAGCCACCATTGATTAGGGAAGAATGCTTACTGCAGCAACGGGGGAAAGGTTAAGAGGAAATTGACCTTCTTCCTAGGTGACATAAAGTCATTAGGTAAATGAGATATTCACACAGGAGCTTTAAAAGGTCATGCTCAATTTTTATTTGTAGCCTGCAAGAGTCAACCTGGAGCTTCGGCGTAGGGCAGGGACCCCGCTTTCCAGGCTAAGTGGACCACAGGAAGAGAACTCTCTCGCAGCGCGGCCAGGGCCAAGGGTGGGGGTGGGTTATTGTCTTGCGAGGATCGCACTGGAATTGGCGGGGGCCTTGGGACCCCGAGCACTGGACCTCCTGCCAGACCCGTGTGTGCATTTCTGTGTACACGTGTGTGCGCGTGTGTGTCCCTCTGGGGGGTCTGTGCTTCGCACCCGCGTCTCCTCGGTTCGATTCGCCCGCCAGCAAAGGGGTGTAGGGCCGAAGCGGACAATTAAAAACCCTTACCCTACCAGAGCCGGCTATGTCTCAGAGTGAAAGTGTTGTTCTTTTTTTCTTTTTTCTTTTCTTTTTTTAAGGAGAGGAGTGAGAGATGTATTTATGCACATATTTATCCCTTTATTCCCTCTAGGAATTAATCCTCTTACTTATGACTAAAAGGTAACGTCGAAGGACGTCCCTTTGATGTGGAAAAGCATCATTTGTGACTCACATTCAGACTGATTAAGGAATAATTGTTGTTAAACGCTTTACAACAGGAGAGTGGTTGAGGGGCATTCGTAATTTTACGGCTTAGCACAAAATTAAACGTAATTAAAAACTCAGAAATTCCAACTGATTTTCCAATTATTTTTATTGTCTGAGCTAATTGTTACACAAGTGTATCACTTCTCCCCAAAGGCATTACAAAAAAAAAAAGGCAACCCTACCTTTCCCAAATATTCGCCGTGAGGATTCACAGCTTTCTACAGGTACTGGCCAGGTAAAGACCTTCCTCACTCTCCCTCCCTCGGTCCCACCTCGTGCCCCCGCTCCACCACTGTAATTAAGCGTTTCAGCCACTCTCCCCTTTCTGTGAGTTCCTACAACACCTTGGGATGTGAGAAAGTGATGGCAGTTCTCTTCTGCAGATCATTACAGTAAAACTGGAAGTATCTATAGAAGACTGATGAATTTCTTGAAGTAACACTTGTCATACATGGTGGAGAGATTTTTTTTAAAAACCTGAGTAAACACAGATCTCTGGGGGCCATCCCTCGATGCCTCTGCCTTCGAGTGTATGGCAGGAGGGAGGTAACAGGCAAACAAGGACTGGGGGATGTTTATAATCGTGCACACGAAGACATGCAGATGCACGCAGAAAACTTTCTTTTGCTTTCCTTTTTCTTTTTCTTTTTTTTTTTGGATCAAGGTTGGGTATGGAAAAGCTTCTCATTGGATTGTGAATTTTTTTTTCTAATGTTGGGATTGCCGGCATAAAGCCAAACTATCTTTGTATGCATGGCTTCTCTTAATGTCCAAATAGATTTATTTAAATACATTAAAAGGTTTATAAAAAGTGCTTCAGTGTTACAGAAAGAAACACATCCTCACAGATAGTCCAGAAGTGGCCCTGTCTTTCCTATCAGTCTTGGAGGGAATCCTAGAAAACAAAATAAAAAGCATAAAATTAGGCAGAATGTGAATTTATAAATTTCAATTAGTCTAGACTGAGAGGGTGGAGCGGTGGAATGTTTGCGTTTCAGTAATTTCTCTGTGATTTTTTTAGGATAGAGACTTCAGTGGATTCAAGCTTTCTATCCGACTTTCCCATCTACCCCTCATAAAATAAATGAATGCCTCTGATCTGACGTGCCAGGTGAAAATGGGTAGAATTAAAACTGTCAATTCTGCTTCCAACTCGTGTCTTTCGATTGAGTTCAAAAGCTTTTAAAGGTAAAACGTGCCGATCATTTATATATATATTGTTTCTTTTTCTCCTATCACAGCTTTTAAGTAAAACGAAAGAAAAAGTATTTACATTTCCAAATTCATTTTCCCTGTAACATTTGAATCCTGCAGGTAATTTGATGACGGACCCTAACACGTGTGAGATCGTGTGCCCAGCGAAGCCCGGTTTACAGGAGTGAAGCCAAGGAGGTACAGTGAAGTCCGGTTTTTTGGTTTTCTACCTAAATGGTTTATTTGGAGCTGAGATGTGGCTATTTAAACCTGAAGCTTTCCAAGTGCTACAATACTATTTCAGAGAAAAGGTTGGAGTAGGCAGAGTTGGAAAGAAAGGAGGAAGGCTCTCTTTGAAAGTTAGAAATGGTGAAAAAGCCATGTAATCCGATGTGGAAAATTGAGTAAAAGAGGCACTGCACACTTTGGCTGAGGCAAAGATTGCTGAATCCTTTGAAGAAACTGACACGGATTTTCCAGAGATGGGAGGAGAGAGAGAGACGGGGTAGGGGTGGGGGAATCCTAGGGTGGGCATTTTATGTAAATGAGTAAATTCGAAATGTAGTACAAATCCAGTATAGTAAAACTGACAGTTCTGACAGTATTGACAACATAAGTATATGTTTGAACACTGCACTTTCAGACACTTAACCGATGAAGCAATAAAATAATTCGACTACAATATTTCAAATAATCGACATTGATGTTTTGATACATCATTTTTATACTCCAAATCGATCTATCACTCTGAGGCTGGTCAATTTTAAGTAAAAACGGGCTGCAATTATTTGCACCTTGGCTAATGATGACCTAATAACCGCCCTCAATTAATTACACCGAACTGTGCTTTCTTCCTTCAGTATGGGAGTGGGAGGGGGCAATTCTTGAGGATGAGAACCTAGGATTGTGTCATCCTCCACCCTCCCTTCTATTTTTGAGATTGTGGGGAGGGGGGATTTCTGAGTTGGGAAGAGGTCTTTGTGTGATCACAGACACTGCAGACTGAGGCCCCCTCACTTCAAGTATCCACTGACTGGGTCTGTATTGGAGGTATGGTCCTCACTTTGCAAGGTCAAAACTAAATTTTAGAAAACGCAATCATAAAGTTGAGTGAGTCTAACTGTCCCCCAGGCCCATACCCTTTCTTCTGTTTCAAGGAGTAGAAGGAAGAGATTTGCTCAAAGGAGGACTGGAAATTTCTCTAAGGATCAGAGTGTGTGTGGAATGTGTGTGTGTGTGTGTGTGTGTGTGTGTGTGTGTGTGTGTATGAGACAGACAGAAAGAGAGAGAGAGAGAGAGAGAGAATTTTAATCTAAAGCACCCAGTTGGAGTTGAATCTCTCCTTCTGTCCCTATATCCTCTGATGGCTCCCCACACACTGCTGAAGGTTTACCGGCTACTGTTTTATAAAAAAGCCACAAATAAGAAGACAAATCTCTTCGAGAAAGGAGGAAATATGCTGATGAGTACTGCATCCTCAAGCGAGTTCCCGCAGTCTCTGCTGTCTTTTTCTTCTTTGCCCCATGAGGTTTCCAGTGAGCTTTCCTACTCCCACTTTTCTTTTCCACTCCTCTCCAAATCTGGTGTGGTAGTGGTGGTGGGAGAGGGAGGATAGAGCTAATTTATTTAAAAAAAAAATCCTGGACAGGCCCAGTATATTAAACTGGGGCAGTCCGTTGTGCTGTAGGGATCTGGCCGGCGGGAAGGGGGGCAGCTGGCGCCCCCAGCCCAACACTCTCCCGAAGGTCTGTTCCCACCCCTGCGAAGCCCCGACCCTTCCTCAAACTCGCACTGAGACTCGGCTTCCTGACCTAAAACTTAGCTGGGCTCCACTAGACGGGATTCCAGTGTCTGATTTCTTTCCTCCAAACTTCACAAATGCAGTTTAAACCCCTCCAAACCACCGACGGCTGAGAGGCTGAGACTTAAGCAACGTGTTAAGCTACAGTAAGATGCGACTCAAAGGCAAAGGACGTGTGTGACCCATGCTGGGTGAAGGTGGGGGTCCCAGGAGAGCTCCCCCGCCGGAGCATCACTTGGTTCCGAGGGTGTCAGCCTCTGACCGGGTCTTTCCAGCTGTCTGCGCGGCAAATGGGGGTGGGAGCTAGAAAGGGGGAAGCAGGAAGAGAGGAAAGAGAGAAAGGGGGGATAGGATCAAGATTGCGGAAGAGACAAGAGAAGGAGAGAGGAAGATGTGAGGAAAGAAGGGAGGATGGAAGAGAGCGCGGGAAGGAGCCAGAGACAGCGAGAGAGAGCTCACTCGCGCTTGGAGCCCCGCCAGATAGCGCTAGAGGGCTATTTATTGAAATACTTTCCTACTGCGAGATATTGAAGCAGCTAAAATTGGGAGAAATAAGAAATAAGAGCAAAAGGAAAGAAAGTAAAATCATTCCACCCCATCTTATGTAAGAACATAAATTAAGGGGTGCCTTATTGTTATTAATTGGGGGGAGGGGCATATGGAAGAAAGCCTAAGTGGGGAAAGGACCAGGAAACAAAAACAAACAAAAAGGGGTCCCCATCCCTCCCTTCGTCCCAACTCGGAAGAGAGTGAGCAAAGTTAACAGGTAAGAAAGCAAGTGGAATTCTTCCTAGAGCAACTTTCAGAGCTTCTGGTTTTATCGCTGGGAAGGTCAAGAACATTTCACAAGGATGAGCTGAGGTTTATAGAGAAGAGATGCTTTTAAAGTAATAGATGGCTGCAAGGGGGTGGGGAGGGAAAGGCAAACACGTTATTGGAAATGCCAAATAAAATATATATTAAAAATTCCAACTGTCAGCCAGCAGGTCGGAGCAGAAAGAGAGACCCGCTGCCTTTGTCCCAGTGATACTGGGTTCAGGGCTGTTTCTGCAGGACCGCAATCCAACTCCTTGAATAACAATTTATACTCTGGGAGGCTTGGAGAAGAGAGCTAGACTACAAAAATTCACTGTTGCATTCAGAACGCAAATAACAGTGAAGCAGATAGAGAGAAAAGACCTAGTGACAGAGGTGGAGTCCAGAGAGAAAGGAAGAATAAAATATTTTGATCCTTTTTACTTGCTGAAGTCAGTAATGCAAGACAGAAAACTTCTTTCAAATAATATTTTACTCTAAAATATTGGTTTGGTTTTATTCTAAAACCCCAGGCATCTCAATTCTAGCTTGTCATTTTAAAATTGCACTTTCCTTTTACCTAAAGGAATTTTTTGAATTAAAGTAATAATATCTTTCTTCCAAACCAGCCAACAGAACCTCCACAAATAAAAATTAACCTTATAGAGGGGGGAAAAAACCCCAAACCTGCTTAATCCAAAATACTCCAATTCAAAACATTAACTAAAGTTACAAATAAGATTACGGTTGGATTTATTTGCTCCTCTAGCAAGGCGTCAATTGTTCTAACAGCTGTAAGAAGACAAAAAGGATTTAAACCCAGCAATTTTAATACACAGATTAACACTTCAGACCTCAGAGTTCTGAGGAATTTGGAGTTATCTGTGCTGAGGACCTATTACTTTCTAGAAAAAAAAAAAAAAAGGTGAAAAGAAACACAAGCTCCTAAAGGAAGGTGGGCAAATTCACCTAAAATAGAGTCTCGGTTCATAACTGTTCATTTCAAATTAAATACTCTCCGTAAAGCCAATGCCCTTTAAATTAAGTAGGTATAGAGGCATTCAATTCTTCTTTTAAATTTTTGAATGTTACCTATAATATCATTCCATGTTGAGACAAAAAAAAAAATTAAAAATAGAAAAGAAGCAGTTCTCAGAAGTCTTGGGGATGCTCCAATAAGAAAGAGGTGATTAAAAACAGACCCTTAAATTTGAAAGGCCCGATTCCCCCTCCCATTCGCCCCCCCCAATCAGGTCCCTTCCCTTTCACCTCTTTTTTTATGCAGTGCCCTCACCCCCACTCCAGAGCTAAGTAGCCGATTTGGGATTCTGAAGAAACAGATTTCAGCATCCATATTTGTTCTGGGGCACTTGTAAAATGCGATTTGTAGAAGGTCTTTAGCCTTCTGATTGTCTTTGAATTGTTTTTACTGAAACAGATCTTTTGCAGTTAATGAGTCCCCACGCAGCTGGACAGCTCCTCTCGGACACTGAGAACTCTAACCCCAAAATGACCCCAATTTGACACCGCAAGATGAAATTTTACCGCCTGTTAAAACCATTTCCAGCCTGGGCAAACGGAGCTGACTGTTGACGGAGGTGTGTGCCGCCTCCTGCGACCCCCATCTCACGCCTGTCTCCTGGGCCTGCCCCACCTACTTTTCCTTTACCCCAAATGTGGGAGAGCAGATGAGCCTCGCAGCCCCGGTGGGAGTGCGGAGGCTGAGAACTGAGCATCAGCAACAACGTACTATCGGACTAGAAAGCAGAAAGCCTGCGTACCCCACTGTTTTTGAATAGCTTCCATGGGACTGCAAAATTGGGGGTTAGGAGAGACCATGAAGTTCTTAAATGTTTTTCAGCTCTATTAATAAAACATCAGCAAGTTGGTGATTAAAACTAATAGTCCTTTAAATTCATCAGATTGACCAAGAACTGACATCATGAATCACCTCCAACTTGATCTTGTGTGCAATTCACTGCACTGCGATGCTATCTTAAACTAACGGTTTCATAAATTACGTGCAACTAGGTAAGTGAAATTTCTTTAGTCGCATGAAATTCGGGGTTCTCCCCTTAAGCAACTGGTGAAGTTTTAAATGACACATATTTTCCTCCAGGAGGACTTCACTTTTAACACACTCACACTTCTTAACTAAGGTCTTTGGAGTTAAGAATGATTGGTTGGTTTTTTTCTTGAACAGTATCTCAAAATGTTCTATTTCTCTCTCCTTCCCATCTGTAACCAGATTGTCCCAGTTACTTGCTTTAAAGTACTCAATAAAAGGCAAAAGGAGTTACAGAATATTAGAGAGAGAGAGAAAGAAAGAAAGGAAGAAAGGAGTTTGGGTTAAAATGCCTTCTGCATCACCCAAAGGATGAAAACACATGACAATAGAGTTCGAACTTTTTTCTTTTGTAAAGCTCAAGATTATCACGGAGTAATCAACCCATTAGCTTAACAACTGTTTGAAAATATAGAAATCATCAGTCGGTCTGAATTGTTTTTACTCGGATGCACTGCCAGGGAAGAAACTTTTTTTAAAAAATCCTAGTGTAGTTTTTCTAAATAAAGGCTGTAGGAAATGCTACCTCACTTTACAATATCATTATGAAAAAAAGTGATGGTAAGAGAAGCAGGAGAAGCAGAAGGTAGCAACTTTGAATGTTTAAACTCTGCGATGCAGAGGTTCGGTTCGAAGTTGATTTTTACAAAAGAAGTATTTATCAAGGAAACTGAGTTCCTTTTTTAAAAGAAAAGTGGCGCTTTCTGTACAGGGCATTTAAAACAACAGTAACCCTATTGGCGACAACAAATATGCAATACTGAAAATAAGAACAGTTAGAGGAGTTAAAAACTGAAAAACTGTATAAACTTCTCAGCTAGCGGCGCTGAACGGGGACCGTGGATCCACCAATATAAAGACCTCGGCAAAGTCGAAAATGCTCCGCAGCGAGACCACTTTGATTTTTTTCTCTCTCATCTTTCCGCCCCGGCTAAACTGAATTCGAACAACTGCCTCCTATAATAAAATTCTGGAGGTCAACTTTTTCTTCTCTTTTGCATCTTCTTTTTTTACTCACCTTTTCTTATACGTCGACGAACAACTCAGCAACAAATAAGGATGCTTTTAATCTTGGAGTTCTTCTGGGGAAAAAAAATGAGGAGGTGGAGGGGGAAGGACCCTCCCCCCCAACCTGCAGGTTTCATACCAGTCGGCTGTTGCAGGCTTGAAGCCCGGCTTAAGAGTGGCTGAAAAGTCTAGCCTGGGCTAGACTCTCCTCCCCGAAGCTCCGCGCGCCCGGCAGTCCTTGCTCCGGCCACCCCGGCAAATACCGCGCGGTCCGCGGCCCCTCTCCCTGACGTCGCGCTACACTCGCCTCTGCAAGCCCCTCCGCACTATCTTTCTTTATATGTAAGGGCCGATTTCCCGCAGACATCATTGTTATGATGGCTCATTTAATCAAACTGTTTAATTGCTCTGGTAATCACTATCATCATCACAGGTGCTCAATCATTCATCATTTTTGGAGGGCTTTATTGACCTCCGGAGCTCATTCCCCAGCCCTATTAAAACGGGGCCAAATTTCTCCGACTCCGCTTGGAGTCTCTGCAGGCTACGATCTAAGCCCAGTTGAGAGTTGCCCGAAAGCTAACAGTGAAGCAGAGATGAAAAGGGAGAAGGAAAAAAAAAAAAAAAAGCCTATCCGCCTTCTCGCCTTCTCCCTCTTATTCTCATTCTCTCTCCCCACAACTCCCTTCTCTCTCTCTCCCTCTCTCCCTCACAAACACACACAGAGTATTTTATTCTCCTTGAGCGCCCCCCCCAATCTCCCGGGAAGTCGGGTCAAAGCCACGCGCAGAGGATTCGCTACTTTCTACTCTCCAGAATGGGTTCAAAGTTGGAGAAGGAGGCGGCTGTTGAGGAACAATCTGTTTTCAATTCTCTGGGCCGGGGACCATGAACCAGGGCGAGAGCCAGGAGTTGGGGAGAGGGCGCGCTCGGAGCGCAGGCCCCGGCTGCTGGGCTGCCGGGAGCCGGGGGGCGGCGGGGGCTGCAGAGCTGAGCGCGCCGGGAGACCGTAGCTCCGCCCCCAGCTCGCGGCTCGGAGTGATTGACGCGCGGCCGCCGTGATACCCGCGGCGCGGAGGTGAGGCAGGGTGCAGCTCCAGCCAGGGATTCGGCGAGACATCGGCTAGAACTACTTTCTACGCAAACCATGTGGGATAGTTACCTTCTTTCCCTCCACTCTCCTCCTTTTCCTTTTTGGAAAAGTTCATTCGGAGTCGGCCCCATCTTCCTGATACCCTGAAATTGCCCGGTGTAACTAACACAGCCATTAGCCGGCGATACCGCTGACTGGCCTCTGCGCCCCCGGCGACCACAACAAAGCTGGGCAGGGAGTGCCGGCCAATCCTCCTTGCTAAGCATTCTCTCTCGCTATGCATTCTCTCCCCCCCCCATGCTTCCCAGCTCTAAGTGAGATCCACTTTGGAGTCGCACACCAGTCGCGCGCGCGTGTACACACACACACACACACTTTGGCAACATCAGACAACATCAAACATCCAAACGACTCCCTCCCATTCCTCCCTCATGATTCCACCGCGGGCCCCAAAGACTCTCCAGGGTGGCCCTTGTCCGCAAAGCTTGAAGGGAGTGCTCTCTGAGTTAAGCTGGTCTCTTCTTGTCCTAGAAAAAAATGAATGTTGACAAGGGTCCTGGATCTGCACAGGGAAGAAAGTACCACTTAAAAAAACAAAAACAAAAACAAAACTCTAGCCGGGCGTTGGTACGGTCTGCAGATCCTGCTGCCTCTGGGTGTTAGCAGAAAGCCTTCGGGGCGCGATAATCGGCTGGCAGAGGAGTAGGGGGCCCGCGGAATTAAAAGGAACAAAAGCAAGAGCGCCATGCCAAACGTCCCCGACACGACCTCGTTAGGCAGGAGCCGGGAGTGATGGGGAAGTGAACTAGAAGCAAGTTTTTTTTTTTAAATTAAAAATCTGAGGCTGTACCGTACTTTCCCTGTGGTTTTCTGTAGTTTTCCTCTCTGCGCTCTCCCTGTCCTCTTCATTCTCATTCTCTTTCCCTCCCTCTTTCCTCACGTGCGCGCGCGCGCGCGCACACACACACACAGGCGCACACGCACGCACACACACACATACTCCTCTTCCTCCCTCCTCCCCCCCCTTCCCCCGCGCCTTCCCCCGCGGAGGAGCAGCCTCGCTGATTTGCTCGGGTCGGCCGGGCTCCTGCCTCCCCTCCCCCTCCCGCCCCCCGCCTCCCGCCTCTCCCGCCCCCCCAACCCGGGCCGTCCGATCGCACTCGCTGCATATCAGAAGCTCCGCGCGGCGCGCTCCTCCTCGCTCCCGCTCCCCACTCCCGGGATGTGTCTCCGCCGTACGACGGGCTATGGCCACCACGACTTCCGGGTTCCGTCATTTCGTTCTCCCGCCGCCGACCCGCGCCGCCAAACTGAGGCTCTTCTATAAGCCAGGCAGCAGCCAACCTGCCAACACCTACTGACACTCACTCATCTCCCAGAGAGAGAAAGAGAGCGAGAGAGAGCGAGCGCGAGAGAGCGAGCGCGAGTGAGAGCGAGCGAGCGAGCGAGAGAGAGAGGGAGAGACAAAATACCTACCAGGAAAGGGGGGGAGGAAGTCCAGTTTTTGCAAACTATTCATTTTTTTTCTTGATTTCCCCCCCCTGCTTTCTTTGAACGATACTTTAAAGAGAGAGGATCATATTATAGATACCGCGGGGGCAAAGCTAAGGGGGGGGGAGGACAAATTCAAGAAGCAGAAACCCCTCGCGGAGTTTTACTGGAAGAAAAAAACGGGTCTGAAAGATTCCTCCTCTTCATCATCATCAACCATCATTCATTCACTACCTTGACATTCCGGGCTTTGATTGACAGCTGGAGTGGCAAAAAGCCATGAAACACGACAGTTCGGTTACATGTGGGCTGCTGACGGGCCGCTCGTAACCTTCAGTTCGGGGGCTTGACAATTTTTTTTTTCTTCTTTTTCTTTTTCTTTTCTTTTTTTTTTTTCCAACTGAGGGGAAGAGAAGAGAAAGAGGGGGAAAGGAGGACCGAAGAGGAGGAGGAGGGGAGGGGGGAGGAGGAGGAGGTGGAGGAGGAGGAGGAAGATCAGGAGGAGGAGGAAGAAGAGGAAAAAAGAGAAAAAGAAGAAATATCACAGGAAAAAAAAAAACTCTTCGTTGTCTTGCCTGGGCTTTTTTTCCCCCCCCTAAAAATAACATATTGGAAAACTGGGAGAAGTCTCCTTGGTTTGGAAAAAAAAAAAAAAAGGAATCTTCAGCCTAGATCACTTTCTTATCCGGACTGGGATATTAAATATACGACACATCCAGGAGTTTATTGGAGCGCAGACTGATGGCGCAAAGGGTAGGTTTAAATCTCCAACACTTACCTAGATATAAATCCTCTCCTAAGAGGGGCCTGTCCCGATGCCTCCTCTCCCTTCAACGCTGCTGCTGCTGCTCGCTGCTTGATGATGGCGGCCAGTATTTAAAAAAATAGCAGCAAAATTATTCATCGGCTTCTTTTCCCCCCCGTGCCTCTGCGTGTGTGCGAGTGTGTGTGCGTGCGTGTGTGCGTGTCTGGGCGCGCGTGTTTCAACGCTGTGCGAGCGGGCGGGCGGCGAGTGCGTGTGAGTGGTGTGTGTGTGTGTGTGTGTGTGTGTGCGAGTGCAATTGTTACACGCTTTCGCCTCGCTCCAGCTTTTACCCCAGCAGCGCGATTCCCCCGGTTCTCCTGCTGCCGCCGCTGCCGCTGCTGCGCCGCTGCTGCCGCTGCTCCCGCGGCTCGGGGCGGGCACCGGCTGCGTAGGAGCCGCCGCCGCCGCCGGGGCCGCCGCTGGGGCCGCGCTGCCGCAGCTGCTGCGCCGCCGCCTAGACTAGCCTGGGCTGCTTGTTTTGTCTCTGAAATTGACAAGGACGCAGGGAATCCGCTGCTAAATAATGTTTCTGGTAACTTTCACATTATTCCCCCCCACCCCACCCCCACCCTCTGCTCCCTGCCCCCGGGGAGGCACTGGCCCCAGCCTTCCCTAGTCCTCGGCGTTCTCGTCCTGATTATTAGCGTTTTTCTTCTCTTTATTTTGTTTCATTTCGCCTTTTGATTTATTGGATCCTCTGGAGGAGGCGAAGGGGGGTTAGGGGTGGGATCCGGGGCTTCCTCCTCACACTAACTCCACTTCTCCCTCGGTTGGCTTGCTACGGTTCTGCTGCCTCCCGCCCGAGCGGGACCTCCCGGCGCCCCCTCAATCCCCGGCCTCACCGCCCCCTCTCCCTACTCTAACGCTGCTCTCGGTTCATACTTTTTCATCTTTTAAATTTAAAAACACCCCCCTCCCCAACTTTCAACTCCGTTGTTTCGGCTGGTTTGGTTTCTGTGTATTCAACTCGTGCTCGGTACTTTTCTCCTTTATGACTTTGTTTTTATTTGTATTTTCCTCCCTCTTTCTCTCCTGCCTCCCCCCCCTCCCCGTCGCCCCCTCCTCCTCCTCTCTCTTCTTCCCTTGGCCTTCTCCCTCTCTCTCGCCTCTATTCCTTCCCCACTTCTCTCCTCTCTCTCTTCTCCCTGCTTCTTTTCCTACCCTCCCTCGGCTCTCCTCGCTCTCTCTCACCTCCTGCGCCCCCCGCCCCTTTGCCGGGTTCTGACAGTACGATGAGCTGCCCCATTACGGCGGGATGGACGGAGTAGGGGTGCCTGCTTCCATGTACGGAGACCCTCACGCGCCGCGGCCGATCCCACCGGTTCACCACCTGAACCACGGGCCGCCGCTCCACGCCACGCAGCACTACGGCGCGCACGCCCCGCACCCCAATGTCATGCCGGCCAGCATGGGATCCGCTGTCAACGACGCCTTGAAGCGGGACAAGGACGCGATCTATGGGTAAACCAACCTGCAACCCCTCCTGACCCAGCGTACTGTGTGAGTGCGAGTGCGAGTGTGTGTGTGTGTGTGTGTCTGTCTCTGTAGGGGGGGGATGAGGGGGTGGACGACCAAGTGGGGAGTTATTTCTCCTTAGGGTAGGGGGGCGGAAACCGCTGGCCTTAGGAAAGGACAGGGAAGGGGGCCTGCTCTTCTGCCCCTTGCGTGTAACTCCTGGGGAAGATTTGGCTTCCTCCACCGCCACGGCCCCGTCACTCCGTACCCCAGAGCCGGGAGTGACTGATTCCTCCGAATCTGGCCAGGGCCTTCTCCCCAAGGACGGGATTCCTGGCCAAAGGACGCAGAGCTGGTCCTTCCAGGCCCCCTAACAGAGGCCCCGACGAAGGAGAAAGTTTCCTGCCGATGAGAAGCAACTTTTTTTTCCTTTTCTGTTTCCTACCGAGAGTCTGGGAGTCACTAAATGCAGTTGGAGCTGGGATCAGGGCTGCTTCTGTCGGCCAGGAAGTCCTAATCACCCTCTTCTTAATTCTCTGTAAATAAAGGGGGCAGACCTTGAAGTGCAGCGGGGTGGAAGGGGCTGCTGCTTGCACAGAGCAGCTCTTGGGGGGAGTAAGGGAGATGGCTGGAAATTATTTTAAATTCTGAGAGAACTCGGGGAGGGATGGGGGTGCACGGCCCCAACGTGTACCACTCGGGCCCTCCCAGCTGAGGGTAGGTGGGGAAGGCTGCGGGATGCCGAGGGGAGGGGACAGTGTCGGTAAACAGCAACTGCGCCTGAAGCCGGAGGCCGCAAGCATCCCGAGGTGTAGCTAAACCGCCCAGAGGAACACAAAGGACAGGCGCACACGCACACTTCCCAGTTTTAACACTCGATTTATTTATTTTCGCCAGCTGGAGAAATGTGGTCTTTGAAAGGAAGCTCTCGGCGTGTACCATTCCTATTATTTTGGTCCCCTCACCCGGGCTTTACTAGAAGTGGAGCAAACAAGTTTATAAGGCAAGGGGGTGGAGATGTTAGACTGAGGAAAATATCACTTCGGGGGTGTGTGTAGGTGAGCCTTGGGCCTCCTCTGGAATGCCCATTAAAACGTGGAGTTAAAGCAATTTTGGATTTCACGGAGTGTTCCTCTCTTGGGAGGTCAGGGCTGGGTCTCAGGGTTTGGTTGGGCGGCCTCTGTCGTGCGGGGAGTGGGTCTGGATCAACACCGGGCTCCGGACTGCCTGAGCCTATTGGCTGTTTTCATTACGTTCGAACCGAGGCTGTTTTTACTTGGCGGGCTAACTGGCCAGGGGCTTCTCCTACCAGATCTGAGGGAGTCCTGAGCTGAGGGAAAGGGCCAGGCCGTTTTTCCTTTCTGTTTCTGGCCCAGGCTCGGCTGGCTGAGGAAGGGTTGTAAAGTATGATGCGTGCCTGTGGTAGAAAGGAAGGAATCCGAACCCTCCAAACTTGTTGATTACAGTTCTTGCTCCTTCCCCTCTGCACCCCGTCTCCGTGTGTGTGTCTCTGCGTGGCGCTGCCCGTTAGGCACCCGTTGTTTCCTCTGTTAGCTCTGGTCTTTGAGAAGTGCGAGCTGGCGACCTGCACTCCCCGGGAACCCGGAGTGGCCGGCGGAGACGTCTGTTCCTCCGACTCCTTCAACGAGGACATCGCGGTCTTCGCCAAGCAGGTCCAACCTTCCTGACCCACTCACCCTCCTGCAGCCCCTCACTCCCCCTCCCCTTTCCTCAGAGCTTTACTTGAAAGAGAAGGAAGAGGCAGGGACACCCGATCTGTTCCTCCGGCCCCAGTCCTCGCTCCCCATCCTTGAGCCTGGAGGCAAATTGGAAGAAGAGATAAATATGGGTGTTTGTTTTTCCCCCCAGCCAGGAATACAGGGGCTCGACCCTCGAATTAAAGTTGACCTGCTCCTAATCTGGGGCTTGGCCTTTTCCCCCGCCTGCAGCTACTTGAACAAGAATTGGGGATAGGGGCTTTGAGGGCCCCGAGAGTGCCCGGGAGGGAAGGAAGCTGGGCGCCTTTCGGGGCTGTCGGCGCCGGCGCGGAGGTGAGGGAGGCTGCGAACCATAGCCCCGCGGATGGCAGGATAAGGGGGTACTTGGACCCAGAGAACGGCCCTGAGTTCTCGGCTACAGCTCAGAGGTTCCAGGTACCCCTAAATGGGGCCAGAACTAGGAGGCCCTGATTCTTTTTCAACCGACCCCATTGACTGAAGGCACTAGCTTGTTTCATGTATTTACCAAAGCCCCTCTCCTCGTCTCCGCCACTGCCCCTCCACCGTCCCCACTCACACACCACGGTTTAGTCGGTGACAGGGTTTCTCTTCTTTTAAATGGAGTGGTAATTCATGCTGACTTTTCCCTGCTTCCTATAGGTTCGCGCCGAAAAGCCACTTTTTTCCTCAAATCCAGAGCTGGACAATTTGGTAAGGCTCACTGTTTCTTGCCTTTCCCCAGCCTGGGCCCCTTTCCTTGCCCAGAAGCACACACTTTTCCCCGGAGCTCCGGGGAGTTCGAGCAGAGCCCTCTTTTGAAGCTCCAGAGCTACGGGGAGGAAGGGAAGAGCTTAGAGCCCCTGCCGGGGAGCTGGGAGTGAGGGGCGGGTTGGACGTCAGGGCGAGCAGAACCCAGGGAGGCAGCGAGCGGGGACGCGGCGCCGAGAGCGAGAGCGAGAGCAGGGGATGCGCCCCAGGTCTCGGCCCCGGGAGTGAGGCGGCGAGAAGTGAGTGATTTCCTCTGTTTGCCGGGGCAGGCGGCCGAGCCCCGGGCAGCTAACCCGAAGGAAGTCACCGCCTGCGCGGCGGAGGGCGGGCCGCGGAGGTGGGCGTGGGGGTGAGGGGCAGGCCAGCGCAGGCCACTTTTAGGTGCGATTCTTTTGCTAATTTGCACGATTTCAATATTAAAAGTACTTAAATCCGCTTTCAAAGGCCCTGCCTCACCATTCTTCTAGAGTATTTCCTTCTTCAGTAAGGACGGATTTCGCAGGGTGTGCTGTTCTAAAAAGCTTTCTCACTCCAAAGAAGCGACTTTTTTCTTCCTTCCTTCCTTCCTTCCTTCCTTCCTTCCTTCCTTCCTTTCTTTCTTCTTCTTCTTCTTTTTTTTTTTTTATTTTGGCCTGAGGTCGAGAGAGGCGACGTTAAAGAGGACTGAGGCGGAGAAAGAAGGCCTATCCCTAGGAAAGCAGTGCTTGTAAATAGCTCAGTAAACGTGAGGGGTAAAGATATTAAATGCTTCGGCATAGGTTGAGTCAGATTCCTACCCCGTAGCCAATGAGGCAGAGATGATCAGTAATCACTTGGTTTTTCTGACGATTTCTTGATGTGTGGGCTTTGCCTGGCCACTTGCCTGGGTCTTCTCCCAGCCCCATTCCCTCACCATCCCCCACTAGAAACCTCCGAGTCACAGGCGTCACAGAGCCTTAACTCCGCACTCTAAACTTTTCTTCCAGATGATACAAGCAATACAAGTACTAAGGTTTCATCTTTTGGAGTTAGAAAAGGTAAGCAGGAAATGACACTCCCCACTTTGATTTGGTCACTTCCCTCTCCTGGTTGAGTTGGGATGTTTTTAAGAAACCTCCAGGCTGAGGGATTGAGAACCTGGAGAGATTCTGAGCAACTTATTACCATGTACTTCCTCCACATTGCTTCTCGACCCAGGGCCTCAGAGGATGGGTGAATTAGGACAGCCCTGTCTTTTAAAGTAGCCGCCGCCCCCCTTTTCCCCAGGCGTTCAGGATTATTTTGAAATGCAGCAAACCATTTGTGTTACTGGACATTCAGCCTGCTTGCGTCTCTATTAGGCTCAGAGCGTGCATTAGGTGCTGGCAGAGGGAATCATCCTCGCTGGGTTGTCTTTACATTGCTCTGCAGCTCAATCACTTTCCCCTGGAAACATACAAAATTCCTAGCTTATTGAACCGCAAATGCTAATGTTGTTCCCAGTTCCAGCGTTCTAATGTTTTGATGTTATCATCAAATCGGATTTTCCCAGTCTGAACCCAGTTATTTCCAGTCCTGTTTCTGCTCCCTTCATTGTAACTTGTTGCTCAGGGAAGTCTCTGGAGAATAATATCTGCTGCAACAATTGCTCTATTGTTTCCTCGCCTTCAACTATTACACCCATTAATTAGAGTTAGTTTGGAAGACATAGCACTGTTGCTCTTTCCAAAGGTAACCTTGCAACCTGATATTTTTTCCCTTTAAAAATGAAACAAAACCATGACAACAACAACAACAATACAAGCTGAACCCTCCACCTTAACCCTCCTTCTAGGTCCACGAACTGTGTGATAACTTCTGCCACCGGTACATTAGCTGTTTGAAGGGGAAAATGCCCATAGACCTCGTCATTGATGAAAGAGATGGCAGCTCCAAGTCAGATCACGAAGAACTTTCAGGCTCCTCCACAAATCTCGCTGACCATGTAAGTCTGTGAGCCTTTGGCATTCTTTTAAGACCACTGGGCAAAGCATTTTTGAAAAATTTGTTGTAACCTCTAGCTCCACTGACTGAGTTTTCTTTTTAAATAATCTAGTCTCTCTGGGGGTCTTTTTCTCCCTTTCTCACTACTTCTGCCATACCTTTCATCTCCATTTCCCCTTTCTTGGACCCTCTCCTTATTTATGTTGAGAACCTAAAAAACCAGGGAGTCGATAGAGTGATTTGTGCTCTTAATGTGTAAAGTTTCCTGGATTTGGTGACTTGAGTGTCAGCAAATCGTCTGTTTGATATGGTGACCACTGCCTTTTCTGCTTTCTCAACTCTGTAATCATTGCAGCAGGGAGAAAGAGGCAAGAAAGCTAGCTGGACAGGATGGGGGAGACGGAGGACTGAAGGAAAAGAGAATTGGGGAGCGAGGGCTGATTTCTCAGTCTCTTGCAGAGATGACAATTCTGAGAATTACTGGCAATCTTGCATTGCATTCGAAATAAAAGGAGTGAACACGTTATAGTTTTCTGAGCTTTTGTCGTATAGAAACTTACAGTCAGTATGTGGACTTATTGCCAAGTGTGTGAGGCATCTTCATAATAAAAGGCAGTAACCTTGATAAAACAAATATTAACAATGTATTATAGAAAGCCGAAGGGAATTCTGATTGAGTAACCATAGGTTAGTGGTTGAATTTTAACACAAACAGTTGGTGAATGAGGACGGAGAGTAGAGTAAGGAGGGACTGTGTGTGTCAGGCCAGGAACGGAGATTTCTTTCTATTCTCTCTGTTTTTAATCCTATTTTGGAACCGATCTAGTGAGTCTGATGCAAAAAAAAAAAAAGCATATGTAGTGAGACTGAAAATTTGAAAAAGAAGCAAAGAGAAGAAAGATTGCAGCTGGTAGGAAAGGCAGGAGTGGCGAGGTTAAAGAGTGGGTGTGAACAGCAGTTTATTTATAGGAACCCAAGCCTGGGGGTGGGGGAGGCGGTGTCTATAGATTATAGTCGATTGAACTCACAACCTAAATGATATAGGCTATAGTCTCCTAACTTGGTGCCTGAAATATTAATTTAACACTCCGTGGAGTTAAATGGGCATCGAGGCTTGAAGGCAGTTTGTATCACCACCATCACCCCCCAGTCCTGGGTGTTAAGAGGAAAGAGTTGAGATGCCTTGAGAATAAGTTTCTCCCCCGCCTTCTCCAAAGGTTTTGAAAACGTACAGTCACAGATTTTGATTATTAGCCTTTGTGCTGTATGGAAAACCATACAGCCTAAGGACAAAAGTTAGAAAGAAAGAAAGGAAGGAGAAAAGAAAGAAAGAAAGAAGAAAAGAAAACCTCAGTCCTGAAGTCCAGTTCTGAGACAGAATAAATACTGTGACGTTGAAAGCTCCCATGCCTACCTTTCCTCTTGTCTTTTCCCGTCATGACGCAGGAAACGTTGGGGAGCTCTTTTGTATATTGAGTGTGTTCTCTGAAATCAAATGGGTGCGACAAGCAGCTATGGAAAGTTTATTTGCTGATATGTGGCTATATGATGTGTGGTTGTGGTCTGCAAGGCATGACACTCTGTTCAAAGTATTTGTTGTTGTTGTCATTTACTTGTTTATTTTCATTGCTTCCTGTTTCTGTATTCATATGCATTTTGCACTGTTGGGGGGAATGGGAAGAAATCTAGTTACATGGTTTTGTAGGATGAGAAGTTCACAGTTGTCTGCAGCCAAAAGCTTTTCTTGTGCCATTTCTAGGGGTCTTGACTACTTGGTTTTCTAAAACAGTTTCTTGGCAATTGTTTTCTCAAGTGGATGTATGAACTAGAGCATGCTGATGTTTACTTGGAAGAGATAAGGTAAACTAGGCTGTCTATAGTATTGGCTGATGGACAATGCCAATTTATGGAACTATTGTAATATTAAATTACACTCAAGAAAGAAGTTGTACCTAGGAAGAGAGTGCTTTAATAATATAACAATCATCATCTTTGAATAAAAGAATCAACTGGAACATTTGTTGCTTCTCTTTGAAGCCCCCAATCAAGTATATATGACAACTGATTTATTCTGAACCCATGAGGTCTTCCCACCTCATTGGGCATCATAATTTAAAACCTTTTATTTCCTAGAGTCTGAACTATAACATTTTTACTTTAGCCCCCTGCTATTTGTTTTGAAAGGGAGCAATAATTTGTTCCACCAGCAAACCGAGTGGGAAAGGGCGAAGTTTGCCATGGACTTGAATTTTTTGCAGGAGGTGAGAGGAAATCTTGGAGAGTTTTTACATTTTTGATATTTCTGTACCATAGGTATATGGAATGTATTCATTCCCAAGCCTTGCCCCTACAAAGTAAATCCTCTTATGTTTCAGCCTCTCCTGCAAGCTTGCCCTCCTCCTTCAACCCCCCAGCCACAAAAAAAGTAAAAATACCTCAGACCCACTACCTGAAAAGTGGTAGAGTGGGACATTTTCAGCATGTAAATGTATATCCAATTTGAATCTCCAGGTTTACTTTTTCATTTGCTTTGATATGCATATTTAATACATGGCCCCAGGCTGGATCTCATTTGGTGCACGCTAGTGCAGGGGTGATGATGAGCCACTTCAGAAGGACCAAGACAGCGTGTTGTTCTCTCTGTTTTATCTGTTGGCCCACTATTCTGATCTACTGGCTTCCTCGTGGTTTTATTTGCACATGAAATGCTGAGAGCATTTCAATTTATTGGCTATGAATAATGACAGCTAAAAAAGAAGTGTAGTTTAATTTGTTGTGTGCCAAGGTTTCTCTTCTGGAGGTGACAGTTTCTGACAGCTGTTTGACACCCCCAAAACACATACACCTCTATCCTTATTAAGTGATATCAAGCTACTTTGTGTGAGTGTGTGTGTGTGTGTGTGTGTGTGTGTTTAAGGAATGAGCGGGCAGGGAGAGAGAGAGTGAAAGAGAGAAAAGAAAGAACAAGTGTGTGATTCTGCGTAGTGGAAAGCAGAGAGAGAAGCGTCAGGAGCAAACTATTAGGTACCAAAAGAGCTTTTGATTTTTTTATTAAAATTTTTTAAAATAGAAATATGTAAAAGTAATTGATATAAATATCTTGAAAGCAAGTATTTTTGACTGACTTTTAAGAATGAGTTTTACATACTATTGCTTATTAAATGAGGCTGTTGTCTTGCTGATTTCACATTCCATAATTTTATATAAATAATCTGATGTAACATAGATGCATTAAAAGAAGACAGCGCTAATGTCTTACCTTCCATACGTTAAATTCAGTGAAGATACTGAATTTGTTCATTTCTTATTGACACCTACATGATGGGCATACTGATAAAAGGACGTTTGGAATTAAATAGAAAATAAAATTTGCAACACTGGCTACTATTTTGTCATGTTTAGTAGATTCATAGTGAATGCTTGCTAATATTTTTAATATTATAAAGTCTTTTATCTTATACCCTTAGTATAACATAAGAGTAATTTTTATAGGTAGGAAACATCTATTACAGTATTCTTTGGGATATTAGGGAGAAAAAATATGATGGTGAAAGGAAGTAGAACTCTATTTTCCAGCTGCAGTTCATGTTAAGTTTCCCAGACGTTCAAATTTATTATGTTTAAAATAAACATGTCAAGTAACCAATTCTTGAAAAAAAGTTTCAACTTGAAAACTGTTGTGGCATGATCATGCTTTTCCTAGTCTGTACTATTTCTGAATAATAGGTGATATCCACATTTTCTACTTTACGTAATTTTAGATCGGGTCTTTAGCTCTAGTGCAGACAAATGATGTATTTTATTTGTCTGCACTGTAATATCTTTATACATATAAAGATATTACATATCTTTAGATCATGTTTAGATAAATGAACTGTATTTGTTTTTCAAATACGTTCTCTGACCTAAGCTCCATTCACCTGAAGTGCATACGGTAATATTGTTATTCCTAATTAATGTACATAAGGAACTACATTTTATTTATTTATTTATTTTGGATGAATTAAGTATAGGGAAGAAAATACAATTGTATCTACTAACAGTTAATGGCAGGTGCCTGAAAATTGAGTGGCTCTGATAACCTGACTAATAAAAGAAAAATTATTTTAATTTCTACGTTGAAAGCTGTATTTTAAATGAAAATATTCTCGTTTTCTTTTGCATCTCTGAATATGTCAAATTTATTTGTCTGTACAGTTTTAAAAAATGGGTTAAGTCAAAGGGAAGAATCCCTAGAACCTTGCTTCTGACAAAATTCAGGCAAGTGTCTGAAAAATCAGCCGGGAGTGGGCAGTGAGGAGACAGATAGGTTTAAGTGATTGGTCTATAGAATACCAAGGGGTAATATTGGGATTTGACTAACATTAATAATATGAATGATTTATTTTATCAGATAGTTTCTTACGTTCTGGTGTAAGATCAGACCTCACGGTGTGTTATCCAAGGTCTCGGGGGACCTGTTCCGGGAAAGTTCTACCTCTGAGTTCTGTCTACCAACTCAAGGAGACCTGGCTGGGGGCATGGGCTTTCTGTCGCTGTTGTGTAGTTTCTGGTGGTTGATGGCTTTTCTGTCAATTTCCCATCAAGAATAATTGTGTTATTGAAATCATGTAGGTTGTGCAGTTGGAGTCTGCTTTCAGAGAAACTGTGATGAGATGAAATTAAACAAAGGTGCAGTTGACAACCGCAGACATTCACTATCAGATTAAAACTTTGATATATTAAAAATTCATTTTCCCATTTTTTTTCAGGCTAAACGTCCTATACAGTATCCCAACACAATTCAAAATTATAGGAGACATTTTATAACGTGATAACACACCAACAATAAATTTCTGTCTTCTCTAAAAGTTGCTCCATTAGATGGAGGAGGAATCATTTGCAAAGAGTACCTGCCACTTCCGTGAGAGTTGCCCACATATTAATTCCCAAAGCCTAATAGAGGGTGGAAGCGGGGAGATGAGGGAAAGACCCCGGCTCTATTTACATTTTTAAAGAGTGAGTCCGTGTTCTGAAAGCACACACAGTTCTGAGTTCTTATGTCAACTTTAGAATAACAAAGTTGAAATTCCACCATTTTTTTCAAACTGTACAACTAACGTTTTTAACTTTTATAGGCTTGACTACCTCATGATAGGAGTCTTCCTCTTCTTTTTAAAAATAATTTTTGCACAATGTTAATTAGGAGTAAAACATCTTAAAGTCATAGGAAACCTGTAAGTTACATGAATTACGTGTACTGATACAAGCATATCGTGCCTTTATTGTGTGACTATCTCGAGTCAAACTAGTTTTGCATGCTCCGTTTGCTGATTAAAGTATGTTTATATGTGTTTATTCTTACTTTCTACCTACAAGTACATATTCTGAATTACTTTACAGTATTTTCCAAGTTCGTAGGTTTTTTCTGGCTTGGTGTTATGTATCGTGTTTTAGTTGTGTAGGTTCCAGAAAATCAAATGCTTTAAGTATTTTTTAATAATAGAAATAAGAAGTGGTTGTGACCTTAGGGATTATTTTGTCTGACTTCTTAATTTTAAAGAGAGAAAGGAAACAAGTCCCAGGGAAATGAAGTTCATCACCTGAGGTCACATGACAGTTGGAGGTGGCACCCTTGAGTCTTAATTCCAATTTAAGGCTCTTTCTCCTATACCATATCCATTGCATCATCTTTTCATTTGGGGTCTAAGACGAGTTTCAGATTATTTTAGGTAAACTTGTGTGTAGTATAGCTTCTTTTTTTACTCCTAGAAGCTTAATACATTTTACTTTCCCATTCGGTTTTGTATTTATTTAGAAATGCTTACACATTTTACTCCACTGTCTTTTTGTAGTGGAAGAACCATGAGCTGTGTGGAATCATTTCAACTATCCCGCCAATTCAATGGGACTTGTTAAGTATTGTCCTATAGGCAGCCCCCCCCCGAGAAATACCATAATGGTGTAAAACGTTATAATTTCCACCATATCTGCAACCTCAACAAAAGAGGCACGGGGAGGATTTGCTTTCTATGCCCAGAGACACCTATCCTCTCTATGCTCTTTCCTAGATTTAGCAAAATTCAATGATGGTGCTAAATCAATTTTTTTTTAACTTTCAAGGGAGAAAACACTGGCAGAATTGTGTTTTCTAGGGAAAGCTGTGTGTAAATGAGAAACAGAGGAGAGCAGCAGAGTGATCTCCTGTGGCCCCGCTACTACAAGCTCTCCCCATCTTGTCTCCTGCTTTTATATTAATTACAACTTGCATTATCAGCTGTGAGTCTGTAACCCAGCAAATAGAAAATACTGCCCCTGGAGACCTAGCTTCTTGTATCTATTTTCCATCTTCTTCTATTGTGCTCCACTCAGTATTCACTGCTTTCCTCCTGCTAACACCGCTCTTTAACGCAATTACATAAGAGCAAGGACAGTACCATATTTGACTCCTAATTATTAAAGCCTCTGGGAATAGAAGCATGTTTCCTTCTTGCCCTCGGATGTCTTCATGATACTTTTGGCTGAAGAACAGGACATATATTGTGGAATGCATCTACCTGACTACTCACCCACACACGTGCCCACAGAAAGCATTTCTCTTTATTTTTCTACGTACGTCATGTGTTTTACATGCTTTCATATGCCACTTTGGTTTCAAGATTCACTAAACTTCTGCATATAATTTGGCAGAAAGCCAGGCAGTTATTCTTGAAAGATGTAAACTTGGAAACTATCTAGGGAGGGAGAAGAAGAAAGGAGTTGTGATACAAACAAATATTTCAGTCTGAGAACAAACCAGTGTTGTGGGTAAAGGACTATATTGTATCTATCCATGTTGCTTCTAAAGTTTTTTTATGGAGGAGGTAGCAGTTTTTTATTGGCCAGATTATCAATATGTGTCTTTGATCAAGTCACCAGGGTGTAGCTGAATACAGAAAACTTTGGGGTAATTCTTCAACTTGAAACCTCAAAGGCATTCAGCTGTTTTTCCTACTTTCAAGTTAGATGAATATCCTGGTACTAGCTTGTGTCAGTCTCTCAACCTAGATCATAAACCTTGAGACACTCTATGGAAATAAACATCTTGTGACACTTTTGTAGGACAGCATCTTTGAGGATATGAGGGAGATAAGGCGGAAGAGACGGGGGCATGGTGGGTTAGATAGTGAACTTGAGCAAATTTCAGGACTGGGCTGAAAACCCAAGACCCAACTCGTTTGGAGGAACCGGCTGCTCTAGAAGTAATATTTGCTTACGTGGCCTATTTCTCACCCCTTTGGTTTAGAGACCACCTCCTCCAGAAAACCAGGGAAGGAAATCAACTGAATTATAAACTAGTGAGGCCTGACTTTAAAACTCAGTACAGGTTTGATTGATGGGGACAGACCAGTGCTTTCCATTGCAGGAAGTCCTTCTGAGTGATCCCTTAAAATCATTCTAGCACCCAAACAGAAAAACTCGCTGGACCTTCATGTGAACGATTATATAATAGCTAATAGATGACATTTGCCTTAAAACATAGTTGAGGTGTTAGTGGTTAATTAGTGTAATTTTCATGAGGGGTAAGGAGCTTTTATAGCAGCCAGCTTAATAAAAAGCCTGCAGTGCATAAAATTTACATCACTTGCTGTGTGCACTGAAAAGTTTAGCTTAGGTGACTGTGTTGCCTTTTCTAAAAGAAGGTTCTAGCCAGTGTTGTTGCAGGACTAAACTCACACCATGCTATTCTTTGTTTGTTTGTTTCTTCCTTCATTCCTTCCTTCCTTTCTTTCTTTCCTTCTTTCTTTCTTTCTTTCCTTCTTTCTTTCTTTCTTTCTTTTCTTCTAGCTCTTTATCTGATTACCATCGGCAAACAGCTGACGCGAAGAGGTTGCAAATCTTGAAGAGTCCCGGTATTCTGTTTGCTTTTAGCTTGAAACTATTGGAGGGGTTTCTAATTTAGATAAAAAGAGACATCACAGGCACAACTTTGTCTTCGTACAGGCAGCAGAGAATCTTGGTTTTCATTTTATTCTGCTCTTTGTTCCCTAATCTACTTTCAAAAACGTATCTTTACGTTAGAGATCTATACCTGTGCCATATTCACAGTCACAAAATTTCTGCTTAAGGTTTTGCCTCTGAATCAATGGTTTGCATGATAGCAGGGTAGCAGCATTATTTGATAGAGGTGTCATTAATCTCTAGAGCTTTGGGTCATTTCACCATCTATCAAAAATGCTAAATATTAATTTACAGTGGTTTGAAGCAGGTCTGTAGAGGCAAACATGTTTTTTGTTGTTCTTCTTCCAAATGAGACTCGCTCCCTATTTTGTCTCACCATGGTTTCTTGATTTCATTTTGGTGAAGTTTTATGTTCTATTTGTACATTATAGGGTTGAGGTTGAGAAAAATGATAGACTGATTTTTTTCTGGATAAACTATATATGATGACAACACGGCAAGGTTGTTTTCAGATGGTCAAGATGTTAACATGTTGCCTACAGGCATGTGAGTCTGAGTCCTTAGTCACCAATTCTTGTAAGAAGAAATAGTGTACTTTGAGAGATTGATGGGGCTTTTTAGATTATTTTGCCCCCAAAGTATTGCCCCGCACCCCAGAACAAATTTGCTTGCTAGTAGCTCTGTGTGCTTAGTTAAAGTCATTGCATACAGGTGACAAGTGTACAGCTCTGTCCTTAAGGCTGGTCTGTTTCATGTGCTGTTCCTACTCTCCATTTCTGCCAGAGGAAATTCCATCTCTTGCCTGCCTTCATGTGGTGCTGATAAAGTCCTTCCTGTACATTAGAATTCCTGTTTTCCTTTAAGCAACAGCAGGGTATTGGGAATGATCAGGAAAGGGGAGGAGGAACAGGAGAAGAATACACTCAGCAAAGTAGCGTGAGCTATAACTCCCGGCTTACCTTACGTGTCCCTTAAAACAAGCAGTTCTTCCAGGAAAAAGCACTGCTCTGTGACTTTAAGCCTTCCATGCAGCTCAAAAGGAAGTCCTTTCCATCTTATTAGATGGGTTACAGTTCATAGTTGTTTCATTTTCTGATTGTTGTTTGTGCAAATTAAAGCAGAAGGTATTGATTCAGTGATTAATATTATTGTCTCTGTTGGTTGTATAATAAGTTGACGATAATTTTGAGAGTCAGTAGGGCAGTGTATTTGATGTGAAGCGCTGTCCCATACATTCTACAGTCTGTGAATTTTTTAAGGGAGTCATAGAGTTTTGTAGATGTTAATGTTCTGAAGTATTTGGTATCCAAGAGCACTGGGACCTATTTCTTGGAAGAGTGTGCCCTAATTAAGATAGCAGGCTTTTAGAGTTTTAAGGAGGTTTTCTTTTCCTAACTTTAAAAATTCACTTTATTGAGGTATAATTTGTATAATAAAATGCATCTGGTGTGTAAGCATCTATTTCAGTTGGTTGTAGCAAATGTGTACACTGATGTAACCATCACTTCATCATGATTTTAGAGCATCTTTTCTTTCTTTTGGTACCTATTGCTGAAAAGACAACATACTGTGACATGGCATCTATATGTGCCTAATTCCCCAAATACTAATATGTACGTATTTTTTGTCTCTCTCTGCACCTTTCCTCTTGATTCCTCATTTATGGCTGAAATGGTAACTGTGGGAAAATTCCTTGGCCTCCTGACATCAGAATCCTGCATCTTGGCGAGACCACGATGATGCAACTTCCACCCACTCAGCAGGCACCCCAGGGCCCTCCAGTGGGGGCCATGCATCCCAGAGTGGAGACAACAGCAGTGAACAAGGTAAAAGGTCAAGCATTCTCCCTGTGCAAAGTGGGCATGACTAAAATAACTTCAGTATTTTATGATATTGGTACATCTGCCTCCCTGTAAACAGGAGAGTGGCAGGTTAGGGAGTGTCATCAGCTGCTATTTAGGGAGACAATATTTCCTTTCCTTAACTTACATTACTTACAAAAAAAAAAAGGCCAAAGTGAGATGTCTAATCTTTAAGCAGGCATTACAATAACAATCGATTAGTTCTGCCAATTCTTTTACAAATTTGGTTATCTGCACTTTACTCCTGTGTGTAAGTAAATAGAATGACAGACCTACTTTGCTGCTATGATGCAGTAGTTGGAATTATACTATAAATGGGATATTTTATTCGTAACATCAACTATGAGGGTTTTCTATAATCAGGCAATGTTGCCTCTAAAGCACACATGATGCAAAAATCTGTTCTTTTTAGCCCCAAAGTACTGTGTGAATTTTATATGGAATCGTGTTTTGGGAAGGTGGATTTTGAAATTCTTAGATTATTTGTCCCCATTTCCATTCAGCTGACGTGGTGACTTTTGTCAACAAATCCTAAAAATTAGAATAATCAGAAGGCAAGGGGGACGTCAACTACAGGTGACAAGGAAGCCTAGAGTAATTTAGAATAAATTTGACCATTGAAGACTCACCTATCACACAGAGAGCAATTATATATTGGTAGGGATGACTCTTCTGTGGCTAAAATAATAATTTAAAAGAAGATGCATTATTGAATGTGGGCCAGGAAAGTGTATAGATTTTACTTTTTAATATTTTACATTAGATGGTGTCTGATCTCCTAGGTCTATTTCATCTCTATTATGACTGTGTTTATGGCCACAATATTCAAGCATTAGACAGTCTTCCAAGTGGAGGACAGTTTTAACAGCTTGAGCTGTAGTCATATATGCCATTTAGAAAAGGGTGGTTGATGTAGGGCGAGGGCCTTTACTACTCCAAGTTCCTGGCCATGGATTTTGGATTCCTAGTATTCTAGAAGAGTCTAGAAAAGTGTCCCTTCTAGGATGCCATTAACTTATGAATGGGTCCAACTTAGAATCTATGTTTAACAAGTTGCAGCTAACACAGAAATGAATACTGTCAGATGGTAAATTGTGGAAGAACTTGTGAACTGTATCTGTTTAGGCTTTCTATACCGTTTTTATTAGACCACTTAGACAGTATGTAAGAAAACTAAACTATAAGGCATTCTGAAGATGAAATGTATATACATTCAGTAGATCTGCAACGCAGTGGCTTCACTGTGTTTCCATGTCATGGAGAAGGACTTCTTGGTGTGGTTAAATCTGAAAAGCTTTCTAAGACTCCGCCCTTCCCCTCCACCCCAAATTACTGTGCCACAAAGGAGGGAATGTATTTATTAATAAAAGCAAATTACCCTAAACATGGTATGAGAGAGGGGGAAAGGAGAAGCAGACTTAATGGTCTAATGAGGCTATCTTCCAAAGACTGTTGTGTGTGAGGCTCGCTTTGACCTTTCACTTTGCTCAGGAGCCTGGCGCTTCATTTTTCACATTCTTGCAATTACGTTAACGCTTCAAGCATTTCTGACTCAAAGTCAGCTAGCAACACCAGGCATAACTCGACACTGAGTTTTTCTCCTCTCTGTAGATTCATTAACAGGTCACCAAGGTCCCAACTGAAATTTAAAACTGACTGGTTCAGTTGGCTTGGTTGAGTTATGGCCAGCAAGGTAGCAGGAGAGGACCAGAGAGAAGGGAAGGCAGAGAAGGACGACCCTGAGGTTTGGGGCACAGGACGGCTGCGGCCACGGCCAGGGCATAGAGTTTTATCATTTTGGTTAGTTTTGCTGGCTTATTATTTTTGCTTTTGTTTTTGGTCGGGAAAGAGAAAAACTCTGAGACCAATACACTGGGTAAAAACCATAACACACAAACCTCTGTGCTGTGGGTAGCTGCACCCACTGATGCCATGTTGAAGGATTTGATCTCTGTAGGATTTTGTTCCTTTAATCATATCTCCGTGGGATTAAAGAATGGACATGGTAGCTTATGTATTTTGAGTACGAGGAAGTCAGTCATTTTACTGTATTAAAGTGTGAGGGACAAAAAAAGTTATGATCCCTAGAAAATGAAGACTCTCTTGGCATGGAGAATTTCCTACCTGGCTGACCACATCAGTGACTCCAAAACACATGTTGAAGGGTATTCTATATATGTTTTCAAGGTATTTTGTCCCACCAAATTGTCCAGAGTAGCTTTCTGTGGGAAAGATTAATTATCTGCTTCAGGGCAAAGTCAACAGAGATATTGACTGAAATCACATATGCTTATCCTAGGTTAAATCTTAGGGTCGATGTATAATGGAAAACCTACGAAGGAAATTTATGTTCTTCGTATTAAATATATTAAAGTGTTTCATTGGAAATCAAGCATTTTAGTTTAGAAAAGAGTTTTCTTGCTTATTCAGAATTTATTAGCACAACAGGCATATGGAAAACTGTAAAATGATTCAGTTTCAAAACAAATTATGATAAACAGAAAAAATAGGGATGAATTGTACTAAAGACAATGTTTTCATACACATTTTAAATTAAACTTTAATAGCCATATGCTGTAAAACAATATATGCATTTATGTTGCTTTATAATTTGGGGAATATTTCTACTAAAATGAGTCATACACATCTTTACTTTGGAACTTAAAAATATCTCATTATTTTATGACTTGATAGGGAAAGAGCTACAGTTACACAGGTGAAAGGTCATCTTTTCCTTCTCCATGTTTGTGCAGCAAACCAAAAGGAGGGGGAAAAATCAAATTTTAAAAATATTCTAAGAAACAAACTTGATAAAATGTGAAACCTGACCTTACTATCTTTTCCACACAGCACATGCCTAGCAGTAAACTACATAAATAGGAACCAGACTAATTCACTCTGATTTCTTTGGCTAAAAGCAGCTAAAGGAAGGGAGTTTATCTTGTTAGTCACATGAAAATGAAGAAAAAAGTCTGTTTTTTCAGGGATAAAATTAGGGTGCAGACTGGGACTCTGGGGAAGTAACTGGCCCTCTTTGTGTCTGGCTTCCCATCAGTAAAATTGGGCTTGATAATAAGGCTTGGGGTCCCTAATTCTGTACCTGATGAGTCAAAAGCTGCTTTGTATTTCATTGTGGGTTTTGCCAGAGTAAAGACTAGGAAGCAGCCCCCTTGTTCACAGAGCACTTCGAGAGCCTTAGATGAAAGGCACAATATATGTACAAAGTATTATTATTATTGATGGGTTTGTGTAACTCCCATTAACGCTGATGGGAGTTACGCATGTGAATTGGCAAGAGAATAGACCTCTCAGTGTTTAGAGCACATGAAATTTACATTTTTTCCAGTGCTGTAATTGAGATGTTGACAAATTGGAGGATATTGATGAGCCTTTGTTTTAAGTATTTCGTGCCAAGTTTGTTTTATTTTTTCTGGGTTTGAACAATGGTGTGGGTTCAGCAGCAGTGAATAAAAAGGGTAGAGTAAAGATAACTTTGTATTTCAATATTTTGATGTGCCAGTATGAAATAAATTGTCTTAGGCAAATAGAATATGCTGTTTTAATCATTAGCTAGGCATGAAAGAAAAATTGATGTTGACATCTTTGCTGTAAAATTGTTGTAATGGGGCCTTCCTTACAATTCATTTTTGTAAAATTCATTTTGTACATTCTGCAGCAATTGAACAATCCCTGCACTGTGAATAGGCAGGATTCCCAGAAATACCGAGACAGTTGGCCCAGTAACTGCTGAGCTCACACTGCACACCACACGCACGTTAACCATACTGTTGCCAGACCCAGTTTAACCTAAATCCATTAGCATTCGAGCATCTATACGTCTCTCATCTTTCAGGACACAGGGCTGTACAAGCCAGCATAGTTCTCCTCAACTCTGCCACCTACCAAACTTCTCTGTTGATGTCTCTTTCTATCATGCAGGCAATGAGACTAGAATTCCATAGCTAGATATTTATTTATTACACAGCTCTTCAGAAATCATGGTGTTGAAATCTAAAAATACCCACCGTAGATTTAGTGTGTTTATAGGTAAGCAAGAGTCTAAGATAGGATTACACTGTTGAGTTATTATATAATGCATGAAATAGTATCTTCTCCACCAAAATACTCCAGTTCTATATTTAAAGGAGGAGAGGGAAAAAACCTCAAACCCACTTACATGGGTCCTGAATATGTTCTACTGGGATTTCTTATTCAGTCTAGGAAAACTCTGTCAATGGAATGTTTTCATAGTGGCGGCAATCTCTTTAAAATAACCCTAAATACAATATGACAGATGCCATCTGGCATAATCTTTTGCTAGTTGCTTTTAACTTTTATTTTTCCTAGAACTAAGTTCATCCAAAACTGGTCACTTACTGCTATGATAAATATGGTGACATTTCTTTTCCTTCCTGTCCTCCTAATTGTATCAGAAGATTCACTGAGAATGTAACTGAGAATCGAACATTGCCACAGAAGAAGCTGTTGTATTATAGAATATTTATGTTGCATTTTCATTCTCTTTTGGCTCCCCAAATAAAGTAAAAAAGAATACTATCCTTTAATCATCAGCAAACATGCAAATAATTTCTGTTGATTTTCTTAGGACTTTTTAGAATAGCAACCGTTAGAAATAAAATTAAACTCTTCTAATAAATAAATGCTCTAGGAGCATGTAATGGTGCCCATAAATACTTAAAGCTTTCTATAATTGCTGTTAATTTTGAGTAATTTCTTCCTATATGTATCAATTTACTTGAAAAACCCGGAGTCGGGATTTCTAGATTTTTTTTTAACTTAGTCATGTAAAGGGATGTCTCCTGATGCCAGTTAGAGTTTAATTTAGAGTAGTAATTAAACTTGAATACTGCCTCATAAACAAAAGATAAACAATAAACCAGCCACGTTCCCTGCTGTTTCATAGCTTTCTTTCCCAGATGTTTTAGCCTGATAATTTTTACACAGTGAACTACCGAACATGGAGTTGTGGACAGAGGTTGAGAAAGAGTTTTCTTTTTTGTTTTTTTTGGTTTGGTAATCTTTTTTTTCCCTCCAAAAGTCAAAATGCAGAGGATTTTCCACTATTTAGATTTTTAAAAAATTCTGATAAATACTTAATGCAGATGTGCTTTAAAGATAACTCTAGTTCGTTTCCTTAGGTGTGTTCTCTTTTTTTCCTTTAAAATGAATCTTGTCATGAATGTCTTTTACACTTAGTAATGTAAAGAAGAACATATTTTTGCTTAAGTAAAATCTTGATAGCAAGTCAGAGAAAGGAAAGGTTGACAATGGAAAATTTTTTTCCCCCTTTTCCTCCACTTTTCATCCCTATTCATCCCCCGCCCCCCCCCATGACCAGTGTCACTTTGTGTCTGTACTCTTCCTTGGGCTACAAGGGTTCTCTGTCCAGTTCTGGACCAGTCCACTGTCAGCCATGATCTTTCTAATTGTCAGGTACTAGTCGGTGTTCAATGCAGAAGCCATGTTATTTTCACTGGGTGGGGTAATTACTGAAAGCTGAGAATAGCTGCACTAAAGACAGAGGGATACTTTCATGATCCCATTAGCATAAGAGTGGGTAAATTATTCATGCCAAGTGAGGATTCTATGGGGAAAAGTATAGTTAATGCACATAGTTTTTAAATGTATCCCTTTCTGCTCTGAGACTAAATTCTTGTTGGAATCTGTTCTCAGACATTTACGGGAAAGCTCTGGTGGCGTGTTAGATGCAGTTCATCTCTTTCTGTTTGCAGCACTCTCAATAGAGACCATCTGGCAAAGATCCAAAAGGTGATTAAACAAAATGATCAGCTCTTGTTGCTGTGTTACATGTCCAATACTCCGGATTAAAAAACATGACCCACGACAGTCAAGCTAACGTCATGCCGTTTCCCCTTCCCCCTCCCCTTTCCGTTTAAGAATTCAGATGGTCCACAAATGTGTGTGCCATCTTTGTGTCCTTATGGCCCATAATCATGAACAGGTTGTGCAAATGGCTCTTTCTGTAGCACTGTCTGTTCCAGCAGCATAGAAGCATTTCATATTAATTGGGTCAGTCTAATATTCATATTGACATGGGGAAAAATTACTAAAATTTATTCTTATAACAGACAATGAATATGTGTGCTTTCTGCCATGAGGGAAGTGAAATCTGACAACTGGCTTGTGCAACTGATTAATTTTTCTTGAAACTGGAGAAAATCAGAGCATGAGAAACTGTCATTCTCTGAAAACAGTGCACAACCCTTTGTAACTAAACAAAATGGATTGGGTGGGGGGCTTTCTGGGAGCTTGTGGAAATGAGCTCTGGTTTTAACGCCACAATCAGGGATGAATTTACAGTGCCATTCAGAGGCATCCTCCCTCCCCATAAACAAGCTGATAATCACAGGGAAGCTGACTTCCAATTAGCTTTTCCTTCCCTTACACAGATCAGGGTGTTTATATGTTCTCCTTAAGCTTTAATATGTCACTCCTGAGTTGGTACATCTCATGTCACGTTCAAAAGTTTGGAAATAAAATGTTTTATTATGAGGAAATCCTGCTGATAAGCAAGGTAATTTTCAACCAATCATTTCACGATTGAGTTAAGGTAAAAATGCCAAGATCTGTGACTAGCGGACAGATGTATCTTATCTTTGGGGGTTTGCACCAAATGCCAAGTAGAAATATAAATTGAACAAACCCCAGGCATTGTGAGGAAATGATTGAAGAAATATTGAGATGAAATCTTGGAATGAACTCTGTATGTATTTTTATAACAATGCAGTGAATTGCTTACATGTCACGTTTGCATAAACCTGAACTCTGATTTTATTAAGGGGCAGTTTCATGTAGGTTAGTTAAGGCATTCAGAACATGAGACCATTACTAGGTTAATCAGAGATTATGCCTGACCGTTTAATATTGTGGAAATTGTGGATATTATAGGATGAATTTGAGTGCACATGTCCAGAAAAGATAAAGAATAAAGCAGAAAGAAAAAAATTCTTTAGAACCACTTTAAAACATCCTCAGACCTGTCAGCTCCCCTTTCTAAGGGAGGGTAAGGCAGTGGGTTAGAAATACAGCCGGGCACAGTACTCAGGGAGGGGAAGTGAGGATCCCCTGGAGTCAGTGCAGTGTGGCAGATGAAAGGGACTTGCATAGCCTTGGGGGTCTTAAGGCTATTATAGGGCAACTCATGCTCTGTTATCATGCTGATTTTTCAATTGATTTTCGGCTGAACAGTACTTGTTGAAGCCCTCCAGAGCATCAGACACAGCCTTATGGTGCTATACATTGTAATACACGTGTTCTATTTTTTCCCTTCATTGTCTTGTCTTTACTTCGGAAGAATAGTCTATAATGACGCCATGTTATTTTTCTCCCTTTTCTCTGTCTTTCTTATTTCTACCCTCAGAAAGTTCCTTGAAATTCTTATTGTTTTAAATTTAGGAACGGGGGTGGTGGGGTAGTGGGAGAATAACTTTTTCTTCATCTTCCTATTTGACATTTGCTTTTAATTTGGCCTTTAAAAATATTTTGATGTCACAGCAGACAATAATATAAACCATTTTTATCTACCAAATTTATCCCTCAGTAGTCGTGAGCTATTCACTCCCTTTCTAACGATCAGCAAGAAAACAACTATGGGATTTCACTGAAATCTGATTTCTCGTTAAAATGAAAGTAAACCATTTTACTATCCCTTCTATACAGCAATAAGGTCCCTTGGCTTGCTGGAAAGCCAGGTCTTGAAAAGGGAAATAATGGAGCGAGATCTAAAGGAAGTGTGTCCCTCTCCTTCTGTCTAGGGAATTCTTACTGAGGAAAATCTAATTCTAGTGTCATCTCCTCCAGGAAGCCTTCCTGATTTGCCCGGGGCATAAGCCAGTGTTCTCTTCTCTGCACCCCAGTGGCACCTTCTACCTCTATTTTAGCATCTTTCACATTTTGTATTGTAATTATTTGGTTCCTGGTCTGTCACCCTGCTTTTTCAAGGCAGAAATGATTACTTATTCAGCTGTCTAGCAGTAGTAGGTCCACTTCTGAATCAATAAGCAAAATCCACAGATTTCAGTTTTTTTAAGGTGGAAACAATTCGATCAAAACTTTGTGCTCATCAGCTCTATTTTTTAACATATTGATACATTTGAAAAAAATCCTATTACATCCTTAAGAGATAATAAAAATTATTTTATTTTACTAAAATGTTATTGTATGCAACGCTGCCTTAAATAAGGCAATGGCTATCAGCTTAAACTTAGAATTATTTTGGTTACAGGTAGGGTCTTAAATTTTAGATTCTTATTTTAAATAGTATTTTTAAGACAATAGTTAAAATGGGATTTGTCTTATTTGTTCTTTAATGTTGTCGTAAATTATATACATATGGTCAGAATTTGGACATGGGATTTCTTTTCATAATGTTATCTATACAAAAGTAAGTGTATGGATATGTCTTGTAGCGTAATGTAATGTAATGTAACAAGGGAAATTGCTTAATGCGGCAAATAGTTTCCCCATGATGAACTCAGGGTCCACTTTGCTTGTACTTCTTGTTTAGGATGAGACTGACCTTGGGGGAAGCCATGGGTCTTCACATACAGGTGAAGAGTCTGGAAGTAATTCTTGAATTTTTAGGCTGCACATGCTTTTGTTGATTTCCTACATATGCCTTCCAGTTTTTTCATAGTTTGCTTTTGAGCAGGTTTAATTTACTTTTAGTGACGTAAGCAAGCCCTGTATCGAGCCCTTTTTCATCCGCTTGAGGTTCTGTCTAGAATCTCGGACTGTGAGTCAAGAGGCCTGTGTGCCTTAGGGTCAGGGTTGCACTGAAAAGGGCACAGACTTAGGAGGCAGAGAGACATGGGTTCAAATCCCAGTTTTACTCAACGTCTGCTAGATTCAGTTTCTCCATCTGCAAAGTGGGGAAAAACTACTTACCCTCAAGGTTGTCCTGGAGATTATATTATATTATGTGAGACCTCATGGGTTAAACACATAACATTGCCTGGAACCAGTAACTGTTAGTTCCTTTATTCCCCTGTCCTCCTGTCCTATACCGACTCTAATTAGCTCTGTGGCCTTGGATGAGTCTCTTAATCTCTTCAGACTTTTGCTCAGTTATGAAATAGGACTGAATTAGATGATCTTTTACATTCAAGCGCCAGGAATCTAATGTTTACATTCATGGGTCTTATTTTTTCTTTGTGCATTTTGTCTTTTAACATAGAAGAAGGCTGCAAGTATTTTGGTTTTTGCTTTTTTGTTTTAAATCAGAGGTGTAACATGAGCATTTTTGTTTCCTTCATTTTACAGGATAGTTATAATATGTAGTGAGATAATGTTCTTCATTTCTTGCTTTTGTTTACAAGGAAAGACTATTCTTCCTGGTTTGGTAAGAGAATAACTAGGCCTTAGAGTTGATTTTCTGAGGACGGCAGACTGTCACGATTCAGGTGCAGGACACTGAAAGTGGGGCATTAATATCAGAAGTGTGAGGTGTATTTTGTAAACACAGAGCAACTTCTCCATTATCCATTATCTAATCAATTAGAATCTCTCTCTCTGTTGGCATTTCTATATGTCACAAGTAGAATAATAAAGGATAATCATTACAGAGGCTGAGACCCTATCCTGAAATGGATTCCAAAAGTCTAAATAATTTTCAGGAGAATTATACAGTTAAGAATATTTTACTGTACTCTATTTTTAGACCAATAATTCATACCAGGTGAAGCTGTTACCCTTTTGTCAGTAGAAGTTTTGCTTCATCAAAACGCTCATTCCTTAACCCTCACCGCCAGCTAGAGATGTCACTGTGGCCTCAAAACCAAACATTCGGTTTTTTTTTAAGTTTGGAGATTTACAAAAGTAGGCTAGGAGTGTAAAATTTCATATTTCTTCTTCCAGCTAACATTTGTAACAAATGCCACCCGCTGCAGTAAAACCTCCAAAATCTCTATGTACTAAATGTGAATGATGTAGAAAAGTTGATAAATCATGGATTATTGAAAGCTTGTGGAATCTACCTTGTGGGTGTCCTTTTATGACACGTTGTCACACACCAGGGCTGATATGTACATATACCTGTCTGGAGGCGGAAAGCTCTCCATCTCTCAAGACCTCTTCTAAGTGTATGTTGCTTAAAATCGATACACAAAGATATTCATTGAACAAGGCACTCTGGGAATAAAACTATGAAAATTACAAGGGTCCCTGCTTTCAGTAACTTACCGTCTCCCGTGAGGTGGGGGGCAAGTATGCAAGTAAGTCTTAAGCAAGGCAGATATTCAGTTCTGGGGCATGGATGGAGGAAGGCCTGTTGACACAGAGGGCGTGGGGTTTACGGAGGGAGGAGCTTTGGAGGCACGCGGCTCTGAACACTCAGCCTTGCCCTGCCACTTATAAGCAACAATCTTTCTGAATGTTAGTTTCTTCACCTGTGAAAGGGGAACAATAATTATCTCATAGGGTAACTGCTAGGATTAAATAAACACTAGTTTTTAAAAAGTCTAGCTTGGCGATTAACGTGGACCCCCCCCCCCCACCCCAGTATTCTCTTCTTTTAACATTTATTGACCATGTAATTGAGGGGAATCACTATCCTAGATGCTAGAGATACATGGCTCATAAGATGTGGTGCCTCTCCTGTTTATACTCTTTAGTAAGTAACTCAGAAATGTAAACGGATAACTGCGCAGGCTTCTAACATCGCATATAACTTACTGGTTGTAAGGTATTGCAGACGAGGGAGTGATTAATTCTGTCTGAAATCTCTGTGGAAGGCTCCACAAAACTGGGGAGGCTTTAAAAGACTTTGATGGCCTTCAGTGGGTGTTTCCAGGCCAACAAGGTAGGGAGTGGACGGGAAACAGATGGAGGAGCCGGTGCAGAGGCCCCGAAGTGTGAGGCAACATGGCATGTTCAGGGCAACAACCAGATTGATGCTGCTGTTTGTGAGAGAGGCTGCATGGGGAAGAGGGTGGCTGGAGAGGCAAGTAGGGGCTGTAAGTGAAGATCCTTGTTTACCAGGCTAAGAAGCTTATACTTAATCCTGTAGAGCACTGTTTACCAAACTTTTCTGGAGATAAGGAGCTCCTAAGGGGCTTGTGCATACAGATTCCCAGGCAGACCACAGCCACACAGAATCAGGATCTCCATGGGAGGTCCTGGGCATCTGAATTTTTAATCCATGCCCCAGGGATATGGGTTTACCATTAAAGAAATTTAAGTGAAAGGAGTTTATGATGAGATTTATATTTTTTTAAAAAGCTCTTTGAGAATGTGGAGAGTACATTTGAGGAAAACAAGACTAATTATAGAGTAAGGGTTAATAGTCCAGAGGGCAGATGAGGGCTGAATTAAGACAGTGGCAGTGGAGATGGAGGTGAGAGGACTGATAGGTTACATGTAGGAAGAAGGGAAGGGGACAGAGTCCAGAATAATATGCCAGCCTCTCCCTTGGTGTAGGTACCATAGTCTAGATAGTTTTCTTTTTCCCTGCCATGAGTTTTGAAGTATGGACACCTATCAATCAATGGAGAAGATAAGGAATAATATTCCACTTACACATGCAAGGTTGTTCAAGTAGAAACGAATGATGCATGTTGGATGAATAATGATTTTTTTCCTGGTCGTGAGGTACGATAACTTAGGGGCAGTGCAGTACAGTGGTTAAGGAGGTAGCCTCTGGCATCGCCCTGCTTGCCTTTAAATCCTCAGATCTGTCACTCGTCATGGGCAATCCTCCACTTTATATCTGTAGAACAGGAGTAATAAATATCTAATCTAATAGATATGGGGAAGTAAGGATTGAATGATGTGATGTCTCTAAAATGACAGTAATTTTATGCTTGGTTCATAGTAAATAAAATATTATAAATATTTTTTATTTAAAAGTTGCTTTTAAAAGAGTTGACAGCTGACCCTGTACAACTGACATCATGATGAGGAACCTAAAAATGCAATCCTGCATTCATCCCTGGGAAAGCGAAGTTACGGGCTCTACAGCTGGTAGAGCATCTACATGCCCTGAGCCCAGCCCTAAGCCCTGCCACTAGCCCCAGGCTCATCAAGTGGAAAGTAATTCCTTCCCTCTGAAGTCCTGTTGAACATTTTCCTGATTCTCTCCTCTGACAATCAGGTTCCCCCTGTGCTATAGTAATTGGTTACATGACTTATTTATTATCCTGTTTGACTGTAAGATTCTTGAGGACACTTTCCATGTCTTAAGCATCTTCCCTGTTTGCCCCTGCATTGTACTATGATAACATAGGAGGCCTTCAATAATAATTATTATTTTTTTCGAAAGGAGGATTGGGTCCATATTGTGAAGGACATTGAATAGCAGGCTGGGGAGTTTGTGCTTGATTTGGTAGGTAATGGGGACCTATTGAAGGTTTTTGAATGGGGGTAGTGACATAATCGCCTTCCTTCTGAATGCCAATGACAAATTCTTCACTATGTCTTCAAAACAGCAGACCCATATGCTTGCCTGAAATACTGGCTATTTGAAAGAGTGGATATTCTTTTGAATGAAGAAACAAATTGCAAATAGCTTAAAAAAAAAAAAACTTTGACATTCTCTCTTAAGTAATTTAAGCACTTAAATTATTGTGATTCACAAAGGTCCCGAGTATGTAACTTCATTCTAGAAACGTTTATGAGGACACATTTTGGTGAATTTTTATAGTGTTGTTATAATTATTATCAACTAGAAAGGACTGAGTAAATATATCTTCTTCAATATTTGGAAAACTATGGTTCCATGGATATTTGAATAGACATCACTTTAAAAAAATAAAAGGACTTTGTGGTTAAATAGATTGAATGCCGGAGTGGAGCAGGGTTTTCTCTAGTATAGGAATGTTCAGATCCTCTAATTTGCTAATGTGCATTTTAAGTCTTCAAGGAGTAGAAACACAGGCTTCCTAGACTCACTTAACCATTGAAACCCTTTTTTGCATTATCTCTGGGGACCAATCTTCCCCAGAACACACTCTGGAAAATGCTGTCCTCGACTGCTTCTTTCATTGAAGTACTCTCAGATAGGGTTTAATATCCTAGGGAGTCTTCTTGCATCTTGTATTTAAAAGGCAGGTCAGCATGGGCTCAGGATCAATTTTCAGTAGTGTAAAAAGCAATTTCCTCTACAGTCTGAAGTCTTGTGGACTTCAACTATACTTGTACAGAATGTTCTGTTAACTTAGCTATTCTTGTAGTTATCCTTGATTGTATTAATCAAACAATGTTTCCTAAATATCCCTTGAGTGTTTAATTCAATGCCAGCCCATTTAGTTACACCCTCAAAAATGTATAAATGAGGATCCCAGCAGAATCCTGTTATGAATCATATTAACACTTAGTTTGATGCAAAGCATACAGTGTACTTTCCTTCCTCAAAAGCAAACTCTTTTTCCTTTTTTAAAGTGGCCGCTGGGTCGGAGGCTGGATGATAAATCCATGGAGGCAGGAATGGGGGTGGGGAGGGAAAACCATCTTCGCTCATTTGGGAGTGGATGGCTTGCGACCCCGTTTGCTTCAGGTGGTGAGCAGTGGACTGGATATGCCATCTACCAGTGGGAAATTTCTGGGAAACAGAGCTGCAAAAGCCCAGGCTGCCTGCATCTAGCTGTTCTGGGATCTCCAGAACGGTTTAGCAGACTGTTAGAACCGGTTGCCACCAGACGAGTGTTGCCTCTCTTGGCAAGAAAATTTTCCCTGACTCTTCCTTATTGTTGGAGGATGCCGGGAGGCGTCGTGTTCAGGGGCATTCAGGAGGTCCGGAATTGCAGTCCCTCTTGGTCACTAAGTGAGGGGGAAGACTTCTGTGTTCAAACGCTCTACTCCTGAGCATTAGGGTGGGATTACCCACCAAAGTGTGTCACCCCCTTTTGGCTGCAGAAGGGAGAATTAGGCTGGGCACATTTGTCTCTCCAGCTTTGAAATGATCAAGAAGAGGCTAGTGGTACAACTAAGACTGTCTTGGTAGTATGGTGAGAAAAAGCCTGATTTTGTCTTGTTTGTCAAGAAGTTTATCTACAAGATTTTGAGCTCTTTGTAACAGTTAGCTCAGGGAGTTGGCACATTTCTAAAGGATGTCCTCCTTATTTTGTAGATAGGAGCATGGACATATTTGGAGAGCCATTGGTCTTTAATATCATTAGTCAACTTTCAAACCTGAGAGTAGAAACGCGGGTTTACTGGGTAAACAGATGTTGGTGCTTCTGCACATTTCAGCATCGTTGTCAGCCGCTTAACGGATGAGGCTTTTCTCCATGTTTCTTATTCTAAATGGAATTCTAGTTGCTCATTTTCTGCCAGTATAAAGCATGAGTTGCTTTCAACTGGCAAAAAGAAAACAAAAACTAGACGCTGGCTGAATAAAATGACACCAGAGTAATGTGTCAGATTTTTTTAAAATTAGAGATAAAAGTGGTGCTCTTACACTTTACTGTGTTGTTCCATATGTTGGACATTTAAGGCAGAAATATCGGGGAAGCTTCCCTTTGAATGTCGTCAGGGACCTTGAAACGTGGCTGCTCTGTGGGAGGACAGTGAAAGCCCTGAGTTCATGGACGTCTTTTGACCTCATACAGCTTCACTCTAGAGACAGTCATCTCTGAAGCTGTGACATTTTAACTGTTTCATCTACACAGATGTACTTTTTTTTTTAAAAACGTACTTAAACATACTGGCCTCTTTTTAGGCATGTTATCTGATAACATTTGCTGAGTTTTTATGGTATCCTGGACAGCAGGAGGTAAGGAAAACAGAAGCTGAGAAATCAATCTTGATTACGGAGACTCGCTCACCTACTGCTGGCTCCATAGACCAGCTCTCTGTATCGCCCTCTGTATACCGAGCAAAGTGCTCAGTACGGAGGAGTTTGTGATAAATAGACATTGGTCGAATGAATTGTTGTTTCAACTTGATAATCGGTTAATATCTAATAACTTGTAGCAACTTAGTAGATGGTGTTAGCATTGACTTAGGGATTAATTCCTTATTAGGAGTGTCAGCACACCTGAAATTGTTGAGTTTGTCAAAGTGTCAGTCATCAAATCTGTGATGGATTTATTAGGTGGAATTGAGTAGTTAGAGGTACAAGAAAGCGAGGACAAGGTCATGGCTAGAGATTTCACCAACTCCTACAAATTTAAGGGAAGTGCCTCTGTGCTCTATGAAGAAATTCAAAAGCGTACAACTTTGTTCTTAAGAGTGTGGAGTTAGTCTAAGTGTGATCTTAGGTGACTGACTTAACTTCTCCAAGCCTAAATTTCCTCAGATAGAAAATGAAGATTACAGAGCTATGTAGAGATGCTGTGACAATTAAACTAGATAATGTATTTGAGGCTCTAAGTGGTGGGCCAGGCATATATGACACAACATCTCCATAATAATATGCATATGATCACTGACTATTAGTTTTGAGTCCATAACTTGAACTTTAAGACCACATCACTTTCTGTGGGTTCTTATTTTAGGATACAGTATAATATGTTTTTAAAAATATGAGAATAATAGCTCAAGAATAATTGCCTCTCTATTTCCCCCTGATTCTTGTCCTCTCACACAGACATACAGAGACACGACTTGTAGGCACAGGAGGCTCAGGAAAGGGGTAAAAATACGGGCGAAGTACGTGACCAAAATTCTCATTTCCTGTGTACTATGCTTTGGTGCTACATCATGCTGTCCCACTGCCCTGTTTTTTGCACTTTCTAATTTTTATTATCTACCTAAAGGCCAGAATGGAGTGAGTGGAGCCAGAATCTGAATATGGCTCTTCCAATTAGCCCGTGGAAGGCGTGAGGTGCGGTGGCTTTGTGAGGCCCTGAGGTTATGGCTCAGACTCCAGAGTAGGAAAACCTGGGCAAGGTTCCAACTTCAGCTACCTGTAACCCAGGTTCATATCCTGTAAGGGAGTTTGGTGGAGTGCATGAGGTGATAATATATGCCTGGCATGTACTAACCATCCATTACATGTTCATTGTTATTAATATTATCATCATCTCTTTAAGCTCTCACGGACTTACCTTACATCTCTGTGTGATGCGGCTATTAGGGGATTCCAGGTCTTTTCCAACTCTAACATGCTGTACCTATTAATTTTTAAATAATTTCATTCAAATTCCAAATTACATCTGCCAAGTGATACCTTACACTTGGTTTTACATTTCTGTTTCTTAATATATTCTTACATAAATTTTCATTTGATTCCCCCCAGAATCTCTCAGGTTTATCCCATTTTTCTGGATAAGGCAGCTTGGCCTTGAAGAGGATCAATTACTTGCCTGTCACCATAGAGAAAGGATTTTAATTTTTTTCCTGTTCTATACCTGCAAAGTGAGTTTTGTATAAGAAGGTACTAGGTTCACAAAGGCATAAAATTTAACGAAGGCAACTGATTGTCCTGAGAAAGTCATTAAAATCCCCATATCATTCTCTCTAATCTAAAGGCTGCTACCCTTCTATTATTTCTTTATTACAACCTTTTACTTTTATTTCATCAACTTAAACTGGAGCCTGAGGGAATTCTCTGGTGGTCCAGTGGTTAGGGCTAGGCGCTTTCACCGCCCGGCCCAGGTTGGATTCCTGGTCGGGGAACTAAGATCCTACAAGCCACGTGGCACGGCCAAAAAGATAAAAATAAACTGGAGCCTGAGTTCTCACGTGCCACTTGTTAAAGATTGTAAATCAGTGACTTACACTTTCAAAAAGTAATTTCTTTTCCATCTTTTTTTCCCCCATGTATGTTGGTGAGATCCATGGGGTCAGTCTTGGAGTAGGAAGGGGAGAGGTCAGAAATTGAATTGGTACATTCTAAAGGCTTAGCTCTCTTCTCCTTGGACTTAGAAAATGGCAAAGAATACAAGAGGTGCTGAACCATAAAATAATGAGACTGCTTTTCTTCTAAGACTCGCCAAAACTCTTATAATCACCAACTTCATATAAAGTAAATAATGCTTGTTTGCATTTTACTATTTGCTCTTTGCATCAAACATCCATTGGCCTTTGGAATAACAAGAAATCTGCCACCCAAAGAAAATCTACCAATTCCATTAGTAGCATAGCAGACAGAATCAAAAGCCTGGAAAGTTAGTGAATGTTTCATATTGTGGGTTTTTTTTATGATACTTTTGTGTGCATAAAAAAGACTGTCTTGGAAATACTCATTTCGATTTTCTTTTTAATTTGCTCACCAATACCACTTAATTACCTCTGCAACCTATTAGAAGCATTCACAAGATGGGCTTAAAAAATTAAGTCAGGATGCTTTCCTTTTAGCTATAAATGGGTTGAGCATTTTATTTTTATCTGGCTGGAAAATATCGAATCAGTAAAATAAAACCACACTCTTTAATTGAAAGGTACTTATGCAATATTCAAACCATAATGTCAGTCACATGTAGTGTTCAAATTTCTTTAGAGCTCCTGAAATACTTAAAGGTATCCACAGTATTCTGAGGAAGTTATTTTCTGCCCCACTACAGAATAAAAAAGAATCAATCAGGGTTTCCTCTTCTCTTTGGCAATATTTTTTCTCTAAAGGATTTCTTGACACTCTCTTTAGTTCTTGACTTTGAGGGCTGTTCCTGACGAATCTCCAGAGATGAGTTTCAGTGCCTATAGTAGTGTCAAAAGCATGAGATTACATGCCCAGGTGCTATGACCTCACATTTGATTGCCTGCAATGCACTAGATAAAGGGCTTAAACTGCAGCCTACCTAGGGGCTTCCAGAATTTACATTATACAGTTTTGGAAAGAATATAGTTTGAATTGGGGAGCATGAAAGTAGTTCTAATCTCTAGTTGGCCCAATCTTGAAAACTTCTGGGCCATAGTAGGTCGTGAGTCATTTTAGGAATGAGAATATTAAGGCATAGTTTCAAAATCATGTAGCGTCCTATCTTTATAATTTTCTACGCTTTTGTAAAGTTCTAAAAAGTACATTTGTAGATACCTAGTTATCTTTGCATTCAACATTTCAATGAGAATTAGTTGCCTAAGAAATCATAGCAGACAGTAGATAATTTATTCCCTCCTTAGAAATGTTGTACTTGTTTGTTGATTTTTTTTTTTTTTTTGCGGTGCATGGGCCTCTCACCGTTGTGGCCTCTCCCGTTGCGGAGCACAGGCTCCGGATGCGCAGGCTCCGGACACGCAGGCTCAGCGGCCATGGCTTACGGGCCCAGCCGCTCCGCGGCATGTGGGATCTTCCCAAACTGCGGCACGAACCCGTGTCCCCTGCATTGGCAGGCGGACTCTCAACCACTGCACCACCAGGGAAGCCCTTGTTTGTTGATTTTTATTCACTAGATTGGGATTGTGGTTTAAAGAGAAGTTAATCCTGACTTTCTTAAAACCTATAGAGTTTCAGGATTTCTTAAAGACAATGGCCTTTGATATTCCAATCCAATAAAAATTTCCCATGCTTAGGTAATTAACTATACCCTCTTTTGTTCAAGTGCTGGGACAATGTCGATGGTGTTTACATAGTTAAAATTAAGTTGAGAGTTGACTAATTATTCAATTATTTTGACTCATGAAAATAAAAATTAATATTTTATTTTCCATACCAATAGGAAATTAACCTATATTTGTTTAAACTTCTCAATTCAGTATGCCTGTGTAAATGTGTTTTACTGTGTTATTTCCTATAAGGATTCCTAAAATGTTTCATTATTTCTCTTTTCTTCTAAATTTTTGTAAATGATAATAGAGTTTGTTTGTTTACAGTTGTGGAGATTTACACTATTATCACTGTATGTTATATCTTCACAAAATTACACAGAGATTCCTTATCAGCATTATACACTAAATATAGCCCCTGTCTATTGGCCGTTTGTTTTCAGCCCTGGGAATAAGTGGATGTGTACAAAGTCATCTTAAATTTCCTAGTTTCCTATTTATTTGATGATATATTGCATGCAGACACAGATGAGGTATTTTTTCTCTTCCGACTTCTTGAGTTTAGAAAAGATAATATTTTATTTTGGTCGAGGTACCATAACAAGTCATGATCAGACTTTAATATCTGTTTATTCTTTGCTTTCATAAACTAAACAGTCTCCTCAAAAATCACTGCCTAACTCACCGTGAAGTCCTTCTGATCAAGTTTTCGTATACTGGATATTAAACAGGTTATTCTGTTTCCTGCCTTAACCAGTTCTAGTCTAAGAACTGTTTGACTCGAGCAAGAGTTTTAACTCAGATCTTGCAATTCAACACCCATTGGGTGAAGACGTTTCAGTGGTTCATTTTTCATGGCTTCCTTCTGATGTGTTATATGTTAATAGGGAAGAGAAAAACTAATGTTATATGTGAGCTAATTTCTTGCTTAAGAATTTTAAAGAGCGCTGTCTGGGATCTGATCATTATCTTTCCAGATGCCAGCTTTGTTTAGTATTACATCTTTATTGTAGCCTGAGACCCAGTTCTTCTATTTGATTATTACCATTTTGGGACAAAAAACAAAGAGCTAGAACAAGGAAAAGAACCTATGATATATATGCCCAAATTTGGTAGCAATAGCAGAATCCTCATCTTTGTCACAGCTAATACTTGACAACTACTTTATGTCAGATATTGTGCTATGTATATTTAGTATAATTTAATCTTCATAACCTTGTTTAGACTTTTCAGTTGGAAAACCTGAGGCTTAAAGAAGCTAAGTAACTTTCCCTTCCTCGAATATCTAGAACGGGACCAGGCTAAGATTCTTACTTAGGTCTGTCTGACTCCCAAACCCAGGTACTTAACTACTTGACCACACTCTGTCTACAAGAAGAGGTGTTAATGGTATTAGATACCTGTCGTCAGCCAAGAAATTGGGGCTGGAGGCGTTTTCGCCATTCTGAGAATTTCAGGCGAGTTTCGATATTTTCTGTCATCTATCCAGACATTTCTCTAGAGTTGTTTAACTCATCGTAGGGCATAGCAGCATTGGGAATCAAACTCATTCTAGAAATCAACCCTATAATTCTGATTTGGTGGCAGGTTTGTAATGCCACATATAATCTTGAGAAATTATTGATAATATATAGAATTGGCATTTTACCACATTCCCTGAAGGCCACACAGAGCCCTCCAACATTTTTCTGATATTGTTTCAAGACACAGGTGACCAAATGAAGAAAGTTTTCTAAGCCCTTATCTTTATGACTATGTTGATGATGAAGGTACAAAAATCACTTGTTCCCAAATTTCTCATATATTCCAATAAACATATGTTTCGATCAGTTAAATTGAAAATCTAATGTTTATTAGAAAACCGGTATGGCACACAATAAAACTAAATAGAAAAAGGTAAATTTGGATAAATTCTTCAAGGGTCCTTAGTAGATTTCATACCATATAGTTATCCTTACTAGGATAAAATTAGAATTTGTGAAGGATCTAATAGGAATTTTTCTCCCAGGCAGTTGCAGAGGATAAACACAGGTATTTATTTTTATTTTAAATATTGACCTGTTCAATCTCCATGATCATAGGGCACCATAACAGACAACGTAAGAAGACAATAAAGTTGCACATTCCAGCCTTCCACATGAAAGGTCTTTTTCCCCTCTCTTTGACCACATCTTTGGGGCCTATCCTCCCTTCCATGGCCTTATTTTTTTGTGTTTTTTTGTTTGTTTTGTTTTTGCGGTACACGGGCCTCTCACTGTTGTGGCCTCTCCCGTTGCGGAGCACAGGCTCCGGACGCGCAGGCTCAGCGGCCATGGCTCACGGGCCCAGCCGCTCCGCGGTATGTGGGATCTTCCCGGACCGGGGCACGAACCCACGTCCCCTGCATCGGCAGGCGGACTCTCAACCACTGCGCCACCAGGGAAGCCCCATGGCCTTATATTTTTGCAACTAAAGCTCTTTATTGATTTCTGCTGCTTATTATGACAACTTTTGACTTTGAAGCGGGGGGGCATCCTCAAATAATTTTCCGTTTGAGCAATCCTACTTTCTCTCTAAGAAGACAAGTTAGAATACTTAATGATACTTAGGCCCCTGCCATTCTTATGTGGGGTGGGCATCAGAATGATGCCACGGGTGTCAGTAAGAGGGGGAACTAAGTTGTCAAGTTAGTGCCACATGCAAAGTGTGTTAAATCAGAGACATCTGAGTCACACTGGCTTACCCTGGGCATCTGGGTCTGTGGACATTTCTTGTGCCTTTTATTATAACTTGTTGCTGTTGGGGCAGAGTAAAAACATTTTAGTAGGCTTCTGAGCAGATCACTGGCACTGGAGTGTCTGGAGCTCAAAGTTCTAATCTCAACTGTAATTTCCCCTATGACCTTATGCAATTCACTCACAGAAATAAAATGCCTTATTTTGAATTTGCAAAACTGTATTGATATCTTTATATTCTGCCTGCTTCTTTTAAGTAGTTTTAAAGTTTTTAAAAAATTTTTTGAAGATGTAGCCTGGCTGCTATTTTATTTATAGTGGAGATCCAGTTTTCAAAAGTTAAGAGGAAATGCCACACTTTTGAAAAGGGTTTCAGGAAAACTGGCTCAGTGACTACAAATCTTAGTTTTCCCAGCCATCTTCCAAAAGGCCAGAATTTCTGCCTCCTTGTATAGTTTGCCTCAAAGAAATAATTGGTCACCTTACAGTTTTCTAAAATGATAACTGCAAGTATCGAAACATTTGATGCCAGCTCAAGTCCCTAATGAGTGACTTGACAAGGTGGGTATGGTCACCAGCTACTTACGAAATGGTCAGCATATTTTGAGTGTGGTTACCTTGGCAACTAAGAACGCTACTATGTAGTAGTTTGGTGGTTTTACCTGAAGACTTACATGTCAAAGATATTTTACAGATGCAGGTGCAGTCATCGTTTGAGGTAGAATTTCACGGATGACAGAGACTTGTCCGCTTCCTGGGTGAGATGTAAATTAGCTCTCTCTGCCCTCGAACACTTCCACTGTGGGCTTGAGTGCTCTTCTCTTAAGGCATCTGGATATATTGTGACATCTAACATAGCTTCTTCTAAGGAGGCACCCCAGTCCCTTTGACAACCATCTCCCCACCGTTTGACTTCTTGCTCCACTGTTACACTTAGAAGAATATTTGTGTGCACCCAGTGGGAAGGTCTGTTTTGACTTTAGAGATGGAGGACCTGGAGCTGGAGTCCTGTGTCAGGTGAGGTAGTAATAGGAATGAAAAGTGCAGATGTGGGGAGTCACACCACCAGTGAAGATCAGATGCTCCTCTGTACAGGAGGCTTACCGTCCCTGTTTAAAATTATTAACTGCATCCTGTATTCTCTGTAGGGAATTCTTAACTTTCTGCTTCATTTTCTTTCTTGATCGATAGGGGAGCAAACTATGTGATACCCTCAAATGAGAGGATAACCAAATTCATGCCATTTCTTTATTAGGCACCTATTTTTTCCCCAGATTCCTTTGGCAAAAAACATGATTCTGGCCCCAAAGTTCCTATTTTTAGGGCTGTTCTCTACAATTGTTAGAATTGTACAGAATCCTTGCACTTTATGGCTGATGCCAAATGCAGTACCAGGAATGGTGACAGCTTATAAGTCATTACAAGATCATAAACACATTCATTTTATTCACCTTATTTCCTTGGATCCCACCTAAACTTCTATAAGAAGCTCAGATACCCATTTCTCCTCCCATGTAGTGTATATATTTTTTTCTATTCGAGTCTGTGTCACCATTGTTTCATTTATTTTCAGTTACCTTCCAAACACCCCGTGCAAAAGGCAGGGAGCACATGTTCCAGGGTTACAGATACTAAACTGGCAAATTTAGCACACAGTAACTTCCCGGAGCTAAAATGTCAGTGTAGAACATGTGCTTAATTTAACAGCCCATAACACTGTTTTTAGAACACTAAAGTACCTACCCAAAGGAAACCTTATAAAACCGGGCTCTTTAAAGTTAGTAGATTATACCAAGTGAAACTATACATTGTTAATAATATGCATCGTTGTCAGTTCCTGTTAATCCCAAGGCAGCTAAAAAGGGAGACAAGTGAAAGTCCCGACGATGAGTTTTGAAAAATGTACTTTGGAAAGTTTGATAATTAAAAACTAAAATGAAGATAGTCCATTTAGGAAAATATTGTATGTCTGCAAACATTGGTCTCCTAAAGACACGTCAGAACTTGGATCCCATGTCTGAGGATATTTAATTAAGCTTTTTTGAATAAACAAATGCACAAATTGCTTAGGTCTTACAAAAAGTATCAGTGCCCTTAGATTCTATTGCTTAGGACTAGGCCAAATAATTTGAAAGTATCTCTAATTCTTTATCTGCCATATGTAACATTTCAGCCATGACTATTTTATTTCACTCTTAAATATATAATTTATAAATAGAAGCAATGTTGATAGACTTGTTTGACTCCCTTCTAGAAATAAATGACTCATTTTGGATTGCATATGAGAGCTTCAAGCTGCTCGAAGTAACAATTCACGACAATGAGAAAATCATTATATTATTCATCTAGGCAGCAGGGAATTAAAAAAAAAAGAAAGGCAAAGCCTGCTTCCCTAGTAACTGGGACTTTTTTTTTATTATAACATCACTGATGGCAAACTTTATGCTTGCTTAAGTTCTGAACGTTGAGCAAGTGAGCATACTTCTTACCCCCTCTTTTTTTTTTTTGGTACCTTGTTTATACACTATGTATATTGTTGGTCGTTTAAATGCAATAGAATATACATGAATCGAAAAGCAATCTTAATTTTTAGAAATGACTTTACAAAGGATTCTGATATATCTTTTTAGACTAATTTTTCTACTTGCAATTTCATATTTATTCAAAATACATATGTTTGCTTTAAAAGTGGGATTTTCCTTTTTAAAGAAATCCCCTGGAAAAGGGACACCTCTGTTTTCCTTTTAAATGCAGGAAATCAACATCACCTCTGGCAGTACTCTTTCCTCATAATATGGCCCAGTGAAAGTGGTGGAATTTTGATCCAAGTGATCCATGGAAGCTTTGCTGATGAATCTGCTGCCCGTTGCTGTCCTCACTGTTTTGAAACTGAAGAGAATAGGAAGGAGGGAGGAAAACACATTTTTAACTCGGAAATTATTTAGGCATGCAAAGTTTGTTTCCCAATGAGGAAAGAGCTTTGTTAGCAGTGACTGCCCAGATCACATGATTCAACCTTTTGACAACTGAGTGTCTGCTGGAGACGGCTGTGAGAGATGACCTTTTGACCTAGGAAGGAATGCTGTGAAGGTGGGGAATGTTCTCTCAGCCCCTGCCCGGGAGAGACCATGGAAAACAGTCCCAGCCCCTCTGCTCACAGGATCCTAGCTTGGTTTTAGCTCTGAATTTGGTGTTAGATGATAACCACTTGAAGGATTCTCCTAAAATTATTTCAGACCTTCACTATTACTCCTACCATCTGAAATAGAGTTAAAGACAAAAAACAATATGAGTTCTCCTATAAACGGGTGTTGCAGGTGACAAAAATCAACTCCGTTCTTGCCACCAGTTTATGGGCTAGAACCTTGTCTCTCACCTGTTTTCACGCAGGGAATGAAGCCTGTGCACATGGGTTGGGGGGCCGGAGATGGGGTGTCGGGGAGCAAGAGGGGGTAGGGACGCGACGTAGAGAATAAGTCCATTGCTCTAAAAGCATTCCCAGGAGCAATGGTCTCTGTAGGAACAAAAATCCATTGTGCAGGGCTGTAATCTGAGAAACTTTCTGTTATCGTGCTTGTTCTACTCAACAACACTGATCCCCGGTACATGTGACCCTTTGAAAAGGAGCACCACGTTGGTGATTCCTCTTATTACTAAATACCATTGTGTTTATAATGGCCATTTATATATGGTTACACTGCATGCCCGTTTGGTTCATGGGCGTTCCTGAACACACGGATGCCACCTGATCAGCACAGGATACAGACCTCGGCCTCTTGATCACTCTCTTTACCTTTCCGTCTTCTGTCATTTCCTCGATGTCCTCTGTGAGAACGAAATAGGGAGCTTAGCATGGTTGAAAATAGGGTAGCACAAATTCTGGGGCTCGGGTGGAGGGGTGGCAGGACCAAAAAGCCTGTCAAAACCTTGAAGAAAATAGGTTACTTGATGTTATTTTTTTTCAGTTCCACAAAATGTCTGCACGCTTTAGCACTGATTTCTCAGCTAGTTGGGTCCCAGGAGGCCCCATTGAGCCCTGTACTGCTCAGGGAGTTGCAGCTGTATAAAGTGGGGGGGAAAAAATGTAGTTTGTATGAATTGTTCTTTACCTTGGTTTGGGTTCAGAGTGGCAGCTGCACTCCGACTTTGTGTGTGACAGCACAAAGGCCAGCAAAACTGAAAAGCAAGTCAGCAAGTAGAGAGACAAAAGCAACGATCAGCTAATACAGCTCCACATGGCCTGACTAATTTATGAGAAAAAAACTGTTCTGTTCATTGGATCAGCACTCTGAGGGGGCAGGTGGAATTGTAGGAAGTTTTCATTGACTCTCCTGAGCGACTAAGGACGCCACGAGAGATTCTCCTCAGTTTGAACTTTATCAGGGTCTACGCTTAATCAATAGGGTATTGGAAAAAGAATTAATTACTAAAGCAGAATAAAACAGCTGCATTTTAAACTAAGGATCCATCAATTCCGTAATCTTCCAGTTACAGGCTAGGTGCCGTGAGGATTTGACTCTATGTAATGAGGAACCCGGGGAGTTTCCTCATGAACAGGCTGGGAATTCACATTAGCCTATTTCCAGCTATTTGTCATTAGTACAACTCATTTCTCGTCTCCTGCATTAAAACTTATGTTTTATGTCCCATGGAACCCACGAAAGCTCCACAGGCAGGGGAGGGAACGCGTGAAGGCAGAAATCATTGTCATCCAGAGAAAGAGTCTTCGCCTTGCCTGGCCTCTTGCTTCTCGAACGTTCGGAGTGGACCCCGCTGCATGGTGCCCCGGGTGGGAGTCAGGGCCCTGCCTGTTGAAGACGTACTGGGTTGAACTCAGCCTGGAAATGTTTCATCTGTAATTTCCATAATGGTGGATTTCCAGGAGTGCTGAGGAGGGTTATGGGAGATGAATTAGGTTTTTAGTGAGCTCGTTAGGAAGCCAAACAGAGCTGAGACGGCGAGGCGGAGGCAGTGAGCGGGGCTGTAATCAGTTCTCGCTTTGTTCCTTGCCTTCGGGACATTTCCGGAAAACTTGGTGGCTGGGCGTCCAAGCCGGTGCTGAGCAGAGGCTGCCGTCCTGGTGGCTGACTTGTTGATTTGTAAACCTCTTAATTCATTTTTTTGGGTCCAATTTAATCTTTTCTTTCCGAAGGAAAATTAGTTGAATGTTGGCCCTCTTCGCACTATTCACCTCTTAAATTATGCTCATTTTGAAGAGCTTGTTATGCCTGAATAAACATGGAGTGACTTGGCGTTTTCCCAGCAGAGGCGCACCCATTTTAACACCCTGTATTTACCATTCCTGGAAATGTCTCATTAACTTCTGAAAATCTGCGAGCATGATATTTTGGGCTACTGTAACACACCTCTTGGCAGTCACAGAAGGCAGTGTGGTTAATGCCTCGTAATATCCATTTTTATTCTCAACATGAAGGGAGCCTCTCTATAGAAAATTGATGCAGTTTGCTCCGCTAATTTTCATGCTCATTCCAATTAATTTAACATGACCCAGATTTTCTTCCTCGGGCTCATCCTGACTAATTAGTAAAGCAACACCTAGAACAAGTTATGTTTAATAACATTGAGGAACACTAGTTGTGAGTGATTTTGATGCTAATAAAGATATTCACTTATGGGACAGATATTTTATGTCAATTATGGTATGTAATTTAGAAGTCCCAGTGTGCTGGTTGGAGTATGGAAAGGCTAGCAGATCACTACAGGAGATAGTAGTGTTTTTGAGACGTCCTCAGCACCTAAATAACCGCTGGGACCAATTACTTTATTTTTTATTTTTGGTAGAACCAGCGGGATTGTTAACTGATTCCATGGTAATGAAAGGGGTGGAGTTGCCTTACAGACCTGACCCATATTCACTGGGCCCGAGCTTTCAGTACTTACTGAACCTTAGCGAGAGAAGAAAAGCAATCCTGGGCATCAGAAAGCAGCATTTGTTCAGGGGGAAGGAGTGGTTTCTCCACCTCTGTGGTTGGGGTTCTTTTATCCCATTTTTGTCAGTGAGATGAATTAATTTTAGCGCTTCCAGCAAGGTTGAAGGTGGCAGTGGCAGTGGTGGATGGGTTCCAAAGTCAAGTAACATCTAGAACGGGATTGCTTGAGAGCTCTCTACTTTGTCACAAGGGAGACAGGTGAGGCTCTCCGATTGAAAAGAAAAAAGAAAAAAAAAAAAAAAACACAGAGAAGAATTCTTATTTATTTCCCTTTTAATGAACATTTCTTTGGTGCCTGCTGTGGCCTAGTGCCTGTCCTCATGACACTTACAGGTCATGGTGAAACGTAAATTTCCTGTTAAATTGGTAGACCACAAACATTTTAATGGACTGAATGATTCAGTAGGGTATAGAAATGTTATGAAGTTTCATGAGGCTGGCCGATTCTGGCTAAATGGGCTCAGGAGTCGCAGGGATGAGCCATCGTAGGCAGCAGTCTCTTGCAGTGTTTTAAGGGCACGGGTGTGAACCCAGTCTCAGCCACTTATTATTCATATGACCTAATTGCTTAACCCCTCCAAGCCTCAGTTTCTTCATGTGTAAAAGGAAAATCAACCCTGATAGGATGGTGAGAATTAAATGAGGTAAAGCATGTGAAGTGTTTAGCAGAGTGTCTGGAAGAGAGTAAGTACTCGATAAATATTATTTTTTATTAATGTTGCTGTTGTTATTATAGGAAACTTTAGAGTGAAAATTTCTCCAGAGACATATAATAGAATATACTCTGATCATTTCTCAATGCTAATTACTGTTGTTGAAGTTTGAAATTAGAATTGACAAGAATAGTTCCTTTTTCTGAATACTGTGAAGAGCCTTCTTGCTACATCCCTAGTTAAAAACACAGCAATGTCTCCCATGGCCTAATTGTCTGTTGGTAAGTTTTTTGTGTGTAACTTCATTGGTTGCTCATAGGCTAGGGTTTCCTTTACTAGTGTTTATTTTCACTTTACCTTTTTATCTGTTCAGTATGAAAAGAGAAAATGATTGAAGGGATTTGTAAGAGTGAGGCTAGACATATTGGTAAAAACAAGTACATAGAAAAGTAGAAAAAGCAAAAGAAACAACCAAGTTGATGATTGATAGTAAAGCTGGAAATATTGCTTTTATGAAATTGCCTTTTTGGTAGGTTAGAACTGGTCAAATATTAGCAATTTCAGATGGTTCAACCTAATAATATTTATAGATTACAAGGAGTTACCAAAATGTTAACCGGATGTACTTGGTTTATCTGTTAAATGGGGATAATAGGATATGCCCCTTACACTTTGTTGTAGTGATCAAGAGTTGGAAAAAAGTGTTTGAAAGCTGAAAAATCATTATGTAAATGTAAGGTATTTTTATCCAAGACCACACGTTTCTAAGTCCGGGACACAAGTCGCACAACAGTTAGGTAATTATTTTCCTAATATTTTGTGGTCGATGTATAGAGGATGTCAACTCCACTTTCCACCAGCACGATACATCAACTATAGAAAAACTAGGTATTTTAGTGGGAAAATTATAGATTCAAAAAATACAGTTTCAAAATGGAGTAATCCTCAAAGTTACATAGTTCTTGTCATGTTTCTGGTCATTTAGATAATATACCACTTTTGAGAATTTCTAATTTGCTTTAGAATCTTGGAATTTTAACATAAAGTAAGACTCGGGATATAAATACTAGAGGAAGTCATTATCAATTTCAGTGGCTCTTCATGATTTGAATCAGACAGTTATCATTTAGCTGTGCTGAGACCCTGTGTTAGGAATAGTTTTACAATTATGAAATGAAGTTGGCCACCTCTTTGGTGATTACTGACTGGTGGTAGAAATTGTGTTGTACTGGGTCAGCAGTGAATTCCTCACTCAAATGATGTCGAGTCAGCTGGTTTTTAATTTGTTATCTTCTCAAGAGTGCATTCACCGACTTTATCACTGAGAAGAATGACTCCCTAGCCTAGTGTGATCAAGATCCGGAAATTCGCTGCATCAGCATATTAAGGTTGGACTGCCGTTTGATTGGTGGCTCTGAGATCTGATCTTACAGCAAAGATGTCAGTTCTCTCTTGCGATGGTTTGCCACAGGTATATGAGTAAACCTACTGAGAGACAGACCCTTTTCTTTTCCTCCTGGGAAATGGTTGAACAATGTTTTCTTTCAAACAAAGACCTTTGCAGCTCCTGTTTTATCAGCCAACACGGCCCGACTAAAGTTCACATTGGTGCCCTCAAGTTGTTCGTCTTCATGACAAAGTGCAGGGGTATGCTATGACAAACTAATAACTACCTGGCCTTCAGCTCCTGGTCTTCCTGTAATTGGACGGCAATCAGATGTGGTAATATTTCCTATGTAGTGGCAAACGTGGCCTTTTGCTTTTGTGCCATTTTGAAGTATGAGCTCTGGAAGAATGAGGAAAAGATTATTTTTCTTAAGCAAATGTGTTTTTCAGCCAGTGGTGACTCTGTTTGCATAGGGTTTTTTTTAATTTTTTTTTTTAATGTGAATGAGTCATTAAAAAGAAATGAAAGAAGGAAGGAAAGAGTAAGAATGAAATTGAACTATTATTCGTTATCTGACGTGAGCCAAATATCACATACCTCCAAATTCAGATGAATCACTTGGCCATGATCAGGCATTAGTAAGTACCAGTTACCCAGGTTCAAAGCCATAAAGCACTGTTCTCCCCACAGTCTACTTTTTTTAAAAATATGAATTCCATTCCATATGGGAGTAGAGGCTGTGTTGTGAAATAGAGTTCATAGACTTGAGTTGAAGATCCAGCTCTGTTACCGACTAGCCACGTGACTTTAGGCAAGTTTCTTAACCTGTCTGGCTTCACTTTCCAAAGATACTAAAGTGATTAAAATACTGAACTCTGAACTATCCTGTGGATGAGAGGATACCTATTGTACCTGGCACTTCCAAGGTGCTCCACAAATGTTAGTTCTGTATTTATACAAAGGATTCACGGATTATCTGAAGGTATGGAGCTGGTTGGCAAGGGTTAATATTCATTCTATATTTCCCATTCATTTTTAATCTTAAGGGCGCTCAGAGTCTTTCATAACGGTGTCATTTTCCTCTGAAATTGACTAAGATCTCCAGTGTTAGACCTTCTTATGATTAGGAGGAATGGGTTAATACTGAATTTCCCAAAAGAGTTTTAAAAGTGGCTTAAGAATTATTTCTATTACCTTCTTGACTATTATTGGTACTTTTTTTGTAACCTGAGTAGTTCTTTGTTAACAGTATTTATCATAATGGGATTTGACCAATGGAGAAAAATACTTTTGAGTCAAATCTGCAAAGTGCATTTTGACCATCTACTTTACATCTTCATGAAGTTAAAGAAAATAGTATAAATCAACAAGTTTATAAATATCATGATGGGCTTCTCCCCATAGCATATTTCAATTGCTGCCCTAAATCATTTCATACTTTCAGAACTTCACTGCAAAAACTGGGAGAATCCCCACTCCTACACCTCTGTATTGTAAGCTGTATTTTCTTTTTTTTTCTTTTTTTTTTTTGCGGTACGCGGGCCTCTCACTGTTGTGGCTTCTCCCGTTGCGGAGCACAGGCTCCGGAAGCGCAGGCTCAGCGGCCATGGCTCACGGGCCCAGCCGCTCCGCGGCATGTGGGATCTTCCCAGACCGGGGCACGAACCCGTGTCCCCTGCATCGGCAGGCGGACTCTCAACCACTGCGCAACCAGGGAAGCCCTGTAAGCTGTATTTTCCACTAAAATCTGTTTTATGCCAAATAACAGGTTTATGGAGATTTAACTATAATCTGCTTAACATTATTTTTATCAACTTTCTTGAGGTACAAGTTTCATACTAAATTCACCCATTTAAGGTATACAATTTAATGAGTTTTGACAGTTGTGTACACCTATGAGACAAGCACCATAATCAAGATACTGTACATGTCTATCACCACCCAGAAGCTTCCTTGTACTCCTTTTTAGTCTATCCCTCCCTCTGTGTTTGTCCTCAGTCAACCACTGATCTGCTTTCCATTTGTTTGCATTTTATAGAATTTAATATATTTGGAATCATATAGTATGTAGTTTTTTATTTGGCTTCCTCTATTTAGGGCCATGACTTTGAGATGTGACACATTGTATGTGTCAGTAATTTGTGCTTTTTTATTGCTGAATAGTATTTCAGTGTATGGATATACCACATTTCGTCTATCCTTTCATATTAGTTCATTTTAAGAATGGAAATAACTAGCATTTATTGATCCACCTTTGATGTGTTAGGTACCGTGTGAGGCTAGATGTCATGTATAAAGTTTCTAAGCTTGTTAATAAGTGTAAAGCACCTGGTACAAGATAGGGATTTAATAATTACTCTTATTACTTCATTTAATTTTCATAATTAACTTATTGGGGATGTATAACTCTTCCCATTTCATAGATGAGGAAACTTAGGTTTAGAGGGTTAATCTCTCGACCAAGGTCATACTCAGCCAGTAAGGAATAGATCTGGAAATTCAATACAAGATCTCTTTTATCACCCAGCTCATGCTTCTTCCATTGCATCAACATTTTCCCCCAAGGGTATGTTCCTCTGTGATTATGTGTGGATGGGGCTGAGGGACAGAGTGGAGGGGCAAGCAGTATGTTAGAAGTGAGCCTCCAAAGGAGGCTACTACAAACAGAGTAGTAAAGCTGCCCCCCAAAATACAATAAAGTCAGAAATTTAGAAGAAGAGTGAACCAAGTATGTAGGGCACTTTTCCAAATATAGGACACCTCTATCACTAATTATCTCTTTCAATAAAGTTGCTTCTTCCAGGCAGTGTATCTTATAGGAAAATGTCTTTGAAATTTATAAAACATTAACTCTATGACCAGTTTTCAACTCTTAGAGACCAACATTCGTAGATAGCTTCTGTTTCCAAGTTTTAGATATAAATGCACAAAGAATAAAACATATTCCAAGGAATATTAGAGTTATCCATCCATTCATTTAATTAAAGTTTAGGTATATACTACACCCATAACATTATACAAAGTTCTAAGAATGTTATGAAAAAAATAAAAGATACGGTGCCTGACTTGAAGAAGCTTATGTAGAAGAAAGGTAGTTGTGTGTGTGTGTGTTTGTGGAAGTCTTCTGGAGATATTCTGATAGCTAAAGTAATCCTTGAAAGAGGTAAATAATTAGGACTAGTGTTCTGCTGTAATCAATAGGATTGAGAGTGAAGAAGAATTAAATTCATTACCGTATTAAGGTCAGTCTACTTTCCATCAATGCGTATCTTTGTAACCTAAACAGTATAAAATCCATCCCAAATGTTTTTGAGTACATATGTCTGTCCATATGTAAGGTGCTAAGATGACATTATTAAGTGGCCTAGAAATCACATTGTTTTGAAGCAATTCAGAAAAGATTATGGATACCTTCAAACTCAGCTGCTAGACTTTTATACTTTGTCCAGCATGCTGTTTTTTGTTTGTTTGTTTGTTTTTTTGCGGGACATGGGCCTCTCACTGTTGTGGCCTCTCCCGCTGCGGAGCACAGGCTCCGGACGCGCAGGCTCAGCGGCCATGGCTCACGGGCCCAGCTGCTCCGTGGCATGTGGGACCCTCCCGGACCGGGGCACGAACCCGTGTCCCCTGCATTGGCAGGTGGACTCTCAACCACTGCGCCACCAGGGAAGCCCCCAGCATGCTGTTTTGAATAAGGAAGCAAAATATATTCATTTAAAAAAATATAACGGCTTTATTGAGATATAATTCACACAGTATATGATTTCACCCATTTAAACTGTACAATTCGTTGGTTTTTAGTATATTCACAGTTGTGCAACCGTTACCATGATCAATCTTAGAATATTTTCATCACCCCAAAAGATTATATACTCGTTAGCAGTCATTCTCCATTTAAAGTGTACTTTTAAAGGGCCTCGTGTCTGTGGTTTTTTAGTCCATGGGTTATATGAAGAATAGTCAATTTACTGTATCTTAGATTATTCTTACTAAGCTGTCACATTATGTTTCCCCATAGGACTATCACATGTATGTTGTGGATATCTATTTACATTACGTTATAAAAATATACCTGCTTGTTCTCAAATCGTAGTAGATTTATTTAAAACAATCATAATAAGTAAAATCTCTAAATGCACAGTAGTTACTTTTTAAATGTTAGCAATTTAGTTTATAAACTTGTTAAAAACCCAAAGTTTTATTAGGAAACTCTGTTGTGTGAAAATGTGCTTTGAAAAATGTACAAAATATAATTTTCTAATAAATAACGCACATATTCCACTTATGATATCTTAACAGTTTAAAAATATTCACCTAAAACCAGTTATCAACTTCACAGGTACTATTGTTCTTTTTTCTATATGTAGAAAACTTTCCAAAGGGAATGTTGATAGATAGTCTAATCTGTTTTCTTAGTAAGCATTATTATTATCACAGAGGTGGCTAGCTTTTGTTTAAAGTTAAAGGATTTTTGTTCTGAAATTATTTAACAATGTCAGCTGCAAAGTTGTACTTTTATTAAAATATTCCATTGTTTTCATTTTACAGTAGTTGAGAAAGTGGAAGCAATATTCAAAAAGTCTTTTTTGTTGTTGTTCTGCTATTTGAAATGGTATCTACAGATATAAATTCACAGAGAAATACCATATTAAGAATTCAAACTGATCAACTGATATTATAAAAATGTATTGTCCCTACTTTTGTCTTAGATAGCAAATATGATAATGAAGTAAGGATCCTAAAAATTGAATGAAATAATTTCTGCTACAGATAGAACTTTGCTTTTTTGTTATTCCCCCTAATGAATTTTATTATTGGTTGATACTTAATGTTTCATTTAATATTAAAGTATGCTAAGAGAGATAGTAAGACATAAAATCCTATAGTTGACGATAAAATGAGAACATTGTTATTGTTACATACTGAACATACAGATTTAATATAATTAATACATTCTTGGAAGCAGACCAATTGTATTCTAGTTTCGTATAAAATGTTAAAAATGTAGTTTATAAATGGTCTTTTGTAGGAAATTCTTTTTGCAAATATAAAGGCCATATCTTTCCTTGAAAGACCTGTTGATTTGGAGATGTTAGCCAGCTATCTTTACTAAAACACTTTACAATGCTAAAAATAGTCCACTTCAGTTAAATATGGATATTTTAAAAAAGAAAATCCCAGTTAGACTGCAACAGAAGGACTTTTGTGTGACAATATTTTGCATGATTAAAAATTTAAACAGAATAACAGCTATTTATATTTACAGTTACATGAGAGTAATTACTAAAGCAGACAAAATACTTAGAGCATAATTTAATAATGTTTTCCTCTCGCAAAGGTGCCAAAATTGTTATTTGCATAATTTTCACAATTTGTACTGAAACATAGCTAACTGAAATTGGGAAGTCATTTCTCCCCAACCACCTTTTTTCTTTTATAGGAGATGTGGGAAAGAGACTCATACATCATAACAACCCATTTTTGTATAATTTCCCATAAAAATCATGACCCTTGTGTCAAACCATTAGGTGAAAGAGATGTGTTCCATTCATACTTTCTCTTTTAGAGTCTTTCTTTCAATGACCAGCCTCAGTCCAACTTCAAGGCTCCTAATTATAACATTTACTGGTTCAAAGATTAACCTTCTGAGAGGGGCATTCTGGGCTGTTGGTAACTTGATCAGCTTGGTCTTCTCTTGGTCTCTCTCTCTTTCTGGTTCTTTGTATTGCAGGAGGGAGATGATGGTATCTGGCACATTCCTAGGATGACTTGAAGATAGCAGCCTACTGTGTTTAGGGCTGAAAGATTGTGAACTCTGTTAGCTGAAATGCCACTCTGGGGAGGCAAACAGAGCATTAAAAAAGCTTTAGCTGTAGGTAGTGTAATGCAAGGAGAGTCAAATTTGAGAGCTGGGACTCGAGTGGACATTTGTCCATGCTCTCCACCTTAATAAAATCTGAGTGTTACTAACTGTGGAAAGGGCATTTGAGAGATCACTAAAAATGAATCATTAGAGTGCCCAGAAGAGCTTTATTATGATGTCCTGTGAATAACTTTGGAACCTACTCTGTACTTTTATAGGTGCTTACCAGGTAACTGAGGAACAAGTACATTCTATTATCCTCTACTACAGAGATTAGGCAATCTGCTGAATTATAAAGAAAAAGGAATTTACTTTTCTACTGGATTCAGTCAATATCCTTTAGAGAATTCTGTGGGAGGCTAGGGGAATAGATATCCTTTATTGAAATATTTAAAAATTTTCACTAGTATATATAGAATGGATAAACAACAAGGTCCTACTGTATAGCACAGGGAACTGTAATCAATATCCTGTGATAAAGCATAAAGGAAAAGAATATGAAAAAGAATGTATATATATGTATAACTGAATCACTTTGCTGTATAGCAGAAATTAACACAACATTGTAAATCAACTATTCTTGAATTAAAAAATTTTTTCAAGTGAAATTTTATCTATATATATAAATTATGAAATATATATATATTTCAATGAGAGAAATCAACTTAAGTGAAGCATAAATTAGAAATACATATACATTTCAGATGAGAGTAACCAGCTTCAGGGAAGCACAGGCTAAGAGTTTGGAAGCTTTCTTGTTCACTTCTGCTATAAAGGATTAGAGGGTTCCAGTCAATAAACAAAGCCATTTTATGGCTCCTGACGGGTAAATTGAGGGGACTGATTTGGTCAAGGACCAGTATGAGGATGTTTCTGTTCAACAGTTAACAGGATTCAACATGATATGGAAAATACAGGCGTGCAAAACTATACTACGACGCTCACGTTGCCAGCTAAAGCCTAAAACACTGCCACATTTACATATGTGTCCATCTGTCTGTTTTTACACTTTATTTTTCCAACCAGTGGGTGAAGTGGTTTTCATCCAAGCTGCAGTCTGAATTTTTTTTTCACCCACCACTTTCCGTTCTATCATATAGCTGCATATTTTAAAGTGCATGTTATTTGTCTCTGGACACACATTTACTTGCACAGCCTTGGCTGGGTTTTCGTGTCTCTTCTGGAAGGTTAGCTCATCTTCTCCGGCCTGAGCTTTGCAGCGGCCTGCACCAGGCCAGGTTGTCTCGGGATCACTGAGTTAGGGCGCAGTTTGTCGCCTTCTCCAGGTGGCAGAAATCCCCCAGCGCAGGCCGGGCCAGCGGCCAGGGCCACAGTCCAGCCGAGCCAGTGAGAATGGAAGTGCTTTCGGTCTCTTCAGTGGAGAGCCTGCGTAAATCCTGTGTAAATAGAGGGAGGAGAACAAAGAATGAGCCCCTACAGCTCAGAGCATTTGGAGCCATTTGGGGCTGAATTTGCTAAATGCTGCTTATACAGCCTGAAAAGTTGAAGAGAAAGGAGCTTAAAATCCCCTCTTTTTTTCCCTTTTTGCTCATACCCCGGGGGGAGGGTGTTCAGGACCAGGGAAGCCTGAGGTAAGCCGATGAAGACTTGTTTTTTCAGTGCTCTTTTGAGTGTGAAAAAGGTGGCCTGGGTCACTGTCCTCTCTTTAATGTCGGAAAACCCACACAGTTAGTAAATGTTGCATGTAAACGAAAGCATTTCACCTCTCCTGCTTCCCTCCATGCTAGTGGGCCATGAACCAGTCACTTGAAAAATCACAGAAAAATTTCACTTTAACATGTCCAGACAGTTAAGCACAGCAGGAGAGTAAAAGAGATCAGTAATTAGCAGGTCTCACTGCTGGCCCCTCACCCCACCTCTCTCCCCTCGCCCTCCCCACATTTCTGGGTCTGTAGCTTCCCCCTCCCCCCAACCTCATCTGGTGTGAAAAAGGTAAATTGCAGATTTACTTTGAGGATGGTTCTTGGAAAGCAAGCGTTGTAAGGCTAGAGTCTAACATAGAACTGGGCAAAGGCAGCTGCTTCTTCTTCTCCTTCTTCTTCTCCTTCTTCTTTTTGCCTCTTATTGAAAACCCTGATTCAGATTTCTCAGTGGGATGTCCTATGTTAAACTCCTGGAAGGTAGTCCCTGAAAGAAAGTATCTTTTGACTCAGTACATTTTAATCCTGTTTTCAAAGTACCAGATTAAAGGGAAAAAAGCATAAAGAAATGATGACAGAAAATGAGTTTCCAAAGAGCTTTGTGTTGCAGTTCCATGGCTACAGGATACTTCATTTTTTAACTGTAATCCTCCGAGTAATCTGAACAGCCTGGGCAAGGGGCAGCCACTCTCTCCCAGCAGTCTCTCTTCCCCGTTGGATTTGGGCAGGTTTGAGAAATGGAGCACCGTTTTCAAAAAAAAAACCAATATATGACACGTGTCTCAGACATGTAAGGATCATCTCTGAGGAGGGCCATGCCCTCCTGAGCAGTAAAACACTGGGCATGATACACCCAGTGCTTCTAGAGTAGGAAGAGTGGTGTGAGGGAGCCCGAGGCTGGGTGGCTGGGTTACCAGAGCCAAGGACTCCCTTCATGGACCTTCTTCAAAGCAGGTGACATTCTCATAGGGGCCTAATAATATGTCTCAAGGCTCTTGCTGCCAATTTGTCCATCCCACTAACATTTGACTGTTTACTCTGTGTCAGGGCTCGGGAGTCAGGGCCCCTGCCTTGAAGAAGCTCACAGTCAAGCAGCACAGACAACTTAGTAGACAGATAAATTGCAAAACAGAAAAGTAAATATAGCAGAGGCAAGGAACAAACTGCTGAAGAAATCAAAAGCATAGTATACCAGCTCTTACTGGGAAATAGAGAAAGCTTTACAAAGGAGGTTCCTTTTTTTGGGTTTTGAAATTTGAATAGGAGTTTGCCTGGGCAAAGAAGAATGGGAAGGAGTAAAAAAATGAAGACAAAGGGCATTTTTGGCCAAGGGCACAGGGCTAAAGGCATGGAATTTTGAAAGATCCCTTGGCTCAGAAAAGTTCTTAAAGTTAAACAGATACTCCTATTTCAAAATCATATTTAATTTGAACTTTAGGTCTACAGGGAACAATAACAGTCCTGCAGATAATGGACATAACTGTAAAAATATGCATCTGTTTGTTTCTTGGTTCATAGTTACTTTTAAGTGTGCTGTCGCCCACTGTCTCTTTAGTTCATGAATGTGAGTATATAAGGCCTCACTCTTGGGGTTTGTTTCTTGAGCAGTGAGGGCTAACCCAGAATCTAGCTTCACTTTTCACCTCTTCTTGTTTTCCTGGCAGCCTAAGGGAGAGGATAGAGGTTGTGAGCATGGGCTTTACAGGACAAGCACCTCTCTGCCACTTCCTGACTGTGTGACCTTTGACAAGTTACTTAATTCCTTTGAGTTTCAGTTTTCTTTATATATAAAATGGAATTGATAATAGTAGTTATTTCATTCATTTGTTGTGAAGATTGGAACATTGCAAGTGTCCAGTGAAAGTTACTTGTGATAATGAGGATAATGAAAGTGACAACAGTATTGATAAGGAAGAGGAGGATACTGTATTCTAGTGAGACAGAAATGGTGTAGAAAAGGGACTACCCTATTGAACATTAAACACTAACATTTAAGAATTCTAGGGCTTCCCTGGTGGCGCAGTGGTTGAGAGTCCGCCTGCCGATGCAGGGGACACGGGTTCGTGCCCCGGTCTGGGAAGATGCCGTGGAGCGGCTGGGCCCATGAGCCATGGCCGCTGAGCCTGCATGCCTGGAGCCTGTGCTCCGCAACGGGAGAGGCCACAGCAGTGAGAGGCCCGCGTACCACAAAAAAAAAAGAATTCTATAAACTTGTATATGTATATATATGTGTATGTATATATGACTATAGGCAAAAATGTGCAGTTCATCTACAAATATATTTGGATACTTATGTACAAATTAGTGAATTCTTTGAAAAAGGTAACAATATAATTTATATACTTAAAATTTATAATCAGACATACAAATATCTATATATTCATGAATACACCTAAGTTCTGGAAGTAGGTTGGAAGATATGTGTGTGTGTCTGAAATTAGTGAATTTACATTGCCCAAAATAAAAATGATTATAGTGAGTTTCTATTTATCAAAAAAGAGAGGGGAAAAAAAACCCATGTTCTTTCAGGCAAGATATCACTCTTTTTTACAGTATATATTTTATATGAACATGTTTAACTATTAAACGTTGTCCAAAACTGAGAGAAGTGAGGATTAAATAATGTGCCACTGACTTACTCAAAAGAAGTATAAATGCTATTAACCAAAACATGTATTCATTTGTCCTAATATTTCTCTGAAAATACAGTACTGAGAGGTTACTTTCAGATGTTTGTGATTTGACAGGGTGCCAAATGTCACAGAAGCCTTATTCTATCTTTAAAAAGTGACTTTAAGGCAGGGAATCCATCACTTTAGTTACAGCTCCGTGAAGTAGTTCATAGTACTGCACAGTGATGACATCACAACCTTGAGATCCTGACTGTATGGACAGTAGATGCTCAAATATTTACAGCATCTCTGGGCTCTGAAGGTCAGTCTGGTGCTGTCAATACAAGGGCCTCCACTTGGACCCACAATAAACCCATTAGAAAAATCCCGAGTCTCAAAGTCTCTTGCTGTACTGAATATATCTAAAGACGGTACAGACACTGGCTTACTTGTGAGAGAAAAGTTTGCACATTTCTGTTTGAACCTGGACCAGCCTGGACCAGTTCTAGCTCAATCCCAGCCCCTGGGCCCTAGATCTAATCTCTCCTCTGCACTTAGACCTTTACCTGTAGGATCAAGCCTGGTTTGATAACAGAGTTCAAATGAGGTAATGCTTTGAAAAGTGAAAAATAACTTACAATATGTGAGAATACCAGTGGTAGTAACACTGGACTTGGAGTTACCTGGACTCTGGTTTATCCTAGATCACATGTAGCTGTGGAATCTTAGGCAACGATTTATCCTCTTGGCCTCAGTTTCTTCACGGATAAATGTCGGGGCTGTTTTTCGGGGGAGGTAGGGAGGTGGAATAGGAAGAAAAAGATGGACTAGGACCCTCTTGACTGTTGCGCTTGCCCTCTATTTCTGATAGGGCAGAAGGCCACATCCCAGTGGTATTGGACTCATCGTAGCACATCATCACTGTTTGTATCGCTTCTTTATTCCAAGCCAAGCAGTTGATGTCTAAAATATAGACAGATTTTTGGCTAAATGGGGTTAAGACAATATGCTGATGAAAGGAAGTGGTGTCCTTTTGCCTGGGCAGTTTTTATGGCCAAGAATTGTATGGATTGGGAATTTCTGCTTAGAATCATCTGAGGATCCTCTCATCATGTGCCCATATCTTTCCTTGATTCACTGGCTACATAGCTACAGAAATGGATTTTGCCTGCACCTGGACACCCATGGTATCCCAGGATTAACTTCCTTGCACCTAGACTCCCTCAGTATTGCTCCTCTAGGTAGGTGTAGACTGGGGCTGCTTCCCCTGGCAGTGCCTTGTTCTGAGCATAGTGTGCTCAGCTATGGAAAGCATCTGTGACCTCCTCCTCCAGAGCATGGGTGTAAATCCAGCTGGAGATGCTCTCAAAGTACCTCAGAGTCTTGAAACAGGTGGAGGACCCAGAGATTAGATTCAGGCCTTTAGACAACCACCAGCAGGGGTAGGGGGCTAAAGGGATATTCTCTGTGCCCTCCAACAGTGCTTCTCAAACTTGAGTGTCATCAGAATCACCTGGAGTGCTTAGTAACCCTCAGATTGTCTGGCCCCATCCCTGGAGGTTCGGATACGGCGGGTCTGGGGTGGGTCCAAGAATTTGCATTTCGCGCAATTTCTTTGCCACTGCTAATGGCGCTGGTCCGCATTTTGAGAGCCAGTGTTCTACAGCTTGTTTCTTCCTGTTTAACCCTCACCATCAGAAGATAAGGTGGGGCTACCTTGTGTTGGCCAGTACCTGTGACGGAGAGCACTACGGCTTTCCCACAGTGAATAAGGCCCTGGCCAGAGTGTAGTTTCTCACCGTGACCACTAACCCCATTTGTGGCAGTAGAATAGAATTTTAACTATTCACCTGTTCTTGAGGTTGCATCTTATCTCAAATTAGAAGGTCATCTAGTTCGGTGGCTTCCAAAAGCCAGTTTAAGAACCAGTGCTAGGCTGATTGTGTAACCAAACCCAAGGAACTTGTTAAAAATACAAATTCTTTGTCCCTGCCCCAGGATATTTTGATTTAGTAAGTCTGGGATAAGGCCTGGGGACCTGTGTTTTTTACAATCTCCCCTGATAATTTAGTCCACTTCAAAGGTATCTAGCCACAGGCCTTGAGTATTTCTTTCCATGGTCACACACAGTGCGTTCAGTAACACGCAGCTATTTTGAGTATCTTTGCCCCAAACTTAGACTGTGCCTTTAGTCAAGGGATTAGCAACCTTTTAAAAGAAGCATGCCCAGTAGTTCTTTATTTAGTTTTTCCCCATCAGAGGTGGCAATGCTGGTGCAATGGCCTTGGGTCAGCCCTTTAAAAAGGCTCTAATGGGCACTGAGTTATTCAAAGAAGTGCCATTCCTGGCACGTTCGGAAGTGACTACCTGCACTCGGGCCGCCCACCCAGCCCCTTTGGGACCATGAAGAGTGCAGTCGCCCCAGTGTGGGATTATCAAAGAGAGGGGAGGGCCCTTGAATAAACTCATTGATAAGTTTAGCCCTTTACTCATGCAGCAGACCATCACTGGGTGTCCACTCTGGCTCAGACATGAAGGTGTGCTCTCAGGATAAAAAGATAAACAAAACACAGTTCCTGCCCACACCATGTATCCCACACTTCTGAGTCCTAACTTCAGATGCTTAGATACATGCCATTATCTCTTTTTCCTCCTCTGACACGTGCATCTGTGCCCGTATACACACTATTTTCGGCATAGAAACTCATTTGGCACAGATGCCAAGGATTGCCAACGCAGCCCTAAAACAGGGAAACAATGTCCACTTTAAGGGTTACTTTAGTATCATCTGCACAGTTTTGTTTTAGGTTGCAGATCACACAGTTGCCTTTTAAAATTTTTCTTTTAAAAGAAAAATTGCTGTTGTTAGTCCTCTATGCTAGAGTCGGTTCACAATCCGTTGGAGGAAAAAACAAATTTATTGTGTGTTTGGAGAAGAAAATTCCTATCTTTATAGAGGTGTAAACACTAATATTAATTTAAAAATCTCTTGTCTAGTATCCGGTTATTATAAAAATAGGTGCATTTTTCTTTACAATTATTTGTCACACTGGATCCAAATTCAGATATTTTACAACGTTTATATACATTTATATAAAATGGACCGCTTTATATTAAAATGCATGTAATGCTCCTGTCTTCTCCAGTTTAAGTCAGTCATCAAAGGAGGCTCACTCCAGCTCTATTTTTTTTCTTGAGCTAAATATAGTGAATCATATAGTTTGAAGGTGTTACCAGCCCTCTCTGCTTTTAAGCAAGAGAAAATGCACTGTGGAAACCCTGTCTCTCATTTTTAAGGTCATTGATTGGGTTAAAAAGGCAAATGCCTTTTTTTGTTGAACTTCCTTCAATTAAGCCGATAACCTTTTAAAATAAGTATATTCAAGGAATCTATCAAAAAAAGCTAAATGAGATTTTTAACAAAATCCTGACAATTTCAGCTTAAACATATACACAGAAACCATATGTGCTTAGGAAGAAATATATACACACAGGCATTGTTTACAGTGTGTGTTTTTATATTTGGAAGACATTGAAGGAAGAGCCATTCCATACATACATTATCTGAAATGTACATCCAGATAGCCCACATAGATTTTTCCATCCAGAGACAAAGATATCTTTATCCGTGGTAGGTCGACAGACAGACTGACTTCAAACTTGCACTTGCAGTGTGGGTTTTTTTCCCTCATCTCCGGGTACTGCTTTTCAAAATCGCCTCAGGCTATAGAACAGCACCTCAGATCCCCAAGGCCCACTGCCTGGCTCCTAATAGCCACTCTCCATCTGTGTCACATGAACAGCTGATGAGATCGCTTCAGTGTCTGTATTTTGGAGAGCATATCCACCCAGGTTAAAATGCTAGGGTTGCCAAGGAGCAGTCAGAAGCCATTAGTGTGGGTGAGAATTTGCCTTGCAGCAGTTCTTTGGCATGGTGGAAAGTGTGTATGCATGTCCCTGCTTGAGCGTGTGTGTGTGTGTGCGTGTATGTGTGTGTGTGTGTCTGTCCTTGTGCAAGTGACCCCCTCGTGTACATGGTTGTGTAGGGAGGGTAGACAGATGAAGACTCGACTCCATCTAACCAGTGTTCAAAAGTCAAATGCCTTTGTTTCCCTGTACTCTGATTAGTTCTTTGACTACTTGGGGTCCTTTCGACTCACTTTTCCTTTTTTTTTTAATCATAACAGACGGCAAAGAAAAAGAGAACAGCAACTTCGGGGTCATGCTCTAGTGTTTGGGCAGATGGAAGGGAGCTGCTTTGCCTTGGGGCAGGGTGGTTGTAATGAAGTGGCCTGTCAGTCTGTAAATAGTGAGGGTCATCTCTTCCATGTGATGGAGGGTATCGCATTGCAGTGAAAATGGAAATGTCAATAAAATTAATCTGCCAGCTCTTTGTGTGGCTTTTCTGCTTCTCTGGCCAAAGAAGGTTGAGAGTTTTTGTGGTGCGAAAGGAAAAGAACAGGTAGAGGGAAGCCCACCAAGCAGACGGGACAGGTTAGGAGGCGAGGGGCCTGTGGCAGGATATCCCATGTGGCCCAATCCAGGAGGAGGGAGCTGGTCTGGGAATGAGCTGGTGGATCTATAGCATTTCCCTGGGAAGCTGCGGAGCGTCTAGCTCTGGCTACATTGAGCACAGAGTTTATTGTTTTAGGCTTTCTTGGACAAGGTTTTTACTTAGCATGGGATTTATGGCATTTACTGCTAATGAATGTCTATTCTTAAATTACAAAAACCCCCATCTCAGCGCAATTCCCAGATGTCCTTCCAGGACCCTGGCTTCTTAAACACCAGCAGGGAGCATAAACTCTCCACTTCTCTGTTTTCCTCTTTCGTGTGGCTCCAGGCTAATGATGTGCAAGGAAAACACAGCCATCTATAAAGCCCCAGTGCTGTCCCCGTATTCTTCATTTATTTTGCATTTGATTATGCCACAAGTCGGATCTTGTTTCTTTCCTTTTTTTAAAGTTATTAGTTCAAATATTAATGTAGGGATATGGCATATATTGCTACTCTTGATTGATGCCTTCCCAAAAACAGGAAGACGTGCTCGTATGAATTTTAAGAAAGTAGGGGTCCTGCAATGCCTTGCCGGAAGAGTTTTTCAGATACATAATTTAGATGCCCTCCAGGCAGGCTTTCAAGGCATTTTTGCCGGAGGGCAAGAAAAAATAACTATGACTGTTAAAAGTAAATGATTTTTGCTAATGCACAATTAATGCCAGAGAAAAAGCACAGAAGAGAAAGATGTTGATAGAAACTTCTGATTAAGTGAGCACCCTACCTTGATGTGCATCTTTTTTTTTTTTTTTTTTAACGATAATGATCAGTGGTGCAGAGAGCTAAAAGTTTTCATGTCACGCGGATGCTGAGTCCAGGGTCATCTGAGGAGTGTGTGAATGTGCGTGCTTAGGAGGTGACAGTTCTGGGAGGGGCTGAGCAGGCAGTGTGTTATGTGCAATGAACAGTGACACAGTTACTGTCACCTATGCAGGCAGCCTAGAATATATAGACTACAGAACATTTAACTTGATTACCCTACAGTATGTGTTCACTCTGGGCATGGGGATGCATTTTCACTGAATGGGTTTTCTGATGGCGGTTTTCCCACACTGGATTCCATAATTGACAAAGAGCTACTGCACTGTGTCAAGAGCACAATTAGAATTGAATTAATGATATGGGCGAGTGTGAGACACACAAAATTAACATTTGAAGAGGTCTGGTTTAATTTTGTCTTTTACATATTTGTGTCTCCAATTATACTTTAATGAAAGAGAATATACCCGCTTAATGGATTTCTTTCAACAAGCTTAGCTGAGCTTGTCATTAGCTGCTCGTTGTTGTTGGCACCCTTTCTGTGTTTTCTCTAATGTATTTTCATTTCTTTCTACTAGGGGATGGTTTAGACAACAGTGTAGCTTCACCTGGCACAGGTGACGATGATGATCCAGACAAGGACAAAAAACGCCAGAAGAAAAGAGGCATTTTCCCCAAAGTAGCAACAAATATCATGAGAGCATGGCTCTTCCAGCATCTCACAGTAAGTCAAGATGAAAGAGAAAAATGTTTTGTTGTTTTGCCTTCTCCTAGCAAGTTAGGTGGGCTCATACAGATTTTTTTGAAAATAGTGCCTATTTTCCCTTTCTCAAAATATGATGGTTAACAGAGCCGTGAAGGTTTCACCAACTCTCACCACCCAAAGAGTACCCTGTAGAAAGGAGGAGTTTTTGTTTCCAAAGGTCAGGAATGGACCTTATTAAAAATGGTCTAGGGCCCTAAACAGTCTATATAAGTAAATGTGTTATTTGTGCTAAAAGGTATGAGAGCAACTTCAGATAATGCAGCTGCAACCACGGGAAACAGCTGTTAAGAAGCTCATGAATCCATAAACGTTGCCGATGACACTCGTAACGAAAGCCACCTCCTCTAGCAGGCAAAAAAAAGCACTTTGCCACATGCATGTCCAAGCTCATGGTACCAGGGGCAACTCTAATTGCTGAAGCAGCTTGCAAACATGTTACATGTTTATATGACAAACGCAGAAGGGTCATAGGTGCTATAACGCCTTTGTTTATAAGGTCGAGATTAAAGATTCGTTTTTAGCGGTTCAAGTCCATTATCTTAGAAGCCGATCCTGTTCACTTGTGGGAAAAGATCAACTATGTGCAACATTTTTAAAGTAACAGTTTATCTTCCTGTTTGCAGTCGGTTTTATGCATCATTTTATATATACCATTGACTCTAAGACCCTCGTGACAAAAACATTACAATATATTTTTACGGAGGAACTAGGCGCTCATACTTTGCTGTTCGTTTGGAAATTCTGGGAAAACGGTGAAGACGTCAGAGGCTGTTTCTTGCTATGAGATTGTTTTCAGGCCATTCTATTTAGGCTAAGGCTTAAAAATAGAGTAGCACATTGAAAGCTGAAGGTCTTTGATTATCCAACTTGTGGGTTGCCATGCTGAATGACATTAGTTACAGTGTCATGGGTCCAGCACAAGGTTCCACTTTTATTTATGGCGGTAGCAGCTGATCTGGTCTTGTAGCAGAGCTACAAAGGGCAAGGGGTGGGGCGGGAGGTGGGGAGGGCAACGTGATAGATTCACATTCCTAAATCGGCCATTTTGATGTAAGGACATTAGTAGCAAACTAAGGTGTATCGATCTGGCCGGTGGTGTCAGGATTAGCTGGGAGAACCAACGAGGCTGCCTTGGCAGTGGTTATTCTTGCCTTGCAGCTATGGCCATTTCAAAGGTCAGGGCCCTGCACTGACTGGGCTCAGAGGAATTAGACAGAACATGCAGTCTCTGGGCTGATTACTTAACCAAAGACAAAATAATGAGTCCTAAGCAAATACTGACTAATTGAAAGGGCTGTAAATCCATTACATATTGGTCAGGGATAATCAGGAGTATTTAATCACTTTTATCTATTCAGGAGCACTGAAGCTGCAACAGCAAAGCCCTGAACCTTGCCATGTGGTTATTATTCTCATCATTATCAAAATTACTTCACAGCTGTTCTTTGCTACATCACCTCAGCTGGAGATTTACTAACCTGTAAAATGTTTTTAATTTGGAAGTCGAATGAGTGTGAGGGGAGGGGTTTCTCATTTTTAACTGAAGGTTTGTTTGGTTAGAGTAGCAAGTAAGAAAGGCAGGGTAGGAGCCAGTGGATGGCAGGCATGCCGCCTTCTCCCACCAGCAGCTCACCTGTCTGGCTTCCTCCCTCTGTCTTCCTTCATGCTCGGCCTTCCTTGGTTGAAAATGGAGACTTCAACGATTGCTTTCCAAGCCAACATCCCCATGTATTTTCACAGAACAGCAGGATCTTAGGGAATTTGGCTGCTTTGTTGACAAACCAGGAAACTCAGACCCAGAAAAGGAAGTGATTGGCTCAAGGTCCAGCTGCAACCAGGACCCAAGCCTTTCTTGTCCCCAGCTCTGTGCTCTTTCTACCACATTATGATGACTTTGCGAAAATCACGATCACCTTTAACAGTTGCATATCAGTCTCACAGCCTCTGCCATCAAAATGCTCAGCGTCATTTTTAAAATTTTCCTGCTCCCCCAACCTCTTTGAATAGAGAAGGCTTACTGTGCACCTCTGTCTTGAGGCCAACTCTCTCCTTCACCGCCCAGGTCTGTGCCTTGAATCTCCCACGGAGTGTCCAGAGCCCAGCTGGACCTCCTGCCTTGCCCTGTTGGTGTCTTATCTCCCACCTCCCTGTCCTGGATTCAACCCACTGTGCGCCGTGGCCACGGGCGAGGAATTGTGTGTGGCCAGTGATTCCTGGGTGCTTCTTTGCGGCTGTACCATACACTAGGTACTGTGTACTATGTACCTTCTCCCCACCCCGAGGTTGCTTTCATCTAGATAAATGTGCATGAGGCTTTGTGCAGAATTCTCTGTCCAACTGAAAATTTTAATTAATGCCTGTCCTTGGAGTGGGGAGAGAAGGCTCAAATAGCCTGAGCTGGGGAGTCGGGAAACCAGCATTTCGAGTTCAATTTCCCTGTGTCCTGCCCGAACCTCAGTTAAGTCAAGTTCTCTGGACCTTCCATTCCCCCATTTTTCAAACAGATCTGCATGTTGCAGTCTCCTTTCCCACACTCATGTGTGTTGGTTACACTCAGAGAACAGTCAGAGCACCCCTGTGCCCCAAACTCCTGGTCATCCTCTCCTCTCAGTCCCCCCCTTCCTTTTCCTTTTCCATTAAGTGCTTTCTTTTTCTCCTCCCCATGACCTTCTTTCACATCATGCCCCTTTCATTACTTTCTCCGCTGGCTTTGTCTCTCAGTCCGTCTCTCTGCTCCCCTCCCCAGCCTTTTCTGCACCTCCCTTGTATGTAAGGAAATTCTCCTGGGCTTTTTCTTTGAAAACGTCCTCCCTCTTCATCCCCACGTCACCCCAACTGCAGAGAAGAGGTTCAGTAACTTTGATAAAGGTGGTTCTGTAAAACTTTTACTTCCCAATCTTTAATGAGCTGAAAGATTTATTCGGCTATAATTCTGAGCGCAGAAACCAAGAATAGAGACCCCTAACTAACGACATGTTAATTTAGACCCCTTTTCTTACATGCACTAACAGGCGTGAGGAAGTTCTTGGAAATAGAGATGCCCCACTATATTTTTCTGTCATTTAATTAATTTCAACTTTCAAAGTGAAATGTTGTCTCTAGCTCACTGGAAATAGATGTAGCCTAAATTATTATTTCATGTAAATTTCTTTACAAGTGCATGATTCAATGTGCATTCCTTCATTATTAGTCTCTTTAACACTATTTCAAACTGGTTTGTTCCCTTTTGTGCAGTATGACCTGTTCTTGTATTACAATAATCCCTGATGTACCCTTTTTTCTTTCTTTTTTTAAAAAGAGGCTAATTGAATTATCTCATTATTTTAATTTGTTAAGCAAATGTATTTTGCATCTCAGGATGTGTTCTTAAAGAAGGGGGCTGCTGAGGCTTTGCCCCCTGAATGGGCCATTGGCCCATTTTGACATTCATGCATTCATTAACTAGCAGAACATAAAAGAACTCTGGTTGTATTTTTTTTTTTCCAAACACCCAACCAGCATGGAGCAACTTTTCCCAATAAGCCACAGGGGTCTCTCTACATATGTTCTCAACTGCAAGCTATTGTCACCTATTCTGAATACCTCAAAAGGCCCAGGGAGAAAAGAACCCCACCTCAACAAAGGCCAACTGTAGCAATTGTTAAGTCTTAGTCTCAATATGACAAAAATCATTAACCTTCAGTTTTCTTGGAAGAACAAGTTCCACTACAACTGTAACAGTTAAAACAATCTCTCAAATTCCTGTGCACCACCAGCTTTAGGGGAAAAGGTAATAAACTCATAGCTAATCGATAATATTGAGGAAAATATTTAAACTAAATCCAAAGTGGCCTCAAAAAACCAAACTCTTTGATGAATTGAGGAATTTCCATAGTCTGAGTTAAGCACTTTGAACGTGCTTAGTCTGAAGCTAAATAATTAGTTTGTAGTTTCTAACTACCGACTTCGAAAATGTCCTTTAAACATCACAATAATTTTAAGGAAATGAATTCATATAAATATTTAAAGGCTCACAATAATTTTAAGGAAATAAATCCATGCAAATATTTTTTAGAAATTCAACTAGCAGACGCATCGTGTGTTACTGTCACCCCCCTCTTCTACTGGTGGACGGCTCTGCCTGGCTTCTCAGACTAAGAAATCCAGTGAAGATCGAAGAAAGAATCTGTTGGAATGTATGTGCTTTTGCTGGAAAGTACCCAATGGCAAAAAAAAAACATAGGGAAATCCTAGGGAAGTATATTCTTTTCCCTAACACATGGAGATTATGATATCATAAAAGTAAGCCTGCCATTACAACTGTTTTTATTTAACTTCAAAGATAGTTAAAGAAAGAAACAGCAAGAAATAATACCCGGGCTGACGGTTTATTCTTAACCATGAAAAACTCCTCCACGCCAAGAAGCCCTTAGTGAGCTCAATTAGGCTCTCAGGCACCTTCTTTTCTCAGGCACTTCTCTTGCCACCTTCAAGAGCTCCCCTAGTTGTGCTGCAAAGAATATATTTGATCATGGAATGAAAACAGGAAGTGCTCACACACAAAGACACCACTTGCTCATACCCGTTTCTGACTAAAGATTTTCTTATTTGAAAACATAGGGATAAAGCTCACCCTTAGTGGATGTGGGACTTCTTTCAAAGCTATGTGTACAGAATCAGAAGCAAATTTATTTTAAAGTGATATAATATCATGCAGCCTGCTGGATGCAGGTTCTAAAAACTCTGCCCTTTGTTCATGGCAAAATGCTTCACCCCTCTCCATATCTCTGGTGGTAAAGGGAGTGGAATGAAGCGTGCCCCTCAGGTGTTCACCAGTTTTACTCCTTGCCTATTAGAGTTTGTTCATGGGATTTTGTAAAGGTCTCTTTCGAGTAATGAAAATGTATTTTAAAGTATATTGTCCTACAGAGACAATGCACCCGAGTTATGAGTAAGTACAGCTCCATGTTACGTAGAGAAACTTGTTTCTTCTCCAGTGAATTCAAGACCATATGACAGTCAACCTAGTCATCTCAAATTTTTTATTGTATATGTGTATACACACACACACAAACACACAGAAGAGAGAATGAGAGAAAGAAAGAGAGAGAGAGGGGCGAGACTAGACCATTTTGCCTTTTAACTGGTTCTGTTCATCTTGTGTAGATCCAGACAGTTTCTTTTCTCAATGAGGCAACACAATGTCAAGGTTAAGAGCACAGGGCCTGGAATCTGCAACACAGCTTTTTTTTTTTTTTTTCTGTCCGGGGGCCTCTCACTGCTGTGGCCCCTTCCGTTGCGGAGCACAGGCTCTGGACGTGCAGACTCAGTGGCCATGGCTCACGGGCCCAGCCGCTCCGCGGCACGTGGGATCTTCCCGGACCGGGGCACAAACCCGCGTCCCCTGCATCGGCAGGCGGACTCCCAACCACTGTGCCACCAGGGAAGCCCCACAGTAGCTTCTTGATCTTGAGCATTGAGGTCTCTTGACCTCAATATTCCATATCTGTAGAATGGGGATAATTTTAGAACCAACGTTGCAAGCATTAAATGAGACAACGTAAAGCATTCAGCTCCATGCCTGGCTCTTGTAATAAGTACATACTATAAAGTAACTATAATTTTGTCTTTTAATCTAGTTGAATAGCTACCAGGAGACTTTGACCAGTTGCACTGGGCAACCAAAATTACCACATACTTTCCTGGGACTGTGTGAGATGGAGAGACTAGCTTTGCCAGACAAGTCCCAAAGGCCCCTCGGCAGGAGAGAACATAGTCTAACCTCCACCTTCTAGAGCCATTGTAAACATTGGATGGCTGCCCAGTGGCGTTAGGTGATCGCATCAGAGAGTCCTGGTGCCCATGGAAAGCAAGAGCATCCTGTGAGCCTTCTGGGATGGGGGTGGGAGGTAGGAAAGAAACTGGCTGTGAAATGGTTAAGAACGCCTCAGCTGGGGCCTCCTTTTGGTAGAGAACCTCCCCTTCCCCGTAAGGATTCCAGTATGAATAGCATTTAGAGTCTCCCGCTTCCTCAGAGCACCAGAGTCTAGGCTCTCTGAGAGACGGCACAGTGTGGGTTTTTCAAAAGGGTCACTGGATGTGAAATTAGGCTTGGGTTTTAGCTCTGTGGTCGTGGGTGAGCCCTTCAACCTCTGAACCTATCTCCAGACCTACAAAATGAAAAGAGTAAGTATGTGCTCTGCTTGGCTGGTTGGGTTGCTGCGAGGCCCAGATGAGGTGGTCCGTTTGTAAACTGTAATGTGCTGCGCCAAGTCGAGTACTTTGCTTTGGTTGTGTGCTTGGGACTCCAGCAGCTTGAGGCCTCTGGCACCTCATGAAATCACCACGAGTGAGAGACGCAGTACAGCCTGCCTCGTTCTCCTCTACCCCAGTCTCTCCACTTGTCCATTTCCACAAGGGTAGCCATGGAGACACTGTGATAATTTCCATCATTAGACGTCTTTTTAAGGGCCTCGAATGGTAAATTGAATGAGTATTTCAAGGACATTAGTTATTTCTACTTGGAAATGAGTGCCCTCATGATTCTGAGATCTGTCTACTTGAATACTACTTGCTATGGACCAGATTAATCCCAAATATAAAATGTTGGCCTTACTTACACAGTGAAAGATGGCCTTTCTCATATTCAGGGATACAGATGTGCACGGAATACGAGTGGGGCTCATGGGCTGAGACATGCTTGTGTGGAAATGGCTGTGCAGAACACACAGCTGAAAAACACCAGCAGGAAGAGCCTCCCGCAAACATGCGGCAAAGTGAGGCCGCCCATAGCCTTAGCCTTCGCATTGTTTTCCTGCTTGCCAGGAGAAAACATCTGTGAATTATTTGAATGGAACCTTATACTAGAGATCGGCTGAATTGGTGTCATCTCTGTTTAATTTTAGGAAATGATGTCACAATGCATTATATAACAATGCTGGGTGATTTATTTTCCCGTGGACATGCTGTCCTAAGCATTCCTCTTCTCTTGCAATGTTTCCAATTAACTGTAAGCTCGAGTGTTCTTCCTATTTCATAATGATTTTGAGGAGTGGGGGCTGGAGATTGGGGTGGGAAGAGTGGTAATTTCAGAGGTTGCCGAGGTTCAGAGCTAATGGCACATCCGTCATCCGTTCTTATTGGGACAGGAGGGTACTGAACGTCGGGGCTGTGATCATCACTGGCAACCTACAACAGTGTTGGTTTTCAAGAATGTCTAAAAAAGAAAACCTGAACGTTCTGATCCTAGCTGTCCAACGAGCCACTAGATAATTTTAATAGCGACCTGCATACTGTAGCTTCTGCCTTTATCAAAGTTTCCATGCACTCCCTTCTTCAGTAAAGAATAGAGGACATAAGTCAATTCTGTGTGCCATCTGTCATCGTTTTTACAATTTCTCAAATTAAAGAGACAGGCCAAAAATTTAATGTTATGTTGAATCCTAGAAACTCCTCTAGAAGAAATGAAATTGCAACTAAATTTACTTTGTCTCTCTTGAGGGAAGAAAAAAATGCATGCTGCTGTGTCATAACCTTTTACTCGCAGTCCCAATTTGCTATTTAGAATTGGATTATGAGGGGTTCCGCATGTGAAAGCCTGCTGTGTTTTGGACTCAGCAGCCTTTGTCCACATTCTGAATGACTTTGAGGTAAAGTCCCCAGTACAGTGACAGCAGCAGTGGCCTTTTGTGGAGGTGACGAGATGTACGGTCTCCTCAACGCAAACACATCTGGTCAGGACATTTTCAAAAGTATATCAGACAATCCCATTGATCTCATCTGAGATAGACTTAGAAGATTAAGTCCCAGATGATGAGCTACGAGCTGACGGACACATTTTAAAAAATAAGTAACTGATGGAGAAGATTGAAGAATGAAATGCGTATTAAATTACCATCAGAAAGAAACTAAAATAATTATTAGCTCAAAGTTTAGCACCCAATTTCATAAAATATCACTCTAATTGTTTAAAAATACGGTAAGGAATTCAAGGAGATGGAGAATTGAGGACCCTTGAATAAAAGAAAATAGAAAGCGTGCGCATATCTGAATATTCAGCTATTTAAAAACTCCAAGAATAGAGTGCCATTAAATGCTGTTTAGTGAAACCCGTGAATATTCATTCAGATCATAGAGAAAATTTCCATTTCTTCATTCCGCATGACTAGAGTTTCCAAGTATATTCTGTGGAGAGGTGGAGTTGTGGGGAATTAAAGTCCAGTTTGACTAGGTTATGAGAACACTAGCTGTCCCTCAGCTTTGCTGCAGGCTAGGGTCATAAAGTGACCCTTAACGTTCAGGATTCATTTTGATTTTAGAGACTGTTACTGCACAGATTTCAGAGGACTACTGGAAATGCCCTGTCTTCTCTGTGCTGTAGTCTGTTTTTGCAATTTGAAACAGATTATGACGTGCAAAGATGATATCCAGCCCCACTGCTCCCATTAAGAAATAGTGACTTGGGTAGGAAGCTGTAGGTTGGGTGAATGGAATTTACCATGTTACATTGACGTGCTGCGTACCACGTTCTCAGTTGATTGGCAGCAGCTGTTTACAGTATGCAGCGTAATCACTGGCACCCTTTAAAGGTATATTATCCTCTTAACACATAATAGTAATGCCATTTTCATGCTTTTACATTTGCTATTCATATTTTGAACTGCCAAGTCCCAAATCTGCCAGAACTAATTTAAGTTGTTTTTATCTAATAGTGGATAAGTTGTCAAATCACAATATAATGGCAGATAATTTTTTCTTAAACTATAGTTTTCCTTCTTGGTTATAATAGATAATATGAATATTTGTTAACTCTGACTTGATTGTCCACAGAAAAATTACAACTCAAGAGACTGTTATTGTGGAACGCTGTGATGACAAGAAGTGAAGAGAATATTATCTGGTTATTCTGAGCATTATAGGAAATTAACATGAGTCCTCTAATCAGCCCTCTTCCAACCACCCTGACCCTCAATTTACTGATACTTGATTCGCCTAACATAGCCAGATAATGGAGATCTACCCTTGTTAATCCCAGCACCAAATCTTGTTGCTGCTTTTAATTTTAATACTTCAGTTATCTGATTATAACTATCTAGACATACTTACTTCTTGCATCATTGCCCTACACTCACAAGTATTCCAGAATCAATTTTGACTTGGAAATATCTGGTGATTCCATTACTAATAGTTTAGAAAAGGGTAATCCCGTAACTCTGGTCATCCTACAGTTGTAAAACGGCTTACTTCTTGCCCTGGGACACCTGGTGTGACCCTGTCATAAGCCAACAATGAACAACCCAAGTGTACTGGGGGTGGTGCTACACTAGTGTTTCAAAAAGAAAAAGGCTTTTATCAAACAGAATATGTGAATACTGGATTATTCCCTGTAAATTTGGTGACATGTGAAAAGTTACGGGTTCTATTTCAGTGTTTCAGGATACCTGCAGGCAGCTCATGAGTTGTTACACTTGTTTTAAACCCTCCCTCTCAGTGAATTAAAAAAAAAAAAAAGTGGTAAGAAAAGAATGCATGGGCCACATGAGATCATTATTAGTCAGTTATAAGCTCAGTTTAGTTTTTGCGTTAGTTTCTAGGAAACCATAAATTTAGACCCATGTGGCAAAATCCCCCCGATTACTTGATGGTACTTTGATGAAGACCCCTCTTATCGCTTAATCCTCATGCTTTTATGTTTGCTGGTGAACCACTTAAGTGATAATCAAATATGACCATGTGGAAAGGCATCAGTTTTCAATATGACCTTTGTTACCAGCCTGGGAATCCTTTCAAAACAGTTTGTACTTTTTTTTTTTTTTCCCCCAGAGCAAGTTTAAAGGAAAGTGTGATTTAGTTCTTTTTGGTTTGTACATGCTTATACTCTCTTATCAGTGTCTATCGCAAATACCCCCCTGCTTATTTGAAATATATATAATCAATTAAACAGAAAAGGGCTGCTTAAATTCTCTTGAATCTATGGTTCGGCATGATTGGAGCAGACAATGGAAACGTCTGGAATTCATCACCGAACCAGTGCTTTTCTTACCTTTAGATATCGAGGACAATCTGTTAATTCTTTGTGCTCTACAAAAACAAACAAACATTTGAGGGCAGGGAGAAAGAAATTCCTCCTGTTTATACGACTGTATAAATATACCAGAGGTAGCAGCATTCAGAGCAATTCAGTCAGCCTTTTGCTCTCTGAGTTATCTTGGGCAAGTCAGTTAAGTTTCTGAGTGCTGGTTTTCTCATCTTGTTGTTTTGAGGGTTAGCTGAGATTAGAAATAGCCCTTGGAAAAAAGCAGAAGGCTCTGCAAGTATAAAATGTTCTTCATGAATGTTTTCGTATAATCCACTGAAATAATTAATTTGCTCTGTCTTAGCTCCATGAAACCTGAACTTGGATATGGGTGAAACACTCTTCAAAGAAAAATATTGTACTCACTTCTTTAGACCTAAGTCTGTTTTGGAATGAGGATCAAATCCTACTGTTAGCGTGATACATACAAGGAAAAGGGAAAGAGATCTTGTGCACCATTCATACTCTGGCGCAGTGTTAGTGGCATCGCGAGTCAAAGTACCTTTTGAAATTGCATAAACTCAAACTTAAGAGAAAGAACAAGATGATAGCAAACTAACCTCACTATAAGCTTATTCGTACTCGGGTTATTATAACTTTGGGACCAGCTCCTTGGAGGTTTGGACATCTTTGTTCTTTATTCATAAACTTTTCATCCTGAGAACTAATGGGTTCACCAGCTTGCCACTTTTCATCCTGGCAAGAATGAGCAGTTTTACATCTCTAAAATGGCAATCTCATAGGCCCACTCTAAAGAAGGTGCAATCCTGTGAGAGACACAGAATTATCTCATTGCAGCCAGAGACTAGTGGGAATATTATTTTTTTTTTTTGAAGATAGTTTCAATCTGGGTGCTAAAATCAGGCTACATTTGATTCTACATTCAGAGATCTGTGGATGCTACAGCTTTTAAGACAGAATCCTCTGGCTGAAGCATAGAATACATATGGGAGAATAGGGGGGGAAAGTTCGGAAAGGTATACTGAGGCCTTAGGTTCAGACACATAAGCCAGATACCTGGGTAGAAAACTCTGTGGATGTTAGAAATGATGAGACTGCAGTTTCAGAGTGTGGGCTGATCTTTGTAGAAGCAGTGCTTGAAGCCATGATATTGTATAAAGGTAAGGAAGGAAGAGAGTGCAGAGAGAGGGGATTTGAGGATAGAATCTTTTTAAAAACTACATTTAAAGGGAGGAAGAGAGAAGGTAATGAACAGAGATAAAGAAAGATTGGTAGGAGCATAATCAGATCACATGAAGAGAGACGAGTTTCAAAGTAGAGGAAGTAGATTCTGTAGAAAGATCAAGGACAATGATATTAGCTAAAAATAAGCCTTTGGATTTGGCACTTGGGAGTCGTGGTCTATCTCTGAATTCCACGGGACCGAGGAGTGAGCAGGCAAAGTTGGAAGGGAACAAAGGAAGAACAGGGGACTGTGCGTAGGGGTGGCAGCATTTATCAGCAGAGGCAGATCAGGTGAATCAGGTGTTGCATCAGCAGTGGGAAGGGATCCTGGGGAGAGAAACTGAGGTGTAGGTGTTGGGAGAGGCAGTGGGGGGTGTGTGTGAAGGGAATGACAGTGGATAATCCAAGGTTCAAAAGGAAGCCAATGAAGGTGGGGTCAAAACACAGGTAGAAAGGTGGGTAAGAGGCAGACACATTTTGTAAAGGGTAGGAGGAAAGCTGAGGGACTTGAGAAAAGAGCTTCTCTAACTGGATGAGCAGGAACTGTGGAAAGTGTGATCCAGAGCTCCAGAGGGAATTAGGAAGACAAAGCAGGGTGGCCTCCAGCAAATAGGGCCAGGCTGGAATGGACCTGCTCCACCTCATTGCAGCCTTTCCCAGGCAGAGCTCAGGAACCCAGGAATAAGAGGGCAAAAGGAGACAACAGGAAAAATCTAAGCCTGGGAGTGACAGCATGAGTGAGAGAGAGGGTTTTACTTAGAGAATTCTTTAAATGGCTGACTAATAAGTCAAAATTCCCACGAGATATTCTTTCCTTGGATTGTGACTGAAAAAGGATTCTGTGGTTCATCTGAATAATGAAACAATTAGGAAACGTCAGGATATTTTTGGAAAAGAAAAATGAGGACGGTCTTGCACTGGGTGTTATTAAAATAGATTATAAAGCTACAAGGTGTGGCGCTGGCTAACACAATAGGCAGAATGATCATTTGAACAAAATAAGAATACACAATTTAATCCAAATATATGGAGATATTTATTAATTTTAAGGGCATCGCTTCAAATCAATTGAGAAAAAAAGAGTAATTCAAAAAATGGTTTTTGGTTAGTGGTTTAACTATTTTTGAAAAAAAATCAAAATAAGTTCTGCATTTAAGGGTTTTTTGAAGTAGATTTAACTATTTCTCTTTCCTTTATTTAGTGAAATCCTTTCAGAGCTCAAAAGCAAAGAAATTATAAAGAAAAATGGTGACTGATTTAATAAAACAAGAATAAAAATTAATAGCTTTTGAATGTCAAGAAAACACCACAAAATAAAGGCAAACATTAAACTGGCAAAAATATGTACACCATATAACAGGCAAAGGGTTAGTGTCCTTAATAGATATGGTGTACAAATCAGTATGGAAAAAAGTACAGTAGATAAAAAGGCACAGGTGAATAGGTCCATTCACAAAAGAAGAAATACAGATGGCCAATAGGCATTTGAAAAAATCTTCAAGGTAATTAGTAACCAAATTAATTTTTAAATCAACAAGAAATTTTTTTTATAAAATTAAGAAAAACTAAAAAAAATTAGTGTTCAGCACTGTTCAGAGTGGAAGGAGATATCTGGCTTAATAGTGACTATAAATATTGGCTTATTCTTTCTGGAATTTAAACTGGTAATATGTATTACTATTATAACTGTGTTCTTATCCTTTAATCCAGTAATTTAGTTTCTAGAAGTTTAAGATAAAGGAGTAATAAGAAATATATATAAAAATTAAGCAAAATTGTGTATAAAGATATTATTTATGATAATAAAACATTGACTATTCCCTAATATTCCATTATGGAATATTGTGGAATATTATATAATCATTAAAAATTATGTTCTCAAAAATACTTTGAGATATGGAAAAATCTCTCAGTATCTTACCAGGTGAAGTAAAACAGATAAGGCAGTATGCATAATATGACTACAGTTTTGGAAAAGAAAATATTTGAGGATATATGCATAGAAGAACAAATGAAAATGTTAACAGTGATTATCTTTGAGTACTGAGATCTGGGTGACTTTTTTAACTTTCTTCTTTATACTTATCCATATGTTCTAAATTGTCTATAAAATGTGCATTGTATTTATACTACAAGACAATAAATTTTATTTTAATAAAGAGCCATGCTGAGTAGAGGGCTAATAAAGTGTGGTAGTACACTGGGAACACAGGAAGCCCACTGAGAGGCTGCAAGTCCAAATGAAGATTAAGAGGGAGAACAGAGAAGCAGGGAAGGAACATTTTAAGGTCTGCGATCTTGGAAATGCAGTATCTCTGCTTGACAAAATCCAGGGCTGGGGAAGTGGAGATGGATGACATTGGAATGAAGAGAGGCAAAATATTAGAAAGGTCTTTGTCATGTATACTGAAGCCTTCAAAAGTAGAGGCAAGTGGTAGGGGGAAGAGGAACATTCTAGTGTGTACAGAAGCCCCTGGGGAAGGTGAAAATGGCTTAGAGGTCAGCATTCTCCACAGCAGGGGAGAGGAATGGCAGCAAATGCTGTGAACTTCATGAGAAAAGTGAGTGGAAAGTCTTAGGTCAGGCACTGAGAGCTGGGAATGAGAGAGAAATGGGGAAAGTCAACAGTCTGGCCTCTCTTCCCTGATTCCAGAGGGACTGGTAAGGAGGAAAAATGGGTTACTTCAGTGGGAGAGAGTCTTAGCCAGTTCAGGCTGCCATAAAAAATACCACAGACTGGGGGGCTTAAACGACAGAAATTTATGTTCTCACAGTTCTGGAGCCTTGAAGCCCAAGATCAAGATGCTGGCAGCATGAGTATCTGGTGAGAGCTGTCTCCTTGGGTTGCAAATGGCTGCCTTCTCACGGTGTCCTCACATGGCCTTTCCATAGTGTGTGGTGGGGGGGAGGGGAGAGAGAGAGAGAGGGCTCTTCCTCTTCTTATAAGGCCACCAATCCTACGAGATTAGGACCCCACCCTTCTGACCTCATTTAACCTAAATTACCTCCTCAAATCCCAGTCTTCAAATCCAGTCACAGTCGGGGTTAGGGCTTCAGCATATGAATGTTGCAGGAACACAGTTCAGTCCATGGCAGAGAGTTTTTAGGGAAACAATATTTCAGGACAAACTCAAGTTTCAGAAAGTCAAGGATATGGAAGTTATGTTTGTGGAAAAGATCAAAGTTATTTTTACTCCATGACACAGCAGGTGAGGGCGAGGGCAAAGGAGCCAGTTAACTTAGGATGTGGCGAGACAAAACAAAGGACCAGATGGCCAAGGGTCATGCCTTGAGGATAGCAGGCCTTGGCTTGGAAGGCTCTCTAGGTTACGGTGGAAGATTGAAGTAGAGAAACCCAAACAACGATTCCCGAAATGTTTCCCTGAAGCACCTGGACGGAGGAGGGAAAGAAGAGCAAGGAAGGTGTGGGGACGGCTGCTCAGTCGGCTAAAGGAAACCACAGACTGGGTTCCTATTTTGATCAGGCTCAAGGTTTGTTTGATCTAGCGGTTTTTCCTTAGAGTTCAGTTTTACATATGCTCCGGCGCCCCAACCAGCTTGTGTATCTTCAGGATGTTTTTCCCCCTCTTTCTTTCCCTTCCTCACGGTGTTTAGATCAGGGAGGGGAGGGACTGGGGGAACTGAGGTCGGCGGGCAGGCTCCCTCCCTGGTTGGTCAGGCTGTGCTCCTGACCCTTCCTCGGGACCTGTGATTAATACACGCTTTGTAGCAGAGACTTGGCAAACCCCATGCTCCCCAGGACTCGATTCATAATTCACAGCAAGCAGGAGGAGTGGGGTCTTTGTGGTGGCTTGTTTGCTCTCTGCAGCACAAAAAGCAATGCGTTCTGACCTTCACTGTTATCTAATCAGGAAGTAGCCCGTCCTGGCGTGTGGTTGGGTCCTCCTAGGGCTCTCTACAACTGTAAATTATGTTCCAGCTCCCCGGATCTGGGGCACGCCACACTTTACATTACTATTGTGTATCTTAAAATAAACAGCATCGCAAGCTGTTTATTTTGGTGTTACTATGTATGCAATTTTAAAACAGTGGTTACTTAAACAAATGTCTGTGTTCCCACAGCACTTGAAAGCCAGTGTTTGCTCCTGTGGTTTTGGGTTTTGTCACTTCTGTTTGGAATATATCTGAAATCCATGTTGCGAGCAATTGGAATGAACCTGGCAGCACCTAAGACAGGACCTGTTGCTGGGCCCTGACCTTCACTGTGTGCAGCTGTCTTCCCCGGCCCGCCCCCCTGCCCTCTGCAGTGCCATATGCACGTGCACAAACCTGAGATTTTATTTTCTCTATGGGGCGCTCAGTTTATCCCCATGAGGCATCTAGAGGGTCCTTTAAGTTCCTTGATGCTGTGCAGTTTAACTGAATAAGTGGTATTTGTGATGATTCTATAACAAAATACTGCTTCCAAATACTCATGTAGAATCGTCGTTTGTGTGCTGTAAATGGAGTGCTTATTCCATTGACACAGCTGGGGCAAGATGAATGAGAAGAGGGGCAGTGGAAAAAATAGATGTAAAGTTTTGATAGTGACTTGCCCGGTGCCCTTGAGTCCTTCTGCCTCCACTGCCTGCAAGCAGGGGTGAAGTAGGGAGAGCCAGTGTCAGCACAGACAAGTCTTGTGGGCAGGACTTCAGTTTGATTCACAAGAGGCCACTTACTAGCACTGTTTCTTTGGGCAACGTTTTCAACATCTCCAATTCCTTCATCTGTAAAATGGGTAGGATTGTCTGGGTGGGAGGGGGGCTGGATTAAATAGACTATGTGAAATAGCCTATCGCAGTGCCTTGACCTGAGTACCGGTACTCAAGAGTGAATCTTTCCCTTCTTCCTCCACCCTTCACACCAGGACATGAGTTATAGCTGGGGGTGGTCTGGGTATGGTCCCCTCAGCTTGAAGCTGCAGTTTATGTCAAGTGGGACCCTCAGCATCTGATCTGGCCTGCTGGGTGATGCTTGGGGTGGTCATTACCCTGAATCTGCTTAACCATGGCAGATGGGGCCACAGCACTCCAGACTTCCTTCTCCATTCCCTGGCCCAGTTTTAAGGAAAGAAGCATAGATTTGAAGTTCTGTATTATATATGTCTCACTTCCTGACATTGGTGGAGATATCTAAAAGCAAATTGTAATCATCTTTCCATCTTGATGGCATACATTTCTTCTGTTGTACTGGTACATGATAAGGGAACTTTGGGAATAGATTTACTGGTTAATGAATGGATGGATGAAAAGCCTGTGGATTCTTGGGTATTTCAAGAAGTCTAAATTCTAGTTGTATAATGTATTGCCTTTTATACTCAGACTAGAAATTGGTCTACACAAGTATAATGTTATTCTCACAATTCAGTTGAGGTAATGAAATAAGAACTTGCATACATGGTTATTATTTATGTTTTCTGCAAAAGTCAACAGTACTTTGAAAAATTTAGATTATAAGCCTATTATATTTAAATCGCATAAGATAATAAGGCTAAAACACTAATTAGATGATGTGAGTCTTTATTGGCTAGATAGGCACATTTTTCTCTCTTCTAAAGCATATATACAAGGCACTAAGCTGTGAAGAAGTGAAAAAACTATCCCTTGACTCATTTAGATACAGGTTAGATCCAATAAATGGTTTTTGTTGCTCTCTATGAGTCCATGAAGGTTACCATGCAAGATATTTTGCGTGTGTAGATTTTTTATTCCAAATATAAAGAAAATACTCAGTGATCATAGAGAGATTGAAAGCTTGGGTAAGGGTTCAGTGTCTCATTAGCTTAGTTGCCTTGGGCAAGTTATTTAACCTTTAAACAGCCTCAGTTTCTTCCTTTGTCAAATGGGGATAATAATAATTCCTCCTCCCAGGGTTGTCAGGATACAGAAAGAAGATAATGCATGGGCAAAGCATTTACCACATGGTCTGTATTAAATACCGGGGAAGGTCAGTTCTTATTATGTTGACCCTTTAAGGGGTAACATTTTTTTTTAACTTTCAAAATTATTTTGAAGGTGAAATAATTTCAGAATTCTTGGTGTCGTTGATTCATCTCTGTCTTCAACACTGTACAATCCCATTTCCCCAGAAAGAACTAACCACAAACACATAAGAGGGGTGTGGGATAGAAATAAATGGGGAATAATGTTGGACTATAACTAGGTAATCTCCGTTTTCACTCTTCAAAGCTAAGAGGGCATCCTACCTTCCATCCTTTCTACGGTTGGCCAACCTTGTGACATACTCTACTTAGCGCTATTTTTCTTTCTTCATCTTCTTACTCCCTTCCTAATAATTAGACCTAATCTGGCAAGCTTTCTGTATATGTTAATTCTTTCTCCCCAGTTTTGGCCACCTCCAGCCATGTTGTCTTTGTCTGGTTTGACTCTATTTCCATCCTTCCTCATTACTTTAATCTCCTATATGTCACTTACATCCGGAATTAAGATAATTGTGTTATTTTCTGTTGGTCTGCCTCATCGAAAACAGCTCAAAATTCATATTACGAAGAGAATGAAGGAGAATGTACTTTTTTGCCCCAATAACATTAGATGGCATAGTGACAACTGTGTGTTTGTTAAAAAGCAGTTAGCACAAATTAGAAATACTTCACAACAGATGTGTTTTGTGAAAGGATATGCTAAAAAATTAAACAGAGAATACTTTCCGGTTATAATTTTAGAAAAATATTGTGCAATGAAGCAAATTTACAATTCATTTAAAATCAACCTTTTTATAGAGTGTGTGCCTTCACGATAAAATTTTGACAATTCTGCAATTTGTTTCAGTGTTTCATTGAGGGGGTGGAAATCCATCTGCTAGTTATTTTGGGGGACACCATTACATCAATAAAATGATTCCAAAGTTGTACACAGATTTCATTTTAAATTAATGTGTAGCTGTTTTAAGTATAACTGACTTAGTTAAAGGTAAAGGTTTCTATTATATGAGTAATAGTAGGAATTTCTTTTTTCTTTCTGTCAAACGCAATCCCAGGGTACTGTACTCTCCAGGAACATTTTTGGGCCCTGGGTTCTTGCAGACATTTCTTATTTTTACCCCGCTGACCCCCTTTTCAGCTGCTGGAGAGCCTTTTTTTTTTTTTTGGAAAAGTTGCTGCCGTTGATACAGTTGCTATTAATCACTGTCTGCCATGGCGTTATGTAGGTTCTGATAACATCCCATTGAGTGGCTTTTGCAAGCTGGATGCTTACCAATAGCACTGGCCTTTGATATTCGGCTCACACCAGGAAAAAGAAAATGTAGAGTTAAAAAAAACTGCAAATAGGAAAAAGAACAAAAACTGGAGAAAACAGAGTGAAATCAAAAGCAGATAGCTTTCTGTGAGCAGCTTAGTTTGCCATGGGAGCAGTGAAGCTATAAATCTCAGTAGCGTTGTTTGAAAACTGAACACGAGGCTGCTAAATTTATCATTCATTCTTTGTTGTTTCTGGGAGGGTAGCAGCTCGCTGACTTGGTGAACTTTGGTTCCTGTCCCCTATCAATAACATTTAATTTTTCTCAAAATAAAATCAAAATTAGTCTTTTTCTGGATCAAAGGATACTGGATAGAGGATTTGACCAATTGTAGGGCAAAGGAGGAAAGGAAGACTGGCTCGGAGTCTTCTCAGTTATGTAACTGAGATTCCTTCCAACTCCTGACTGTGGGGCTGGGGTGCTTTTCTTTCATGGTAGAAGGAAAGGGTATACACATCTCCTGCTATATACTTTAAAAAATTTAAATCCATAAGTAGAATTGGAAAAGCATAGGGAAAGAAAGTTCACCGCCATGAGCAAATCTGGAGCTGATGAAGCTGCAGAATCCCCTCCTTTTGTTTGCACGAATGTTCTATGTTGCACTGCACAGGGGGAAAAGAAGGTAGAAAGCAAGCCTGCTACAGATGTGACTAGCTATGAATATTCATGAGGACCATTGCTCCTCCTCTCCTACAGCATCCAGGCCTTTCTGATCTCCCTCCTGCACAGCTCACAGATGCTCCGCCTGGTACTTCCTCCTCTTCCCCCACCTCAAATCTGCCCTCCCTGACCAACCCTTGAACAAGACTGTGGTTTATTTCGATCACATCCTGGCGTGATACAGTGATCGGTGGCCTTAGAAGTGTGTGTGTGTGTGTGTGTGTGTGTGTGTGTGTGAGTGAATATACTCTTGCATCAAAACAAAGGGGGGGGAGAAAAAAGATGTAATTATCTACAGTTTTACAAATCCAACTCCCCTTAATGTTCATTATTTAAACCAGCAGCAATTACAAGTTCAAAGGGGTTTAGAGGGCCAGCAATCCGCATAATCACTGCCAAATGAAGCGGGACTCATTCGTCACAGGAGAGTACACCCTGAGCAGTGAATCATGCGTGCCATGACAGGCTCTGATTTACATAAAGCAGAAATCTGTGCCCGCTGGGGCTGCGTGTTACTTCATCTCGGTAGCCCCGTGGTACATGATTTTTGGGGGGCGTTAGGAAGCTGATCTGACTTCATACTTGGCAGAGCTTTACACTAGATGTTGACAGTAGTTACTTTAGTGTGGACTTGTGTTCATATAACAGGTTGGACCATGATGCAAGTGAAATTCTCATTCTTGAAAAGAAAAGAACTTATTTCCCGAAAGTTTCTGAATTAGGTACTTTCATGGTTCAAAAGAACCAGAGTTTTGCAGCAGTTGTGTTTCCTTTTATCCCAATCTGTTCAGGTCTGTAGTTAAAATCAGTGATCCCGATAAGGAAGCAAAGCCCCTTGGGTCCAAGACCTGAGCAGACCTAAGGGGGTAATCCATGCCCCACCCTGAAGGCATTGAGAAAAAACCCCTAAGCCTTTCCCGGCTGGTGATTGGCATTGGCTAGCAAGGGTTGGGGTCCATCATTGACGGAACCGGTGCTCTGAAGCTGGGCTTTATGTTACCAGACTTTAGAGGGCTTCCAACTGGATAGTTCAGGAAAGCTACTTGAGAGCTGTCATCAGCCTTTGGGATCTCTTGGGTCTAAATAATAAAAATTCCAGAATTGGGTTCAAGTGAAAATGAATTAGCTTCAGGATAACGATGGAAGACAACGCAACAATATTTGTGGCTTTTTGTCTCCCATTCTGAAACGTACTGGGATGTTCTGTCTTGTCCTTTAGGCAAAGCCGCATACTCAATTGTCACTTGTTTTTCCCTCTTTTGGAGAGAACTTATCTTTCCAGTTGTGGCTGAATCATCTTGCTATTATGTCACACACACACACACACACACACACGCACGCACATACATACACACATCAATATCTCTTCCTCTTTTCTCAGATACGGAGCTGCATCCACACTTAGGATTTGAAGTGTTTGGGATTTGAGAATTAGGTTGGCAATTTTAGAGATTACCTACACTTATATTTTTGTGCTGGCTTTGAAGTTCAGATAATGGTCTTGTGGCTTTGTCTCTTGTAGCTGGGTCTACACTACGCTTATATCAAAGCAGCATGGTTTAAAAAGTTCTTTGAAGCAGGTCACAGTAGTTTTTGAAGCGATGTGACAAAATAGACCTACCGCATCCTCAACCAGGCTTCCTGGTGCTCTGCTGGAGGGGCCTCTTCACCTCCACCATGCAAAGACTTCAGGAGTTCCACCTTGCACTCCAGCCTCTGGAAAATTTGTTTTCCCTGGGTTCTTTCCTGTATTCTCTTCCCTAAAAGTCTTCAGTAAGTGGAGATCTGGGGTACCAAGTGTTAAGTTACAGGTATACTGAAGGCAACATACTTGTACTGAAAAGAGGGGTAAGTTAGGAATCTAATTCCGAGTTAGTCTAGTTAAGACACCCTGTATTAGCCAGGTTAAATGGGCAAGTCACTTAACCTCTTTGAACTTATCTGTAAAAAGGAGATACTTGTTTCTCTCCTAACACATAAGTTGTTGTAAGGAATGGTAGTTTTTGTTATTTTTACACGATGGCCAAAATCCTGAACTCATCAAGCTGTTTGAGTTCCTCCTGAAGTCATCTTTATTCCTCTCCTCTCTTCTGTTCATCTTTCTTCCTCAGAAGCAAGATTCTTTCACCCTCATTTCTTCAGGCCTTATTGTCATGTTCTGGCTGAGCTTTGCCATAAAATGCCACCTGGTTTTCGGACTGAAAGGATTCTTCGGGACTCACCCAGTGAAATCTTCCAGTCCAGTTTTAATTCTCCCGCCCACACCTCTAGTGCCCTAGTGAAGCATCATCAACGTTTTGACCTATGTCCTCTTGTCTATCCTCTTCCTCCTCTAGAAGGAATCTGCCTTTTTTCTGTTCATGTGATTTAATGCCTTTTAAAACCCGAATACTGCCAGGTTTTTAGGGTCACTGAGATTGAAATACACATTTACAGAAGAAAAAGATTGGTAGACAGATTTATGCACTGTAATGTAGCCCAGAAATGCTCAAAAAGTTGAGTGGAAGAAAGATCATTCCAAGCTTTCATATATCTATCTGAAAAAAATGCAATCAACAGTCTATAAGTCCATATAAGATTTATAAATAAATTACTTAAAAATAGTCTAACAAAGAGTTTAATGTAATTGAATTTGTGTACGCTAGGGCAATTTTAGTTAGCATACTGACAGAAATAGCCACATGATACTAGCTTGTGCAGCATATTGACATGCAAATACGTGTAGAACAGACAGCATGTAGATGCACACACATGTGAGTGTGCGTGGACACACACAAACAAGCAAATTGTGGGAAGGTAAAACCCATACAAAGCAAGTGAAGGTTCATAGCATTTTCTCAGTGAAATTCATGGGACATTTCGGTGAGCACACTTCACCTGAGGGGCACTTGCTAACTGGCCTGTGAAGAGGATGTCGATTCTGAGGTTCAGTTAGTGATAAAACTGTAAATATGCTTTCTGTGCAAACAAATTGTGCCTCTCCATTCCCATCTTATTTTTTTAGCCATCTGTAGTTTCTAGCATGGCCGTACTATTGGGAAAGGACCTAGGAACAGGGAGGTGTTTTAATGATCAAATTCCACCTTCCTTTGGTCCAGCCTCTATAAAATCTTGCCGCTATATTGAGCCAAAGTACCCATCAATGTTCCTTTTATTGGACATGCTTCATATATTGTGATGAGATTATATGCATCCGTAGAGGTTGTTAAGAAAAACTTAACATGCCACTGATGTGCAGTGAAGGAAAGTTAATTGTATAGATGCCACAAAACTGCGTCAATAAGTAGAGCCCTCTGTCGGGAGTGTTAATCTGCCTTGAATAAAAACTGCTAAACAGGCTTGTAACCAATCGCCTAAGGTGAAACCTGGTATTAATAAACCCATGGCAATGAATCAAGCCACAACTGTCTTTATTCACATAGGGATCTATAGACTGTAAAACCACTGATAGGTGCCGGTCTGCACATATCGCTCTTTCCTACTGCTCCCAGAATTTAAGTCAAATACAATTATCGAAAATGTACATGACTCTTTTCAACCTCTCTCATGTTATCAGTAACAGATAACTTTCATTTAATCAAGAAAACTAATTATTTTGGACTCTGTGTTCATATAAATTTGTATCTTAATAAAGAATTTTCTTTTTCTATTTGAAATCTCCCATGGATAATTCAATTATTCTGGAAAATTTCAAGTCATGGACTTATATCCAAACGACTCCTATACAATTCAGCTGCATCCAAAGTGGGTCACTGTTGGGGACAGACTTGGAAATGGATGAGATTGGCATGACTGGGTTATGTGTAGAGATGAGCAATAACTACTTTAATTAAAAGTGATGTCTCTAAGTTTAGTAAGTTAATTGTTAGTGTCTCTGTGGTACAACAAAAACCTCCGCCTCCAAATATATATACATGGAGATCATTTGCACATGTTCAGCTATTTGTATGTATTTTCATCTGGATAATTGTCTATAGACTGGGTGACATTTCAGATACATTTCAATCCAACAAACCTGTTTACCTGTCATGTCTTCATAAGGAGCAATAAGACTGTGGTTTGGTTTCATTTGCAGAACAGTGACTAAACCTAAAGATAAATACAGAGATGTAGGCACAGAGAGGTACGATAGGAATGGCGGTTCTTGCGAACTCAGATCAAGTTTATCCTGTGTTCCCTAAATCATTTGGATACAATTAATATTGTGAATTAGATGTTCTTCTAGACAGAAGGAAGTTGAGATGTGTGAGTTTGGAAAGAGCAAGAGATAAAGCCAGATCAACCGTAAATCCCCCTGTTCAATTAGAAACGTTTTTTTGTTTGTTTGTTTTAAACAACTGATCTAAAGGGCTTTGGGGATTCTCCTAAAACAGTGCTTTTCAGGATTTTCCAGGCCATGAAAAACATGGGTTAGGACACACCAAATGCAGCCTGTCCATCTCCCTACCCCCATTTCTAATAGGTCATTCATTTATTCTGCTTTTATTGAGAAGTTACTAAATATGTTAGGAACTAGTTTAACTGATTCAATTATTTTTCAATGCCCACAGTCACCCTGTATCTATGCATATGTATACACACATTAGGACTGCATGCATTCATATATATTTTTATACCTTCATTTTCAGTCTCCAGACCCCTGTCAATAGAAAACTAAGGAAAGTGAGGAAATCTTTGAGTTTTCCAAGGATAACTTTGTGAAGCATCAAAGTGATTAAGAAGCAACTTTCTAGAATACATTTTTTTCAAAACTACATGTTTTTATATAATTGAATGGTAATTTCTCACTATCATAAACCCACCCCAAAGGATATATTTTAAAACACTTTCATTGTCTTAATAGACGCAATCTTTTGTGTAAATGTTTCTCCAGCCAGTATTTTCCCATTTACAGAACACTTAGGTATCCTAGCAGTGCTAAAATAAACATTGGCTTCAGCTTAACAGGACAACTGTTTGCACTCTGGAATTGTTTGTTGATGAAATAAATATTTTCAACCCAAAACAAAACAAACCTGAACTCTACATTTATTAACATGAAGGTGAGGCCAAATTTATGTTGGGTTTGTGCTCGAATTGACATTTCATTTTAAATTAATTTTTATGGTCACAGGTGTTCTACATTCATGGGTTATCTTAAGGAATCCAATCAATAGGAAAAAAGTAATAATTTAAGAGGTAGGGGATATGTTTACTGGTTTAGGGTTCCATTCTGCTTTTTTTCAGCCTGAAAATTTTCCTTTATACCTAAATGTGTGCAGCACAGAATGTCATTTCTTATGTTTGTTCCTATAATGCGTTCTTGCACTTATGTGAGTGCTTCACTTAAAAATACTTTAGCTCTTTCTTTTTTTCCCTCCCAAATCAATAACTTTAATGCCTGCTCCAAATAAGCTAAAATAGTTTTGATAATTTTCTAGCAAATGGCAAACTTTTGCCTTTTAGCAGTTAAAAACTTTCTGAAATATTTAAAAATCATTTTTGACAGTATATTAAAGTGAGCGTCTTTATCTGAAGATCCCACGCAACTTTTTCATGTACTTAAAATATTACAGGCAAATTGAGGAGATGACTTACTATAGAAATAAGCAGACCTAAATGAACAAATTTTGTGAAAGGAAAGTGACTTTTGTGAAAGAATTCAGATGGCATGCTTCATTTTGTATTTTATCTTCCTGGCTTTTACTCACCTACATACATTGACAAACCCATGGAAATGGGTCAAAGGTCACTATGAAACTTGAGAGGGAATGCAGAACTTCTGTGGGAAATATGTAGAAGTACATTTTAAAAATATTTAGTTTATTGAACTTACAGTGGGCTGATTTTATGACTAATATATAAAACAGTAAAAATTGTAAAACCAAAGTTAATTGTCCTAAAGATTATGTAATCTATATATATCTTTTTTACATTATTAGAGATTATGTATATATAATCTCTACGTAGTTGGTAATAAAACCAAAAAGTAATCTAGGGGAAAAACTTGAAATGTTCTTACTTTGAGCATTCTTTAAATTGACTTGCTATAATCAGGATAATGGTAGCATATAAATAAATACTTTTCTATTGTTGAATTCTCTGTATTCAATTTAACATTTAAAAAAAGATATAGTTATTGATAGCAGAGGTTTCAGTCCACCCATATACTTTTCTTTTTTTTTTTTTTTGTGGTATGCGGGCCTCTCACTGTTGTGGCCTCTCCCGTTGCGGAGCACAGGCTCCAGACGCGCAGCCTCAGCGGCCACGGCTCACGGGCCCAGCCGCTCCGCGGCATGTGGGATCTTCCGGGACCGGGGCACGAACCTGTGTCCCCTGCATCGGCAGGCGGACTCTCAACCACTGCACCACCAGGGAAGCCCACCATATACTTCTTATATGAAGAAGTGAATGTTAGGTTGTAAAATCATTAAGGTTTGCTCTGTTAATGAAACACAGTTTTCTAGGGGTCTGCTGGCCTCCTGGAGACGACATTATGCTAGGTGTGAGCACACTGATGAAACGTCAAGGGTATTTATCAAGGGCCAGCTGCATCTTTATTAACACAGCAGAGGTTTATGGACATGAATTTTAGATGGCTTTTTAATCAATGGAAATTTTGAAGAATTGAAATGAAGAACAGGGAATTTTATAAATCAGTGGTTTCCAAGTGTGTATATTCATAAAGAGGTGCTGGAAAGCTATATGAGTTAGAATGTTTTTGCCTGCAAATAACAGAAGACCACTTTACAAACTGACTTACCTTCCAAGGTGTGCGGAGTGGTGGACTTCAGAGAGATGGAGTCAAGGGCTCAGAGACCCTGAGAGTCTTTGTTCTTTTCACCCACGTGTTGGCTGCACCCTCAGGTTGGGTTTCTTCCTAGTAGTAAGATGGTGCCAGTGCTCTGGGAGTCCTCACTCAAACCTCTGACTGAAAGTGGCTTCCTGTGGCTCTCTCATAAGAGCCAGGTTCGCCAGAAGCCTCTAGCAAACCTCTTCACGTGGGCAAGAAGTGAGTTATACTGGCAAGGAAACAGAATTACCCTTAGATAGATCGACCCATTCTTAAAGTTGAGAGGCTCTCAAGAGAGGTTGCGTTTCTTGCCTTCAGACACTTACACTATTGTTACTCCCTTTTCACATATGAAGCAAGCAAATAATGCCCAGAGACGTTAAATATATTTGTCTGGACTTATTCAGTAAAAGGTGGCAGAGAGTCCTGAAACCTCAGTTGTCAATTTAAGATACACAGATTATTTAGTCTTTTCATTTATACCTAGCAATCTCCAACCTCTTCCTTTAAAAAAAAAGTACGTTCAAAATACGGTCTGGTTTGGAAATAGTGCGTGAAGCAGTACATGTTTTTACAAAGCTACAGCAGAATGGCTTCAGCAAGTTTTAGCCGGCAAGAGTTTGTTTTTACTGTTATTCAGGCATTCAGCGCACCATGGTCATTGGATTATCCATGAGGAAGTGGACTTAATATTTTCTCCAGGTGACCAGTGAACAGCGCTGTGTCTCTCGTGAGCTATGGCAGTTGTAAGAGGGAGAATTTTTGAGGAAAAAAACCTCACTGGCACTAGGTTGAGAAAGATGTGTAGCTATCAAATATCTGTGATAGAGAAAAGGGACAAGATGAATAATGAAGGAAGGGGTGACTTGCATAAGTTGAAAGTTAGCAGCATAGTTTACAAACCACAGACCGGGCTGTGATGGAGAAGATATAGCATCACACCCCTGAAAGTGTTGGATAAGTTGGCATCTCAAATTTCCCTAGATAATAGAAATTATATCCATTTGCATAAATGGAATTCATTTATATGGTTACAGTGCCCAAATATTTTGTGTCCGTGAGAGGAAAAGAGAGGCTGCCAGGCCATGGCTTAATTTTAGGTTTATTTATAGGTAAGTGTCTTTATTTTTGTCACAATTTTAATAACATGATTGAGTTGTTGGTTATGAAAATCAGTAGTGATGCTGAGTCACTATCAAAAGTTAGTGTTCAGAAAAATTAAATGAATGGCAAAAGTGGTCAAAATAAGAATGTAAAGAATAAACTATGTATTATGAACAGGCAAGATTTTTTTTAAAAAATTCATATAAAACTATTCAAAACAAGGGAAGGAGATAAGTAATTGTATAACAATAAAAAAAATAATGCAGCTCTTTACGTCCCAAAGGATCTCTAAGTGCTTTACAGAAACCCCTTGTTTCTTCAAAAGATGTATAATAGATTCATTCACTTATATGCATAGAAATAACTTGTCACACCTTTGAAATTCCTCTCCTGCAGGGATCAAATCAGCGTTAGGAACTCATTTTCAAAAGTTCTGCAGTAATAGGTAGGGGTCATATGGAGCTGGTTTGCAGAATGCAGTGACTCAGTTAGTAAATAGTGCCTGGAATGGTGTAGAGCCGGCAGGAAGGGCGCTGTGACAGGCCAGTCCCTGGAGCAGGAACAGGTTTTGCTACCATCACACCAGAAGTCTTCAGGCAGGATCCCATTCACTGGAGTCCTGGTTTGTTCCATTAGTTTTTTTCAGTCAAGTCGATTGAGTCCCTGTCGAAGTCCCACAGTTCACCGTTCTCACATTCATTTTTTATCATTTTATCCTTTCTCCTTAAAATGTCCTTTGACTTTTTGAATCAGCTTTATATTTCATTCAGAAGTTAAAGCCCACTTAACCAGGAGTGGCTGGATAAAATCACGATGATGGCTTGCATTAGTTAACAGCAACTTCTTTGGGTAACAAGGATGTGTGTGCTTAGGTAGCAATGATGTTGAAAAGGCAACTGAAATGAACTATAGATATAAGGCGTTTCAACATGATTTTGACATTTTCTTTTCTTTGGGTTTTTGAGAACAAACAAAATCAAACCAAACAAAATCAACCAGAGGCTGCAGTGCTGCTTTCCTCTGCCTCATAATCTTAAACTGTTATATTCCTGCAGTCTAGGGTTCGGTTGGCTGCTGTGGTTCAAAGCCTGTCAAGGCACCATCTTCGTGATATGCAAGGGACCTTGCTGGGCTTTTTCTGACCGAGTCTGAGTCTTGTTTTTGAATCTCCATGGATATTCTCAGTCTGTGGTGTCAAGAGTGCTACTGACAGGCCTTGAGGCAGAGGTGTGGACACATGTAAAGAGCAAGCAGTGGAAATTCCCTGGTGGCGCTGTGGTTAAGAATCCGCCTGCCAGTGCAGGGGACACGGGTTTGAGCCCTGGTCCAGGAAGATCCCACATGCCGTGGAGCAACTAAGCGTGTGCTCCACAACTACTGAGCCTGCCTACCACAACTACTGAAGCCCTCGTGCCTAGAGCCCATGCCCCACAATAAGAGAAACCACCGCAACGAGACACCCACATACCGCAACAAAGAGTAGCCCCCGCTTGCCGCAACTAGAGAAAGCCCGCGCACAGCAGCGAAGACCCAACGCAGCCAAAAATAAATAAATTTAAAAAAAAAAAGAGCAAGCAGCTCAACACGACACACGTGAGCCGCCTGGGACGTGCCAACATGTCCAAGAGAATCAACGGTTGAGATCATTTCCAGCTCTACTATTCTATGAGTCTATAAAGTTTCCTGACATCAGAGCAGATTATTTTTATTTTCCTGTAGGATTGTCTGATCGTGCCTAGAGCAATGAAGGCCCTAACCTGCTCAGACTGAGTTGTGCACTTGACCATCACAGCTGAGATTTATTATTGGAATTCTCATCATAATAAGCACAGTGTTCAAGATGGCAGCACTCATTAGCTGAGAATGTTCAAGTTCACATACTCTTTGAACAAAGAGAGCCCTTAGTTATCCTAAAGCATTGATACAGGTAATCACTTCTCTGGAGTAGAGAAAGGAGCACTTTGTGTATTCTTTTTAAAGTATTTTTCTCCAGTTTTAGCTTCGGAATGGTAAATAGGAACTGCTAGCCATGACCAGCACTTAAGTCAGACAGTAGTTGTGGAGGTCCACAGGCCAATTTGAGAATTGCTCATTTGTATTCTATTATGGGGACTGAGATTCTGGAAAGGAATTCGGAGGGGAGAGGAGACTCCAGAAGTCTGGACCACTTTTTAGTACATAAAAAGGTTTATTGATGTCAAGTGGGTAATACAGATCGGGTACAGTCCAACATATGATGTTCTGGTCTCTAGGTGATAGAACTCCTGCCTTTATTTTAGATCAGCCTTCCTTCTCTCATAAATTTAAAAGAAAAAAGAATGTATGAGGCCTAAAATTATTAACAATTCTAAGATAGAAAATTTAGCATAAGGTCGTTTTCTTTCACCCTGAAAGGATTGCTAGTATTATATTTGAGGAAAAGTGAGGGTTCTGATGGGTGCAAAGCTTTTGACTTCCTGAGAAGTATTTTCTGGAATGTCACACAGAGTCACCAACCCAGCCCTTCACACAAGGCTCACTGGAAGCTGGAAGGAGGTTCTGTGCTGAGAGGGCAGAATGATCAGAGGGTGTCGCTGCTCTCCGGGCAGCTCTGCGGCTTGGTTTGCTCCAGGCTCCCTCTGGGGGTGTCACACTAAACTCCAGGGAGCTCCAGGCCCTCCTCCAGCTGTGGTCAGCCATTCAGGGAAACATCTTTCTAGAGGTGAATAAGCCTTCTAAGAGACATGATTTTGTATTGTATAATTTTCTTGTTAGTTAGATACTGGGAGGAAGGCTCTGAAAAAAAATCAATGAACTTAATTAAAAAAAAAAATCCCACGTTCCTTGTATCACTGTTTTCTAAGAAATATATCTATTCAAAACAAAACAAAATGAATAAAAACTTCAATTGTCACCCAAAACAGCCCTTCTTCCTCTGCAGCTATAGGATGACAATACTGATTACATCCCTTTCATTTGTCTTGTTTACCTGACAGTAAATGTCAGTAAAGGTAGACTAAGATGTGTAAGAAACTCCTTCATCAACCTTTGCTAATCCCTCTCACCACCACCAAAACACAGATGAATTGTTGGGGAAAAAAAATTCTGCTTGATGAAAAAACTACTTTCATCAAGATTCACTCACACCAAAATGTTACCTGACTCATATATGCATTTATTCAACCCATATTTAGTGGTAGTTATTTTCCTATGAGCAAGTACTTTACTAAGTGATAGGAGGGTGCAAAGATGAATCAGAAGCAGAGCCTGCCCCCAAGAATTTTAAACACATGTAGGAGAGAGAAAATGTGAGTATCTAGCAAAAATTAAAAGTCGAAAGTGGAAAGTGTCCAAAGAAAAGTGTGGTATGGGTAAACGTGTGGGTAAAAGTGTCAGAAGAAAAGTATGGGGGTTGGAGGAAGGAAAGATTACTTCCAGCTGAGGGAATTAGTGGCTGTTTTGAAGAGGCTGCAGAGGGGGAGGAGGAAGGAGAACTTTGAAGGCAGGTGATGGGTAGAGGTGGGGGAGTGGGAGCAGAGGAACAGAGCAGGGAAAGTGAGGCCAGCAGTGGTCAGCAGGGCTCGGTTCCATAAAGCCTGAGACAAGACTGCCCCAGCAACCGGAAATGATGTTGGGAAAGCTGGCCCATTCAGGCTGGAGACAATTCAGGCTGGAGACAATGCTGGTTAAGGATTTTAAACCTGACTAGATGGAGAAGGCAGTTGGCGGGGTATCCTTGTAATTCTGAACAATTCATTTGGAAGAATTGAATCAAATGGATTGAAATGCCAAAAAACTGGAGATGGAAATACTGGCTACAAGGCGTTTATTTCTGTAATTGAAATAAATGTTTCCCAGAGTATGAAGAGTGTATGATTTGTGGTATGTAAGGTGAATTTAAGTGGTATTCAGTTTTTAATTATAAGATAGCTTAAATATGTATTAGAAGACTATAACATCATTATTCATCAGGGAAAGGCAAATTGAAACCGCAGTGAGGTATCATCTCATACCTGTTAGAATGACTGTTATAAAAAGACAAGAAATAACAAGTGTTGGCAAGAATATGGAGAAAAGGAAACCCTTGAGCACTGTTAATGGGAATGTGAATTTGTGCAGCCACTATGGAAAACAGTATGGAGGTTCCTCAAAAGATTAAACAGGGCTTCCCTGGTGGCGCAGTGGTTGAGAGTCTGCCTGCCGATTCAGGGGACACGGGTTTGTGCCTCGGTCCGGGAAGACCCCACATGCCACGGAGCGGCTGGGCCCGTGAGCCATGGCCGCTGAGCCTGTGCGTCTGGAGCCTGTGCTCCGCAACGGGAGAGGCCACGGCAGTGAGAGGCCCGCGTACCGCAAAAAAAAAAAAAAAAAAAGAAAGAAATAATAGCTGAAGTTGTGAGATTGTGACTGAAGAATACAGAGAAAAGAAGAGGGCCCAGGATAGATCCTTGAGGAAGCATATGTTTAGGAATGATAGGAGTTAACGAGGCTCAGGAAGATACCAGAGAACGGAAAAGCGAGAAAATATAGGATCTTGAAAGATCATCCCAAGTCTGAGCCCTCCATATTTCCCTGTGGTTGACATAAGGTAACTGCTAAATAAATACTATGAAAAAGAAATGCATAATCAACAGAGCTAGATCTACAGAGAGGTTGAGGGGCAAAAGGGAGCAAATACCATTGAATTTGGCCATGAGGAAGTCATTGGTGACCTTTGGGTCTGTCGAGTCTCAGTGGAGTGACAAGGGCAGAAGCCAGATTGCAAGGAGGGAAGGACAGAGTGGGGGGTCCGGAACTGGACTCTTCTTTCAAGACTGTGAAAATAGAGAGGATGCTAGCTGTAGGGGGTGGGGTAGCAGAGTTGAGAATGGATTTTTTTTTAAAAGGAGAGTGTATGCTCAAGCATATTTGTAAGCAAAGAAAAACGATCTGGTAGAAGTGAGGAGACTGGAAGTTCAAGGGATTGGGGGGGACAAGCTGATGGGAAAAAAACAACCGAGAAGGGAAAGAGTGAGGAAGTCCAAGGCACGCATGGAGACATTAGCATTGGCAACGTGGAGGAGCAGTTGTTTCTCTAAGACTGAGTGAGGATAGATACAATTAGTGATACGAAGAGGAGAAAAAGGGAGGACGCTTGGATTAGGTGACGACTTCATTATTTAATGCAAGTAGTGAGATCATTTTCAAGTAGGAGGTTTGAAGGGGCAGGACGGGGATTTGTTCCTTGAGAGACATGGAAAGCTTAACAGTTCTCGGTGCCAGGAATGAGGGGAGCACTATTAGGGATGAGTGCCAAAACTGCAAGGACAACTTCTTCAACAGATCTTAGCCATCAAAGGCAGAAGGGTGGGTAAGTTTCTACGCAGAAGTAGTAAGTTTCTATGGCAAGTTTGTGTTATAGTGGTAAAGAGCCCTCGGTCCTAATTAGAATCTAAAGACCTTGTTTTTTATTTAAATTAGTTCAAATATCATCAAGCAGGTAGTGGAGGAGGTAGCTCTAAACTTCTGTTCTCCAAGTGCCCCACTGTAGTCATTGTCAAGGCCTTGCTGTAGGGACTCCAGGTGGGTCCTGTTAATCAAAGTCAACCGACTGAGACACTGAGGCGTGAAGAAATTATTGGCCCTGATAATGAGGTAATGACCTTAGGTACCACACCAAACTCCCTCCTCCAAGAGTACTTGAAGACAAAAAGCCAAGGGTTCACCTTGTTTTCAAGTGGGAGGTGGGAAGGACACTGCTTTTGGAGTCAGAAGTCCTGGGTCTGATGACTCTGATGTACCAGCTGTGAGACATAATGTCTGCAAGTCTCTGTTTCCTCATTTGTAAAAAAAAGTTCCCAGTAGGGTTACTATGAGGACTAAAAGTGCTCAATACAGTGCTAAGCACATAATAGTTGTTCAATAAATGGAAGCTAAATTATCCACAGTCATTTTTCAGATTTCACCTTGATGGCTTTTCATGGAATGTCTTCTGAATGAATTCTACATGTATTTGACTTTGGAAACTGTATTTCTTGTAAGTTAATGGTTCTGAGGGAAGGGAAATATTTGTCACATGGCTGGATGAATGAAAACCTTGGCCCTGTTCTCTTAAAAATAAAAACTCCCATGAGTTAGGTCAAGTGACTTAGCATAGGCTAGCGCCTGCAATTCTCACAGCAGCAGCATCCTTACTTGGTGAAACTGTTCTGTGTGCCCTTTGCTTTGCTCATTTTGCTGGGCTCAATACTAACTTCCTTCCCCCAGGCAGACAAACTAAGTGTCACTGTCACATTTTCCCTCCATTAGAATAGGAAACCATTGATCACTAAGAGTCAGCGCAGGTTTTCTATGAATGAATTAAACCAGACCTATCTTGGCCTCTGACAAAGTTGTCGTGGTGCCTTTGTCTTTCATCTTTCTATGTCCATTACCTGTCACAGATCCTGGCATGTACTAGACACTCCGTATGTATTAAATAATCAATTCAGTCCTTGTGAACATGATGACAAGTCACAGGCTGGTGAGAGTTTGGTCAGATGGCTTTGTTAAGAAAGTCAGCACCGAGCTTCCCTGGTGGTGCAGTGGTTGAGAGTCCGCTTGCCGATGCAGGGGACACTGGTTCGTGTCCCGGTCGGGAAGATCCCATATGCCGCGGAGCGGCTGGGCCCGTGAGCCGTGGCCGCTGAGCCTGAGCGTCCGGAGCCTGTGCTTCGCAATGGGAGAGGCCACGGCAGTGAGAGGCCTGCATACCGCCAAAAAAAAAAAGAAAGTCAGCACCAACAGATTTCTGGAACCCAAGCTCCAGTGGCTTTTGTCTTCAGCCCAGTTATGTGCAATTGTTTTAAAAATAATGAATTGTTTGAGCACATTGATGGCTCTTTCTGTTTATAGTGGGTGAAGAGAGAGATGGCAGAAATGGCAGAAAGAGAATCTAAAGAAATCCTAAGATATAATACAACAAATTGAAAGAACAGTCTGTGCACAGTTAGATCGCTAAGAATTGAACCTTGGTTTCACCACATACTAGGGGTGTGACCATCCATAATTCACGTAACCTTTCAGCCTTAGTTTTATCAGCAAAGTTAGGAGAGGAATCCCTACGTCACAGAGCTCTTGCATGGATGAATCACGTTGGTGCAATGTGGACGCCTTCAGAGCAGTGCACTTCCCACAGAGTAGAAATCATTCAGCTTGTTTCCTACGGCCAAAAGGAGTTTTGGATCTGGTGAAACAATGAGCCAACTCTAACAAGACAAAATTGTAAAGAACATAAGTGTAAAGAATGCTTAAGCACCAAAATTCACTTACATAAGTATAAGACAGGAGCTATGTGACAGAAAGAGAGATTATAGCTAACAGTAAGCACAATATGATTTGGATAAAAAGAAAAAAAAGCCTTATATTAATACAACAAAATATCCAGAATGATAGAAGTCACAGAATGTAGTCCACAGTGATCAGACTGGCTTTGGACAATGGTACCGGTTTTAGGCTCCATCCTTTAAGGGGGACATTGACAACCCTGAGCCCTTGGTGATGAAATAGCCAGTGTGGTGACCTGCCTCAAAAGCCTGAGGTATGAGAAATGGCCTGAAGCCACAGGGGATGTTTGAATTGGAGAAGCAAACAGTTAGGGGGACAATACAGCTGTAAGTGTCGGAAAGATTGTCCTGGGGAGGAAAGTAACTAGGCTTGCTCTGTGACATGACCAAGGACAGGACAGGGATCACCGAAGGTGCAGGGCTGCGGATTTCAGCTTGACCTCAGTCAGCACTTTCCAGGCACCAGTTATCAGAATGTGGAATGGGTTGCCGCCGGAGGTGGTAGGCTCCACCCACCTCCGCCTGCTCAGGACCGGTGTGTTTGTTCCTTGACACATGCGTTAGAGGGGAATCAAGAATTGGCTGAGGCACTGCACTAAGTATCACCCGTGGCCCTTCCAACCCTGTGATACCTGGATTTCCTGTACCTCTCCTAACTCGGAGTGAATACATAGCAAATTGCTCTTTCTGCCTCCAAAAGAGGTAGAATGTAGTTCAGTGTGCAGGCAGACAATAAAAATTAACCTTAGAAGGATAAAGAGCTTTTCAGCCCAGTGTGTTTGTTTTACAATGTTTTCAAAGAACCAAACGCTGAATTTCATTCTTAGCTTTAATCAGCTTCTCCAATTAAGAATTCTTCAAGCACTCCACCAAGTAAGCAGTCTTTCCTCTCACATCTGGCAATTTTTGTAAAGAGAGCAACACGCTCAAGGCATAGCTCAAAATAGAACCTAAATTTCCCAACTTCTAAATCCCTGGGCTGTCTCTATACAGCACTTCTTAGCCCAAACTTTCCAGAGGCTGTTTGAATTTACCCTTCCCAGCCTGGAGGGCTTCTCTTTCAAGTGATTCAGAGCTCTGACTGTCCAGTTTCGGAAAGGTTAGAGGGCTTCAGTTAAAATCTCGGAGAGTAAGTAATAAAGGGAGGCCTGACTGCAAAGATGTGACACATAGGGTTACTCCCATTTCTGGGTGGAGAAATGGTGGTTCTTATTTTTAGCAAGGAAGACAATGGGATGAAATCATGCAGCTGAGAGGTCTTGGCCATTAATCACAAGCCCGGTCAGCCCTCAGCGCCCTTGCTGGCGTGAAAATCGGGTCATGCGCAGAGTTCTCACTCCCTTTCCACCTGCCCCGTGCCTCTTACCTACTGCTTCCACTTTGTGGCACAATCCCTGACCTGCTCATAAGAATAAAACACAGTGTCTGCCTTCTGGGAGGAAGTCTTGGTAAAGTTTTGCAGATTCTCTTTGATTCCCTGACTTCACCCTGAAGAAACACGTAATTCTCCTGAGAACCCACTAGTGCTAAATGGTATCAACAGCAGACGTTCAAGCAGCATTTACATTCAGACCTAACTCTGAGAGCTCATTTATATTATTAATTATCCTAACTTTAGATAAAAAAGTAGGGGGGGGGGGACGATAGTTTGATCAGTGGTAGTTCTGCAGATTGTCACCAAGAGCCATTGGTTCCCCGAGGCTGATGACTGCTCTGCATTCTTCCAGTGTGGACACCCAGAGCTGTTGAAAAGAATTGAGACGCTTGTCAACAGAATGGAAAGCTGGCCTTCATCAAAACAATTTTAGTCTGTGAGACTAATGACCTTTCCTTGCTGTTTGTTTTAGTTTGGAACTAAATGAGAAAATTGTTTTAGATAACAGTAGCTTGGTCTTCCTTTCCCAAGTATTTTATTGGGACAAGCCAAGTAGCACAATTGTTAACCAGGATTTAAATATATATATATATATATAAAACAGACTAGAGGAAGTGGTTAACCAGCCCAGAAATCTAACTTCAGAATGGATTACGAAAAATAATAATCACAAAAGCATCATGTCTAAGGAGAAAAATGCCCATTGTTTGCTCACACTACCACAATAATAATAGTCCCACATGATAAAATACAACACTTCTAAGTACTGTTTGCTGCCAGTTTTTTTTTTTTTTTAGTAGCTGTAAACTGAGCTAGCTGATGAACAATCTCTGGGGATGGGATAGGATCACCCTTGTTTCCTGTTCAGCCTTGCTGGAAAAAAAAAAAAAACCCTAATGAAAGAAAACAACATAATGGTTTTGCAATCCAGGTAAAAGGTTTAAGGGAGTTCAAAGATCAATTAAGTTTTAATTCTTGATTACTAAATTTCTTTTCTGAAGAGCAAATAAATTCCTGGCTTGGAAGACTTAGAAATCTGCAAATCAAAACACAGATATAAGCAAGAGATGGTCGATCAAGAATATAAAAACCCTACTGGGGAAAGTAAAAGTTAGGTGGTTTTCACTTATCTAAAGCACTTTAGTAGTCCATTTGAAGTGGCATGTAATTTTAAAAAAATATGTATGGGTGTGGGCTTCTTTGGTTAAGTGTCTATGGGTGGGAATGTATGGAAATGTTTAAAGTGTTTAAGTAAAAATATGAAATAGGCTTTACACAAACCACCAGATAATTTACAGACATTTGCTGCATTGACCATTCCCCTACAGCTCCACATCAGGGTGGAGAACAGGGCCGTTCATTGCATCGTTGTGAAGCAATGAAATTTCTGTAAGTCGTGATCTGCTGCCATGTAATAACTCGATCTGCTTCATGCAGACAAAATATATTAAAAGTATGGACGAGTGAAGTTTGTGCCCCAGGGAAAAGGCGAGATAATGCATTGAAATTGTTCAGAGGTAGTTAGATGCCTAATGGTCTAATATGTGAGCTATGTGAGGTCCGGGGTCTGGTTCTCATAAATTCTGGCTAGACTGATCCTGTAATTTCAAGCAAAGGATAAAAGCGTTAGCCAGAATCATCAGTGTTCAAGGTCCATGTTGCTAGATATTATTCATGTAAAGATTTTAAAAAGAAAAAAAAAACAAACACTTTCAAAGGAGTGCTTTGGAGTTTTATTCATGATTCTATATATTTGTGTGTTTGAAAATATATGCATACCTACATGCATGGTATAAGCCATTTAATGAAATAAATTAACTTGGAATTTATAGAAACCTTCCACATCTTTTCCATAATGGGACAGGATTTTTGATATAATATAATAATGTGCTGCATGAAAAACCATGTAGGATCTAATTATTTCAACTTCAAACTGACATATCGGTGTTTAAATTGGAGTAAAAAACATGTTTGTAATAAAAAGTTACCATTACGAATGGAATAATTTAAAACCAATTTGGATGGATTCAGGAGTGATTAGAGGAAAAAGTTCCCAAGACATTTGGTAGCCTTATAAATGATTTCACAAAATATGCTAAGACTATCCTACCAATTATATTGGCGGAATACTGAATCCTCAGGTTTGAAAAGAAAATCCTCTAAGAACTGGGCTTTTGAAATTAGGTAGATGGTGGGTATGAAAACCCTTGATAACTTCCTCCTTTATATAATTTATTTCATCGTGGGGGTAGAAGTTTTGAAGTTTTCATTTGCAGTTTCTTTTCTTTTTTTAACCAGCTCACTTATGTTTGAGTCTACAGTATATTTATACAGTCTTTCCTGCCAGAATCGTTGACAGTATTTTTAAATGCTTTCCCTCACTGCCTAGGTTATAGCAAGCACCACTCTCCTTAAGTTCTCAAAACTATACCACCCACACACACATCATGAATAGAGATGTGCATACTTTTTTTTTACTTTGGTAAAACAAAGTGTTCAATCTAAAATTACTTTGGCTACATTGGGGCCCTAAAAATCATCTCAACTTCATACCTAGGGAAGTAGCTGGTATGCAAGCTTCTATTTGATCCTGGTGACAGGGTGATCATTCCAGAATTTTGTTCATAAAAATGTCTGCACTTACACACGTATATATTTATACACACACTCTCCATTACTACCATACTTTAAAGAATTCCGAAGTTCTATAAGAATCTCAGTAGAAAATACCCTTTGGGCACAAAAACTGTTGATCTAGTCTTCTGAGTTTACCTGAAGACATTTGTAGACTCAGTTACATTTGATTATTTGAGTTTGACTTTTCAAATTGCTGAAAATGCTTCACTCCACATTATTCTGCTTGACAGTGTAGCGCATATATGCAGCTATTATCTTTTAATATTTAAAATATACAAATACTTTCTGTTAAGTATCTAGGAGGCGATGTTTGTTATTCACAAAGGAGGAAACCAGTCTCAAAGATTTAGATGGTCTTTAAAATATTTTTTAAACAATCAGATTGCAAAATTTACATCACTCCTGCTTATTTACTCTTTTTTTTTCATAACCACATTCTTCTATTTTTCTCCTTGAGGAAATATATTGAGAGCTCCATCTAGCAGTAAGATTATAAAGGAGAATTATAAGGAGTCACATTGCTGTTTCTCCTTATATTTTGATGCCCCAGGAAACCTTGGACAAGTGGGTTCACCCTTTTTTTAAATGAAAGTATGTGAATTATTTAAATACTAGAATCCTAGGAGTTTCTTTTTGCCTCATTTAAATAATTACAAAGTAGGAAAAGATTCCAGAATTGCATTCTTTCATGGGTTTCTCCTCATATTATTTGGAAGAAAATCTGAGCACCAATTTAGCTAGCTCTAATTTTGATTGATTTTATTGATGTGTCCATCTTTCCACAACTACGCCTACAACTTTCCCAGTGACATTTTGCTGCTGTTTCATGAGCATAAGATGATTGTATGACAGTCCTCGGCTACAGATAATTCACAAGAATTAGTGGTGGGGGAAAGCATTATTTAACATTCCATTATACATTCTGTCCATTAGGGAGACCCATAGTTTTAGCAGGAAGGGTAGGTACTGGAAATTTGGAATTAGTTTACATTTTCTATCCAAAGTTAGGTAATATGATTACTTTTTGATTATTTCAATTCTAAGCATCTCAAGGCAAAACTCAAAATCCGTGCTAGAAAACCTCTCACCATCCCCTTTCTCTCCCCCTCGTCCTCATTCTCCAAATCTTTTCCAGATTGTTTGCAAAATGAATTATCTAATTTCACGAGTATTTGTTCTGAGAAAGCACTACACTCTGGTAGAGAGAATCCAGAGACCCAGTTTCAAGGCCTGATAGCTTAAGACAGGAACTTTTTGTCCATGAAATACCACCTTGGATTCAATGGGAGTTCTGAGGGAACCATCCAGGCCAAACTTGCCCAAATGTATCTGTGAACCAGCATACTGATAATACCGTTTATGAGAAATGACAAATGTCAGCAAGTTGAGTTCTCAAGTACTTTACTCCAAACCTCTGAGAAACACTTAAAATATTGTGAATATTTTTTAATAAATTAACTTGGTTTGCAGTCTTTTAGAAAACACTGTATGCTACCATTGTCTTCTTTCATTATTTCTTTCCAAAATTTATATCATTAAATCCAACTGTAGCAAGAATTTATTCAGGACATTTTAATATCCATTGAGGCACTGTTTCAAAATGTACATCTGCTTGCTTCATTATAATATTTCTGAATTTGTAACTCTTGCCACTATCAAATTTAGTTTTTAAAAAGACTTCAGACTAGGAACCAATGCTGAATTATTAATTTGAACATTATGAACTTTTCAAGTTCTAAATATAGAGGAAGAAATACTGAGCTAATTTGACTAATTAATCTGGTTGATTACAGTATATTTATACAAACAGAATTAATCTAGCAGACCCAAAAGTTTAAGGAGAGTAGTAAAATTATAAATGAAGCAAATTAGTAATTCAATGACTAAACAAGTCATTAGATTGAAAATGGACACTTTAATATATACTTTTAATCATCTTATAAAGAGTATAGCTTGATAACCTTAAGATTTTGTACTTGCTTTTTACTTGCTTTATACTTCTAACACCCGCAAAGTGTTCTACACTACTATCTAATTAAAATTTTACTTCTAGTTATTATACTGCAAAAGCATGCCCAGACCGCAGCATTTTATATTTATTCTGTTCAGGCTTTCTCACTGCAGTGTACTGTCAGCTTCATTTATTTGGTGCACATTATGTAGGTGCATGAGAGAAATAAGCTCTCGTTTGTTTAAATGTCCCATCTTCTATAATGTGGGTGATTGTAGAGTTCCTGAAAATGGAATCTCCTTTTGCTTTGTAACAAAAACCACGTTTAATAGGTCTAATTTTAGGTCTAGTCGCTGATGCTGTCCCATGATAAAAGAATAGGATGTGGAATGTGCCCAAACAGAAGTTCTAAAGGTATATGTTAAATCAAAGGGTGTTCCTTTGAGTTTGTATAAAAAGAGAAAAAGCTCATTGATTTTATGGTAGAAATAAGGGAAAATACCACTCTGTGGGTTGCTTGATGTGAGGGAATACTATAGCATTTTGCTTTAGTTTGATACTTACTAGACAAGTCCCCTGAGTAGGAAGCATGGCTAATTCTGTTCTTTTAAAGTACCTAATGTGGTGTTGACACACTCAAATGTTAAATAATATATTTTAACATGAAGGGAAAGCTCAAAGCTTTCATGAGGTAAGGCTGAAAAATAGTTATACATGCCCTTGATTCATGGAAATTAAAGAGGCAAAGAACTCACATTTATTCATTCCAAGAAAAATCGTTACAGTCTTGTGTTTAGCACACGTTGGATTTACACTTCCTAGATTTTCAGGGCTTCAAATCCTTCCTCAAGAAAAGATTTTATCTAATAGCTCTGAATATCAGGATTTTTTTTTTTCCGAGAAGCATACATCTTTATCTGGCACTCACACTTTAAACTATTGTACTAAAAACATTAAGTCTTTCTTCTTTTAAAACTCTACAATATACTTAAAAACATCAAATTGTATTCTTTAAATGAGTGCCTTGTAGGTGTGAATTGTATCTCAAACCTGTTTTAAAAAAAAACACACACCCCAATAAACTTGACAGTTAGTTAAGCTGTATGTTCCTATTGCCTTCTTTTCTCATTTTTCTTTGACTGGTTCATTTGACAGGTAAAAATTCACACCAAAATAATGATTTCAAATAAAAAATGTCCAGGAGTGTCAAAAAAGAGATACTTTGAAAATGATTTAGGTGAACAAGAGATTATATTTACAGCTCAGGTGCTAAAAATTGCCATTTTATTTTAATGTTCATAAATTTATAATTTCTACACTAGCTCTGTTTGCTGATCTGTTATTAGACAAAATTAATTTTTCCCTGCAGATTTCACAAACCACAGGTGAATTTATTTAACTGATAGATTTAACCAATATCATTTAACCAATAGATTTAAATTTCAACTCTAACTGTATTTTTTTTTTTTGGAGTGTGTAAAAAAATAAGAACTCTGCTTAAAGATGAGAATACAATTCCATGCCTTCAAGTACCTACAGCTTCATGGGGTATACCAATGAGTAAGCAAGGCATGGTACTAGACCGTACTTTCACTACACAAACAGCAACCATATAATATTCAAGAAACATCTGGCAGCACCACATAGCTGCTGATAAACCAGCAATTAAGCTCTTCTATTATAAGAAATATGGTGTAATAAAGTACTTAGTGCAGTGACTGGCACATAGCCTTCCAAAACGAGTTGTCCAGTAGTAACAGAAGTACAATCACACCAGTAGAGTTGTCGTCCTAGTTAAATTTATATGATTAGACCAATGGTGACAATCATTTTCACTTAGAAGTTCTCTCAGAAGAGTTTTGATGGCTTGAGAGAAGTAGAGAAATCTTGGGCAGAAGATATGCCTGGGTCTTAGAAGGTTGCTGACTCTGGGTAGCTGGAAGACCACATGAGCATCCAAGGGAGAAGAAACTGAAAGAAGGGTCCTGAGGGCATATATGACTCCTCTCCCAATCTGAACCTAGGCCAAGCCTAACTCTGTTATAATAATGTGAATTTTAAAGGTAGATACTGTAATGAGCATATAGATGGTAGAGTTGATTCATCTGTACAATAAAAAGGTAGGTAGGTAGATAGAGGCAGTGTTAGCAGAAATCATATTGGACTGAAAATTAGCTGGAAAACCATAAGTTTGATTCTGTCCCCAGTGATCTCTATTCTGTCACTTAACCTCTTCTGTTAGTTTAAAGCTGACTTGTTTAACTCTCAAATAGCATGATTCTTTGTATGTGCTTAAGCGTATTTTCTGATGGCTAATGAGGAAGTAAACAGAGGAAATGTCAGGCTTTGGAGAGAAAGAAAAAATATGGTTTTAATGTTGGTGTTTTGAAACTTAGCAGTGAGAGGATTAATTAAAGATGTCTTTGCAGAAGCTAGCTCTCTTTGCATTAACTGGTAGCTCTAAAGGTCCGCAAAATGGGGCCCCGTTTTTTTTTGCTGGCCTTCTTTATGTTCTTAAAATGGGTTTCCCTATATTACTTTGGTGTCTTCTTCCATGAAAAAGGCTTAGGATTATCCAGAAGTATATGATTTATTATTATATTATGGAAGATACTGAATTAACCTTCTTCAAATGCTTTGGAAATTCTTGGGTGAATACAAAATTGTTGTTTTGGGAACCTGCCAAATCTTGAACATCTCATTGAAAAGACAGACAGGAGTTGTTCATCTGGGTAAATGATTGGTGGTCATTGTTTAAGAGATTTCCAGAATGAATGGTTATTCATTGTAAATTTCTACTTTAGTAAATCTTTTCCGTGTCTCCACAAATCCGTTATGTAATGACTTCTGCAGCGTGCCTTGGGGTGTTCGGTCCTGGGCCAAGACAAGCTATTTTCCTCAAACTGTTATCGATTATAGCAAATAGAGTCATAGCAGTTGTCTAGAAAGGACACTTGTTAGAAACGGCAATGTTTTTGCTGTTTCTGAAAGGTTTCCCAAAATAAATGACAGAAATGTCAGCTAACAACCATTGTCACTGAACTCATGTTTGCAATACAATTGGGAAATTGATAAACAAACAAAATACTTACATTGCTTTGAGGTTCCCCAAAGGGTAAAGTTCTCTCCCTCCATAAAAAGAATCTAATGTGACCCATTTGGATGATAATAAGTATCTGGCATCTTTAAGAATCTAAAGTGGTGTTCCAGTGAGATGAATGGGAATTTCTAAAACACAAAATTATATCCATCAAAAAATGATAAAATAGCTGAGCCAAAATTTTGCATAGATCTGATGTTCAGTGCAAAAAGTATTCTCAGCAGAAAAACTGAGTGTTATGTCTTCTCTGATCTAATCCCAGTGCTGAATTTGTTGACTGAATCAAGCGTTTGAGAAAAATGAGACATGACTGAAATTCATCTCAGATCAGGTGAAGAGGATCCCCATGAACAGAGAGGGAGATGAGGGACTCTCAGCTCCCTGGTTGGCATGCCTTTTCTGTGCCACCAGAGTTTTACCATGTTAATAAGTGGCTCATGGTAGAGTTGATCTCATTTTTAGTGACCGTTTATCATAACTTTGCCCAGCCTCTGAGAGATCCTGCTCTTAAGAACCATAACCTGGTGTGACTTCTCTTCAGAAAGTACACAAGCAATGTTATCTCACCCCGAGAAGGGTTTTGCTCCAGGCAGGATTTCTAAGTTTTAGAAGTTCACCTTTGCGTCTACAACCTTTTTATCTCTCCCTTTCCCACTTCCTTGTGTGCACTCTCTGTCTCACACACCCCACCTCACCCTCAGTCATCTGGCAGTGCTATAATCTAGAAAGTTTCCTTTTTTCATCTAACTCTTTTGGGGTACACACTTCACCATCACCAAGCATACTCCTGCACCTCCTGGCCTTGCTTCCTGCAGTGTGTGTGTTCAGAAACATTTTATGAAAGCCCCTTGCATATCAGTCAAGGTCACTCAAGAAAACAAGAATCACAGTAGTTATTTTAACAGAGAGAATTCAACATAGGGATTTGCTTAAATGAGTCTCGGTAACATGAAAAAGCAAAGCAAAGCACGATAGAAAACACTGAGTTAACACCATTGCTTGAGCTGAGGGGACAAAAGGGAGATGCTAGGGTCAGCAGATCCTAGATGGTCAGAGGAGGAACCTGTAAAGCTGGGGCTCAGTCCTCTGAGAAAGGGCATCACTCAGCTAGTGCTGGTACCTCAGGAGCTGGGCTCAGATCTCTGAGGGAGGGGCAGTTTCAAACCCTTCCTGACACCTCTGCGTGGGCACAATGAAGTTGATTCTGGGAGTGCTGAAGAAAGCTGGAGACTGGAACCAAATGTAGCTGCCAGACTGAAGTGCCCTTGTAAGGGCAACGTGGGTGGGACATAGGAGCAGAGGAAGGAGCAAGTTCCATTCCCTCCTCTTGCCTTTCCACTCTGGCAAGACTGTGGGGGGGGGGGGACGCGGGTTTGTGCCCCGGTCCGGGAGGGTCCCGCGTGCCGTGGAGCGACTGGGCCCGTGGGCCATCGCCGCTGGGCCTGCACGTCCAGAGTCTGTGCTCGACAACGGGAGAGGCCACAGCATTGAGAGGCCCGCGTACCGTAAAAAAAAAAAAAAAAAAAAAAAATTAGTGTGGTGAGAGGTAAGAATATGCTTCACAGCTCCATCACCATCTGCCTACTGACCCAGTGAACCAGGAATTGTGCCAGCCAGAAATCTGAGCAGAAACCCCTGTCTCAGCCTCAGGAGCTGCTCTGAGAGTATCATTTCCCCTGCACGTCAACAGCCACCTTTTACAACAAACGGATATTGAAATTCTCAGGAAGCAAATGAACAGAAAGTTAGGGGAACGTTAACAGTGGTGCAGGGTATTCTAATAGGTGTGTTCCTCAGGAGGAGGCCACGGTGGGAAGTGGGACATTGATGGAAAAAAATATATTAGTTCTTCAGGCTGTGAATTTCAGTTTTCCAAGTGCTATATCCACTCAAAGCGAATAAAGCTAATTACACATCTGAAGATGCTCTAATTCAAGATCTGGAAGAAATTATCAGAATACTGTATATAAAGAAAACAAGGCCTCTACGAAAAGGCTAACTTACAGAATGGAAAGGAAAACGATGAGGTAAAGAACAGGAGAAGATGAAAGGAAGCTAAAAGTGCAAGTGCAAGATTAAAACACGTTGTGAGCGGTGAAAACAGAATTGATCCTGCAGAAAATTGTAGCGTGATGGAGGAGGGCAAGTTTGAACATATTTCCCACAATGGAGCAGAGAAGCACAGAAAGATGAAAATAATGGGAGAGAAAGTGATGACACAAAAACCGAGACTGGAAGACTAAAAGATGGGTAATTGTTCCTACTTCAGGAAAGCTAAGTATTTATTTTAAAAGTGGTAATCAAGAATATAAGAGAAAAAAATCATAACTTTCCTGAATTAAAGAAAGGACTATATACATAGGTTGAAAGCACTCGCTGACTCATGGTCAAATATTGGGTTACAAAAATGTTGAGTGAAAAATATACAGGTGGAAAAAGAACCATGCCTGTTTACCAAAGGAACTAGATGATAGATAAATACAGATAGATTGATGTCAAATTGGTCTGAAACCTCCTGCCAAAAATACCGGAAGAAAATGAAAGAACTCCAGAATTTAAGGAAAAAATCTTGTGACTCAATTGTATTATACAAAACAAACTGTTGATCATTTTCAGACAGACAATTTAAAAAATACTAATGATATATATTCTTGGATAAAGTAAAAACTGCTTGTAGATATATTTCAGCTAACTGATAGAGAAAGCCAATTTGAGAATTCAGGAATGGGGAAGTCATGGTCTAAAATTAAAGTGAGTTTTGAAAGCAGCCAAAATAAAAGTAGCTAAATAATTGTCACAACATATAGTATAAAATTAGAGGCAAAAGAAAAATTTCTGAAAAGCAGATGTCTTATTTAAGAAATAATAAGTCAAAAATGTTTCTGACTTAAAACTTAGATTATATTGGCAAAGATTGAGGAATAGGGGATATAGTGTAAAGTGTCAAGCTCCTTGTTTCATAAATGATAAATGTGAAAGATATAATTCACTCTGTTATTTGATTCAAAGAAATAAAGAAATGCAGCCTAAGGAATAATACTGAAAGTATAATGATAACTCTAGAAAAATTAAAATAACATTTATCTTCCAAAACACCAGAGCAAAAATGAATTTAATCAATATAACAGATTTTTATCAAAATCTAGTAGCCTGCTAAAAATAATATATCTTCTTTTTTAGTACCCATAAAACAAGTTTAATGATTGAATATACGTTAGTCCTCAATATCTCAGTTAATTGCAAACCTCAGAGATTAATTAGGCCACATCCTTTGACCACAATAAAATAAAATGAGAAATTAATAATAAAAATTAAAAGCAAATATCCAAAAGTTAGTTATCTAACATAATAACAAAAAAAACTTTCCCTCAAACAACTCTGTCATCAATGATGAAACCAAAATTGAAATTACAAGACAATTTAAAAATCAATGACAGTGAAAACACTACAAATAAAACCACAAGAGATGCAGTCAAAGCTATACGTAGAGAAATATTTAAACCATTAAATAATTAATTATTAAGCTAGAATGAATGAAAACAAGTGGAGTCTGCAAGGAAAGAGAATGAGAACTAATAGAAATAAGGAGCAAAATTAATAATTACAAAAACCGTTGGCAATAAGTATATTCAAAAACTAGTCTTTGAAAATCAAAATCTCCACTACAGTTAGAAAGTAAAAATACTTGACGAATCAAGAAAAAAAGATGGCTACAAACATATAAAATAAGGAATGAGAAAGAAGAAATAACTATAGCTAAAGAGGAGGTAATGATTATAAATAAAAATTATAAACTTTTGTTAATAGTTTTGAAAATCTTAATGAACTGAATTATTTTCTTTAAACAATTATATATACTTCACACCCATGATGATGGCTATAATAAAAAAGACTATATATTGGCGAGGATGTGGAGAAATTAAGCCCTTATACATTGCTAATGAGAATGTAAAATGGTGCAACCATGTTGGAAAATAGTCTAGCAGTTCCTTGAAAGGGTAAACAGAGAGTTACCGTATGAGCCAGCAGTTCCATTCCTAGGTATGTGCCCAGAGAAAACATATGTCTACTCAAAAAGTTGTAAACAGATATTTATAGCATCATTATTCATAAGAGCCAAAAAATGGAAACAGCCCAAATGTCCATCAACTGATGAATGGATAAACAAAATGTGATATATCCATACAATGGAATATTATTCAGCCTTAAAAATGAATGAGACACTGATTTATGCTGCAACATGGATGAACCCTGAGAACTTTATACTTAGTGAAACATGATACTAAGACACCAAAGATCACATGTTGTATGATTCCATTTGTATGAAATGTCTAGAGTAGGCAAATCCATGACAGAAAGTAGATTAGTATTTGCCAGGGACTGGAAGAAGGAATAGGGAGTGACTGCTCGTAGGTATGGGGTTTCTTTTTGGGGTGATGAGAATGTTCTGGAATTTGATAGTTATGATGGTTGCACAACGTTGTGAATATAGTAAAAGCTGCTGCATTGTACACTTTTAAAGGGTGAATTTATGATATGTGGATCATGTCTCACTTTTTAATGAAAAAAAGAAAAATGTAAATACATATTACAAAAAATGATTCAAGAAGCAGCAAACCTGAATATACCAATACTCATGAAAAAAAATGAAACAGTTGTCTATAAACTAAGCGCCTCTCTCTCCCAGAAGGATGGTAGACCTAGGCTGTTTTATGGTGACACGTACTCAATTTCTTGTAAAAATTCCTCTACTATTTAAATAATTCCAAAACATAGAAAAGGATGAACATCATGATTTTATAAAAGCTAGTATCAAATCAGACAAAAGATAAGACATGGAAAAAATGGATATGATCTCTTATGAAAATAGACTCAAATATCCTAAGTAGAATATTAATAAGCCAAATTTTAAAATGTGTTTTCAAAATGCAGTAGAATCTAGTAGAATTTCTTCCAGGAATATAAAAATATTCCACCATCAGAAAATGCATTAATACAATTTATGTCAGTAGATCAAGAGAAAACCCATATGATAATTACATTAATTGCTAAAAAGTAAGTAAAAGTCAACATCCGTTCCTGATTTTTAAGTACTTAATGAATAAGGGATAAAAGGATATTTTAACATGAGAAAGAATATGTATCAGAAAATAATACCTAGTATCATATCAGATAAGGAACCCCTAGAGATAGTCTCACAACACTTTTTCGGCTTTTCTCAAAGTTGCTCTAGATATTCTGGTCAATGCAGCAAGAGGAAAAAAAGAAAGTATGAATACCAGAAAGGAGGAGAAAAATTTAAATAATTTGCAAATGATATAATTGCTTACCTGAACAAAAGAATGAAATGAAATGAAAATAATCAAATTACAACTATTCAAAACAATGTGAGTTCATTTGTCACAAAACCAGTATACAAATATCAGTAGCTTGTTACTTATCAGCAATAAGAGAAAATAAGAAAAAGACAGAATCACAAAATATATACATAGTATCAAATAATAACTTTAAAAAAATGTTTTATTCCTATTTGAAAAAAAGTGAAATTGAGGGACATAAAAGAAAACTTGAATAAATGGAGAGATATATTGTAAAGATATCACTTTTTCCCAATTTATCAAAACCTTAGAATTTTTTGTGGAAGAAGCGTGACAAAAATTATTCTAAGTTTTATTTTGAAAGAAAAAGCATAATATAGATTATGATTCTTTAAAGGGCAGTAAAAGTAGGTTATAGCCCTACTTTAATTAATATGCATTATAAAGCTAACTGTCAGCTTTGAACTGGCACAGAAATGAACATGTCTGTCAGTGTAACAGAAGAGAAAGTATAGAACTATACCAAAGCTTACATAAGAATTTACTTTAAAATAAAGATGGCATCTCAGATGGGAGAAGACAGAATAGATTATGTCATCTGATTCCTAATGAATTAAAAATTTCAGTGTAAGAAATAAAACAACAATTGGAATAAAATTAGTTACACAGTTGTGTAAATTTAAGTTAAAGAAGCCTTTCTATGCATGATCTCAGGGGCAGAAAACACTGTTAGATACAACTATTAAATAATCAAACTTTCTGTATGGCAAGAGATACCATAAACAAAATTAAAAGACAAGTGACAAATAGTCTACTAAAATGTAATGGGCTATAGTAAGAAAGAGGATGTATGCAAAATATAATTTTATAGTAATTTTAATAACAAATAAATGATTATGTTGCTAAGTGTATATAGTTGGATAAACATGAATCTGATGAAACTCCAGTCTAAGTAATTCACTAGTGAAAAATGGAAACGATCAGTAGCCATGGAAAAAGTTTATCTCCACTAGTACTTGAGGAAATAAAATACGATACCGATTTTCATGTATCAAATTGGCATACAGCAAAAAGAATGGTAGCACCAGTGTTGGCAAGGATATGGGAGATGGGCACCGTCACGTGCCTACATTGATATAACCTTTCTGGAGAATCCAGCCTTAAAAAATGCATACTTGTGACCCCACATTTCCACTTCTAGCCGTTTTCCTAAAAAGTTAATGATTTAATGAGCAAAGACATAAGTAGATATTGATTACAGTTGTTGTTTAGTCATAACACTGGAAGCAATCTATCTTCTAGTAATTGAGAACAAATTAGACAAATTGTGGGGCATCCATATTGTGGAATATTATGCAGCCGTAAGAAATAGTAGTGGGTAAACCTAAGGGTTTTACTTATATGGACATTTGTCAAGAGCTGCTGCTCAGACCTGGACTTCAGTTCAAAGAGTGTTAGTTGCCACAGAAAGGACAATTAAATTACCTAAATTAAAAAAATAGTAATAACACTGGAGATATATCTTTATTGGTACGGGAAGATGTTCATGCCATTTTTAAAAAGCAGGTTAGAATATAGTACATGCAACATGAACCCATTTTTTAAAAATAATACAAATTAAAATATATACATACAGAAAATGTTTTGTGAAGTTATGACACAAAATATTAGTTGTGCCCATCCTGGGTGAAGAATTGTCTAGGATTTAATTTGTTTTCTTTTGCATTTTTTATCTTTCTAAGTATTCAGCAATTAACATGTTCTACTTAGGTAATAATTCGTACTTTTTTTAACGTTTCAAAATAAAATGATCCAGGTAATAAGCAAGAATGTGATAAAAAGCACTTGTCAGTGCCTGGAACAGGAACTCCAGTGTGGGACAGTGATAAGAGCACAGATCCTGGAGCTTGACTGGCCTGGGTTCATCTAATCTAGATTCTGCTCATCACTGACAGAGGTACCTCCGGCAGGTCATTTACCATCTCAGATTCTGCATCTGTAACATGCAGCGTTGCTTTGAGGATTAGCAAAAATGTATGTAAATCACCCAACACAGTCTCTGGCACATAGTATGCACTTACCCAACGGTGGTTAATCCTTATTGCTGCTGTTGCTGTTGTAAATGCCAAGGAAACTGGCCTGAAGACCAGAAACAGATTTGTGTTGCTGAGAAGAAATGTGGGTTAATTGTTTTTATTTATTTACTTGTGGCTGAGTTCGGTCTTCATTGCCGCGCACAGACTTCGGCGAGCAGGACTTCTCTTGTTGCGGAGCGCAGGCTCTAGGTGCACGGGCTCAGTAGTTGTGGCTCCCGGGTTTAGTTGGTCCACAGCATATGGGATCTTCCCGGACCTGGGCTCGAACCCATATCCCCTGCATTGGCAGGCGGATTCTTAACCACTACACCACCAGGGAAGCCCGGGTTAATTGTTAAGAAGTTTTTATGTGTAATGTATCATCTTGTGAAATATAGAAGATGTCCATGGTTTCACCAAAAAACAGCTGCTTATCAAAATTTGTCACCTGTTAATTTGTGCTTGTAGAGTATGTGCCCTTCTAGAGGGCTAGAGAGGTAACGTTTTCAATGCGGGTCGCCTTGGCCCTATGAAAAGCATTTTGTATATAATAGTTGCCCAGCAAGCAGTAGATGGAGCGGAATTAGGGTTGCTTGTTTAGACTCTACCCTGGTTAGACTTCTGGTTCTGAATGCACTTCTCCGCGTGGCCTGTGTTCACTGAAGCCCTGATTACTAGAAATCACTCAAGAAGATAAAGATCAGCCAGGTTCTCCTAAAGTTTAATGTAAGGAATTAGAGGTAAGGAGTTCCACTTATGGAAGAGTCCTGCTGTATCAGCTTTTAGAGTAACACAGCTAGCGAGCCTTTTGTGTATGTTAATATTATGAGTTGATATTTATTAATGTTATGAGTTGACTGTGAGCTAGGCACTGTGCTGCTAAGTAGCTTATTGCAGGGGTTACCTTCTTAAATATGACAGTTCTATGGCATATGTATTACTCCTCTCATAGATGAGGGACCCAAGACTTAGCCAAGGTCACATGAGTATGCTTTTAAACACTTTGCTACCCTAGTTCCCCATTCCTCCCAATCAACATTTTTTTTTTAAGCTGTGTATCAGTGTGTCTCATTTGTTACTGTCTATTTTATGGATTTGATTTAAATCCTTTTCCTTAATATTGATCCTGTGAGAAGCCTGGTTTTAAGTAACCATCTTGAAAAGTCTGTTTTTCCTCAACCGAATGTCGGTTCTAAAACTATACGGTTGAATTGTTATTCGTGTACTTACCACACCTCCTCTAGTTGAGTTTTTAAGTTTTCAGGCAGCAGTTGTGTTTTCCTGCTCTTTGTATCCCATGCAAGCTTAGGGCTTGCTCATAGTAGGTGGTCAATGACAATGAATTAAATTGCATGCCCCACGGATCGTACTAAAAACCAAACAGATAAAAATGACACCTTTCTCCAAATCTGCTCATTAGTTACATCAAACTTATAAACAATTCAGTCTCAGCCCTCAGATCTACCGCTGTCTATCTAGGTTTTGAGGCACAGAGGTAGAGCCCTGTGTCTCCACCCGCTGTGGTGGGTCACATCATTTAAGAACTGATGTTTCCAAGTGATATACATGTATTAGTGTATATACATGATACCACTGTCACCCACCTTCATTCATGTTGGCTTCCTTAATGTTGTATAACCTTGGACTCACCCCGGGAGAGGCTGTGCATGTGAACATCTCAACTGTGTGCCAGTCAAAACAATAAACAAGTAGTTGGAAGTGTTAAAAAAGAAAAAGAAAAACAGTTGGATTCCCAGCTCTGCCACTCACTAGCTATGTGACCTTAAGCACAGAACTTACCCGCTCAGAAGCTCAATTTCTCTAAAATGGGGCTGGTAATATTTATCTCACAGTGTTGTCCAGAAGAGGAAAATGAATGAGAGTGTGTGCAAAGCCTATAGCACATGGTAGGCGTTCAGTAAACTCCCGGAACGCTTAAAAAAAACTCAGTTTTTGTGAACTCACTGCCTTGCCTTAAGAAATTTCATGACGCTGCTTTGAATAAATTTGAAGAACACCGAAACACAGATGCGTGATTTTAAAAAACAAAAAGGGAAAAAAGCAATTGGGGTGTATCTGCACCTGGGCAATGTTAGGGAAAAGTTTACTGAAATTCCAACAGCACTCGTCACGCAGTTCATCCTACACTGATTTGAGGAGCACTTTTGTTTGCATAAATAAAACACTAAAAATGTTATTGAGCTATTCCATGGAGGAGCCACATACCTGGTAACGTAAGACTGTGTTTTCATGCGGTTTTCATTCAAGGCAAAACATAAACCAATGAAAGAAAAACAGAAAGTGATAAGTAACGTAGCGGTATTTTCCACGAACATATGGTAGATGTTTAAAATGAGGTATGTCAGCTATTAATTCCCCAGGTGCTTGCCTTAGTCTCGATAATAAGGTTGTTCTAGGAGGGATTTCCCATCTCTTGATATTTTGATCTTTGGGAAAATATGAGACTGACTCTGCTCTTGTGAGCATGTGTTACCAGGAATATTTTTTTTTAAAAAGTATTTTGCCCTGATTGGCACACACAAGATGCCAAGAACAGTTCTGATGGGTGTGTCTATCTTATAGTCACTCACTTTCTCACCGAAAAAAACCAGAAAAGCCGGAGACAAGGAAAAGACTGTTCTGTTCTTGACCCAGCGTGGCCTACAGATTTAACGGGAGGACATAGTTTCTCATGCCCCATTGTCCATCTGATCCTTGATTTAGCTACATTAACCCTTGTAAGCCAAGGCCACAAACCTAAGAATCCAGGAAGTATGAGATGGGGTAAAGGTCAGCCCTAGAGGACGAGCTCTCATTTCAACATGATTAAATGCATTCTATTTGGGAAATTGCCTTTTTTGTTTCTATTTTTCATATTTTTAACTGTTAACATGGCATGTCATAGCTTTGAAATGATTTAGGAATTTGGGAGAATATAGGAAATCACTGAGGTATTGGTATCCCTAAAATGACTGTTAATTTTTAGAATATAAACAATTTGATTTTTGGAGTATAAAAATATTAAAATGAAATACTGTACTTATTGACCTTCCTGAGGTCAAACTTCTGTGGCTTGATGGAAAGGAAAAAGATGACAAATGAAATGGGTAGGAGCTTGAGATTTGAACACTTAGAATTTTGAGATCTGTTTTTTTCATTTCCATATGATGTTTGGTGTTTGAAAACATAATTCTGTAGACTCGATATCAGTCCTGATGTAGAATTTTCTAAAATCATGAAGACCAGGCATTTCACAGTACAAAATAAGACGAGGGTTTATCTTTACCAGAAATTTTGGTGACACTCTCCAGCTTTCTAGGAAGTAGAAATGTGACTGATTTGTAGTAAGATGATTTCAAAGGCAAAGATGGAAAATGTTCTCGTTTGGAAAACAATATATGGAAAATAACTAGAGGAGAGCTGACATGAAAATATTGCTAAATTAGATGTTCAGAAATAGTAATTATAAATGCTACCCGGTATCCATGGACAACAAAGCACATCATATTCAAGCTATGAAAGATCAATTTTAGAAATCAGAGGTTTATAGATCTTACAAATATTTCAAATGGTTTATTAGTGCTTTTAAAATAATAGAAAAACAATGTCATTAGTTTTTAGGGATTTTTTTCAATGCAAAGTATAGTTACAGTTTTCAGCTTTGATATTTTAACTTTTTATTTAATTATCATCATTCCAATCATTTTCCCAACCATGCCAATGACATGTGAGGTATTATTATCCTATTTTATAAATGAGCAAAGGGAGGCTCAGAGAGATGAGATGACTTGCTAATGGCCAAGTGAAAAGCAAAGCCCAGTCTTTCTCTACGGACTTGACGACATGGGGAGGGGGAAGGGGAAGCTGGGACGAAGTGAGAGAGTGGCATGGACATATATACACTACCAAACGTAAAATAGATAGCTAGTGGGAAGCAGCTGCACAGCACATGGAGATCAGCTGGGTGCTTTGTGACCACCTAGAGGGGTGGGATAGGGAGGGTGGGAGGGAGACGCAAGAGGGAGGAGATACATATGTATATGTATAGCTGATTCACTTTGTTATACGGCAGAAACTAACACACCATTGTAAAGCAATTATACTCCAATAAAGATGTTAAAAAAAAAAAAAGCCCAGTCTTTTCCTACAGCTCTGTTGGTGTTTATTGGCAAGTACAAGGCACACATGCAAATACAAACTAATTCAAGTAGGTACTTAACTGATTTAAAAGATAGCTTTTAGGGCTTCCCAGGTGGCGCCGCGGTTGGGAGTCCGCCTGCCCATGCAGGCGACATGCGTTCATGCCCCGGTCCTGGAGGATCCCACATGCCGCGGAGCAGCTGGGCCCGTGAGCCATGGCCGCTGGGCCTGCGCGTCCGGAGCCTGTGCTCCGCAACGGGAGAGGCCACAATAGTGAGAGGCCCGAAAAAAGATAGTTCTTAGCTTATACAAAGAAATCTTTTCTTGGTGCTAAGCAAGAGAGTCAGTTTCAACAGATTTGTGGATAACGGAAATTGGTTTCAAAGTCAGGAGTCAGGGAATTCTTCATTGCTTTTATACAGAGAAACCAAGTAGCTCTATGAATCATCTACAATTGAGTCCTCTAAATTCTGTTTTAGAAAAAAAGAGAGTTTCTTATAAACTTGAATCTTTTTTTTTGCGTTACGCGGGCCTCTCACTGCTGTGGCCTCTCCCGTTGCGGAGCACAGGCCCAGCGGCCATGGCTCACGGGCCCAGCCGCTCCGCGGCATGTGGGATCTTCCCGGACCGGGGCATGAATCCGCGTCCCCTGCATCGGCAGGCGGACCCTCAACCACTGCGCCACCAGGGAAGCCCAAACTTGAATCTTAAACCCTAAAAATATTAAGGTTGTTTGGAAACCCAGAGAGATGGTGGTGGTTAATAATGTCCCTAGGACTCCTTAGGACCATATGGCAACACATCATTGAAAGAAGGAAAGAACAGGAAGAATAAAAACTTTTAAAAGTTACAAGGCTAATAAATGAACTTTTAAAAATAGTTTTTATCAAAAAAGTACATACAGATGGAGAGAAACGTTAGAGGTTCTTTGTGGATGACCACTATTTCGTTACTTATTCCAAATGGGGAGAAAAATTAATATGCTTCTTTATTTAAAAGCCCAGTAAGTGGATAACTTTTCTTCTAAGAGGTTTAACTTCTGAGTCAGCTTGGCTAAGGAAAACAGCCATGCACAAGCAAAAGATCTAACAAATGTGATCCTGTTCCATTTTTTTAAGGATCCTGTGAGTAGCAGAAGTGCTATTTGATAATCCTTCCCCACTTCTTCATCTGGGCCTCACCAACCACAATTGAATCATTCAGTCCTATCCATTGAGCCGTGCCGGTACTGATATATAGCCTCTGAATTATTACTTAATTTCAAGCTGCTTAGAAGTGACTTCAGGTTGCTCTTATGGGCTTTTTTAGGAACCTTAAATCTACCTTGACACTCATTCATTCACTCATTCAATCCACATTCATTTATCAAGTACTTCCTTTATGAACCACCCTCCATGCTAGGCACTGAATGGTGAATAAAATAGTGGTGAATACAAACATAGATACAGCTATGCTGCCCTTGTGGTGTTTATAGACTGGTAAAAGGACAGCAAGGGTAAGTGCCCAAAAGGAGAAACCTACGGAGCTTTGAGGGTATATATTAAGAGGGAATTGACCTGATCGGAAAGGTCAGCATCAATTAACTTGAGTTCTGAAGCAAGAAAATTCAGGCCTTGGGGGTGGGGGATCAGTTGCAAGGAAAGAAGCCAGCAACAGCAGGTGCAAAGGTCCTGTGGCAGGAGTAAGAGTTGCAGAGTTGTGGTAATGAAAAGGCAGTGTGGATGGAGGGGAGATGGCAGTTGGACCATAGCACAAGGTGACTCTGGAGGCTTCTGCCAAGATCATCTGGTGCCTTGAAGGCCATGGTAAACATTTTGATCTTTAGCCCGGAAGCAACGGGAAGCCCTTGAAGCCTGTCAAGGAGAAGAGTGACAAGATCAGATCAGTCCTTTGCAGTGATCATTCTGCCTCCAGTACAGAGACCATATTGGAAGAGGGCCACAGTTAATGCTCAAAAACTAGTTAGGGTATATCTTTTTTTTAAAACTCAGTCCTTTTAGTTATACTTTATTTCTTAAGGTCCATGATCTACCTACTTCATCTTATCATAACTTTGTGCCACTGAACTGAAGTTTTTCTTTTTAAAACCCTTTTATTGACAACATAATGGAACATCACCAGAAACATCCATCTAAAAACAAAGGCCACATCCTTATTATCCCCGTACAATTAGTTTTATGTTCAGATTTTTTTCCTGTTTCTGCGTGGTCCTCTTATTGATACTGCAAGGTCGTTATCACATTACATTGAGATGTATTAAAATGTATTATAGTTACCTGTTGCTTCACACTGAGGACATTTAGGTAAGAAGCTTTAACCAAGGATGATAACATCAGTGAAATGCTGTGCAAATATATTCTTTTTTTATTTTTCAGCCATAGAAACTAAGTTGGGAGGGCATATTTTGCCACTTTCAACCCCAATTATGTGAAAATTCCCCTTTATGGAGAATGTAAAGTCTCCTAAGTATTTGTATTAAGAGTAATGCATGTTGCTTAGGCTGTTAAAGAAATATTGATTTCTGACCCTTAACTGGAATACTTAGCTTTCATTCCTTTTCTTTTTACATAAATTGTGTATATTGTGTTCCCCTCCGGGAGAACTTAAAAGCATTTTGTGTTACAGAGGTTTTGTTCTAAGATCTTATTGCTTTTGAGATGAATAAATGGCAGTCTTGCTATCACTGGAACAGACCTATTTTTTTTCCTGTGTAACAAGGCATATAAGTACTACAGGGCTGAATTTGGCCCCAGAACTTCTGCAGTTCCAAGCCAGTTTCTTATGGCCAAATTTAGCTTCCAGCTTTCAGCCGATGAGAAGCTTTGGCATATAGACAATCTAATTTTTGTTCAGCAAAACTCTCCTTGGATGTTTTAAATGTTTTAAAATTTGTATTACCAGGTGATGCTTATGCGTTTGTTAGGGATTGACTGCAAATACTTGCTCAGAAAACAACGTACCTTAGAGGTACTTTATGCCAGCCTTCAAGGTATTAGAATTAAATGGGTTGGCACCAAAATATTTCAATAGGCTATAGGAAATGAAACATGGCCAAACAGGTTTTCATATTATGACTATTCCTTTTTTCCATTACTAGCCAGAGGGAAGTAAATCAACTTTACATCTCCTCCCTGTTTTATTTTTATCAACTTCCTTGGAAGTTTGAGGGTTTTTGTGTTTTGTTTGTTTCTTTGTTTGTTTGCTTATTCTTTAGATAGAACATAAAACGGGAAAATTACAACTTTTAAATGTTTCTTATCTATTTATCTGTTGATGTGATGCTACCGTAAACACATTTAATGTTACTAATTAATTTAATTACACATAGTGTAGTTGCGTTAACACATTTTCTATTATCTGTTCTAATGTGATACCATGCACCCCTGCAGCCACCTTAACTTAAAGTTTTAATTGCTTTACCCTAAGCCTCAGCTCATGTTTGATTTATCTGATTTCTTTGTATAAAGATTCTCTAGTTTACGATGTGTACACAAGTCTTTAAATTGGTGTTGATGTTTATGCAGTGAACTTGCCAACTGGTTACAGCAGACATCCCTTTATGAATTTATGATGGGGCAATAAAGACGAGTGTCAGGAGCCCCTTGTCTGGGTGAGGAATCACTTTCCTTGTGCTATGTTGGGGACAGTAATGTGGACACTTCCTCTAACTTGTATAGCAGCGGGCAGTGTTGAAATCCAGATTTGTCAAATTGTGAGATCGCTAATTTACTGCAGTGGGAGTGGGAGTGGGAGTGTGTGTGTGTGTGTGTGTGTGTGTGTGTGAGAGAGAGAGAGAGAGAGAGAAACACACTTAAATGTTTTTAGTTTGAAACAAAACTATATTACATTCAAAGGTTTTAACCAGGAACCCATTCTTTGTAAACCTGACTGGGTACATATATAGATTACTATTATAGAGTCTGTGTCAACAGTCTAAAATTTATCAGCTGTGACAAGTAAAAGAAATATTTGAAGAAGAGGGCTGTGTATCATTTCCTTTTATCTATACATTTTTTTTTTGGCAAAAATAGGCCAAAAAAGACAAATCTTCTTCTCAAGTATTATGTCATAAGAAGCTTTAGTTTACCCTTTTTTCATTATGAAAAGGTCTTCAAAGTCTATAGGTATGAGTTTAATTTATTAATTCTTGTGCAGACACAAGGCTTCCTGACTGAGAGCACAAACATGCTAATTTTGAAATAGCGGTACAGGTGTTGTCATTAGTTATCGGTGTTATATTAGTGCTTCTTCATGTACTGACGTGTACTGGCCTGCTTATCTTTGCCTCTTTTACTTCTCATTAATATTTGAAATTAGAAGTCAGAGAAGTCGATTCTTAATTTTCAACGTGTACCACAGAGGATTTATCTCAAAGTATTACTTACTACAAACTATCCTGTATGTGTAAGTTTGTCTTCATATAAATGCTACCTGCAAATAACCAAAGAATTAAGATAAAATGGAAGAGCCCAGAAACATAGGAAAAGCAAGCCAGATAAGGAAAAAACACTTTCGTATTTGAAGAAAAGGATGGATGATCAGGGAGGTGGAGAGAAGGAAGGAAGGAAGGTGTTCCAGATGGTTCTGAAATGTGTGCAGCAAAGGAGAAGATTCTCAAATGTCATGTGGTTTTCTGAAGAGACAAAAACAGGACTTCACTGTTGATGACAGAGAAGATAAGCTGGAAGTGAGATAGTGAAATTCATTTTTATCTACATTTCCTCCCAATTCTCACCCTTTGTGGAAGTTCTTTCTCTTCCTACTGAGAAAATTCAGATAATTAAATGCAGTTAAGAGTGCAGACTGAGAGAAGAAATACAACAATGTCTAACTAGCAAGGTTGTGCTGATGAGGCCCTAAATTATGTGCTACCACTTACAAATTAAAATGACAGAAGTATCCTAGAATATTCTTGAACTGCCTCTAGCAAAAAAGTAAAATAAAATAAAAGAGTACGTCATGGCCAGTTTACATTTCAGGATGAGAAAACAAGGTGAAGAGGACTGGTTTTGATCTGTAGCAGTCATCTATTCAATCAGTACGTTTTGACTGGGATCCTTTACTGTAAAGTTATGAATTAAGCATGTGCAGAGACGTGTGAAGTACGGTTTCTTTCACTGAAGACCTCACTCCCTTTTTGGGAAGTCAAGGCCCTCCAGTATCTGTAACGCAAAGTAGTACAAGATCTGTCCTACTTGAGGAATATAATGAAGTGTGACTCAGATATCAGCTGATTGATTTGACCACACAAGTGAATCTGTTTTAAATCTATACAAACGTGACGCCAAATTCAGCTACTTCATCAGCTTCCTCAAGAAACCCAACCATATAAGGATTTTTTTCAATTCTCTAGTTTTACTGAAGAGTTGTAGTGTCATGGGGAGGTGTCACATCACACAGCACACATGTCACTTGAAAAATTCCCTTTATACTCATCTCATCCCCAGGTATTCCCTTTTAACCTTACTCATTTCTCCATCTCTTCTCCTAGGCAGCTCTCAACACAGCTTGTCAGCCCTTTATTCGACGTAGTAGCTCCCGGCTTTGACAAGAAGCTTGGCTGCCACTAGACTCTAGGCTTGGAAAATTCATTTCAACCCCCACTTCCCAGCCCCCAAGCTCATCAAAGATCCTTTTCAATAGAGCTAATTCTTCCTACAAAGCAGTTATTGATCAGTATCTAAAAAATAAAAATTTATCCATATGATTTTTTAGGAAAAGAGGGTAAGAATCACTTCAAAGTGGTGATCAAAGAAGATCTTAAAGAATGGCATATCAATCAGAATAGGCTATGTTATGCTGCTTTGACAAATATCATCAAAATCTCAGTGGCTTAACATAATAAGAATTTATTTCTTGGGCACACAAGGTCAGCAATGCATTCATTATACTCTCTGAAGCAGCCGTCCTCCATATGCAAGTTTAGCCTGTAAGGTCCTTCCATCTTCTGGCACCTCCCAACAAGTAGCCCCTTGATTACAGCAGCAAGAGAGAGGGCCTGGGGAGTTCACATCAGCAAGTGAATTCGTCAGCTCCAAAATAGCGCATGTCCCCTCAATCACAGTCATTTGTCTAGGACTAGTCACATGGTCCTGCCCAATTCATGGAAAAGAGAGGTGCAGAGGGGCTGGGAAGCATAGACTTCTGTGTGTATAAAATGGGAAGAAAGCCCAAAATAATGGTGACCATTTGAAATATCTACAATATGGGAAGCGTTTTGATGGCAGCAGTATAGGAATAAAATGAGCAAAGAAGCCAGTGTGGTTTGGTTAGGACTTTACATGTGTTCTGTAGAATAATGGGATATAAGTTTGGAAAGATGGGTTGAGGCCAGATCGTGAAAGGCCGTTCACTACAGGCCAAAAATCTGTTTTATTGGTGACACGGAGCCATGCAAGATTTGGGAGGAGTATGAATGACTCATGCTATATCTTGCATGGGTGCCGGTGGTGATTTGTATTGAATTGTAGTCAGATTTAAGAGACATGAAAACCAGTGGAAGATTTTCTTCCAGATCAGCTAAGTATGAAGTAACACCCAATTTCTGCTGTTCCTGGGGAAAGCACAAAGGATACTGTACTAACTTATCTCCCACTACACATGCCCCAGTTGAAGATTCTTTTTGCACCCGCTGTTAACCCCTCACTTTTAAGACCAGTTAACAGGCAAATACAATGTTGAATAACTACACACCCGAGAGAACATTTATATTTGGAACCACTGGTGATATCCATGAGCACTTAAAATGTGAAAGGTATCAGTTAGCTTTGTTAAGATAACAGGACTGATGTGGAAATCTCCAGCGACATGGCAGAGCAATGGAAACGATGAGGGGTTCTGATTTGTGACTCTATTTACCCAATATGAATAAATAAATAGCTACTATTTATGTGCTTAATTATTATGTGCCAGACAACATGTTAGTACTTCAGTCCTTTAAGATTACCTGCAAGACCTGGGATGGTCTACACTGGCTGCTTTTCCAGCCCCATCCTTCTACTCTGCCCCTCTCTGTGCTGTAGGACCCTGGCCTCCTGCTCTGCTCTTTCCGCCTCCTAGCTGACGCTGACTTCCGCAAATGTCTGCTCAGATGTCACCTTCTCAGAATGCTCTCCCTGACCACCCAGTATAAAAGATCAATTTTCCCAGTCACTTTCTACCTCAGTATAGAAATAACCTCAATGAAGATTTTTTTTAATAAAACTTATCACCTCCAGGCAAATTCTAGTTTTTGTTTATTGCCTATGTTCCCTATCAGAATATAAGTTCCATGAGGTCACAAATTTGTCTCTTTTGCTTATGACTGTATTCCCAGTGCATGTAACAGTTCCTGGCACTGAATTAACTGTTTGTTCAATTAATAAGTGACTTATTTAAGCCTCATGAGACCCCTCTGAGGTAGGCACTGTTAATATTTCTATTTTATGAGTGATGAGCCTGAGTCCTAGGGTGGTTTGGTAGCCTCTTCAAAGTTTCACAGTTACTAATCCTTGAGGCCAAGATTAAAACCAGGACTGTCTGATTCCAGAGACTGTATATTTTGCCACAGTGCTTTTCCTGATGACCCTACACTCTGATCGTGGTAACTGAAAGTTGGTGTAAAAATTATTCTTTAAGAATACAAACATTTCATGTATATGTTTGAATCATTTCTCTGACATTAATAAATATATTATTAAAAACATGATAAATATTTCTATACGCATGAGAAAGTAAACTGACTCCCAACCCCCCTCCAAAAAAGTGTCTTGTGGAGCTAATAGAGGGTGATCTTGAAGAGCAGATTTGCTCACATGGGCCAAATGTTTCCTCCTGCAGAGTGGGCTGCTTCCCAAAGAATTAGCCTCTCTCAAAATGAATTATTAACCCCAGCGTCCTGGCCAAATTCCCACTTGGATAGTCTAGGAACTGTTCAAAACTTGGAATCTATTGAAATTAGCCTGGCTTGATTGCAGTCTCTGCATTAATTGTGATAGAATAGAGTTTCTCTAGAGATGTGTGCATATATTATTCTAATTTGTATAGACTGGCTTTGTCTCTTAAATTTTTTAGTTTCTTCTTCCCCTCATGAGATATGGCCTGCATTTCTTTATAAGTTGTTTTTTTTGTTTGTTTTTCTTGTAATTTCACTGCATGAATAACTGTGAGCTCCTTTTTCCTTGGATTTGCCAAACCTTTTTCTCACTTGAATGATTAGTCTCTTGGTCATTATCACAGTGTGTTGCAGGCATTAGCCATGAGGCGCTTCCAGACTTCCAACTCTCTTAACTCAAGTGCAAGTGTAGCCTAGGTAGGGACAGAGTTCACTCAATGAAATTTTTCTAATTGCTTCTTTCAAATTCCCAGTCCTCAAGGAGCTTGTGTTCTAGTGAGAGGCACATATCTATTTTAAAGTTTAAAATAACTGACCTAATGGTGTAACTCTTTAGGATTCCCATACAACTTCCTAAATTATGGCTATTAATTTCTTCAGGCAATTTTGTTAAATGATTTAGACCATTTATTTGTCTTGGTCATAAGCAGACTCTAAAATGTCACTTAGATTCTGGAGAAACAGAGAGGTATGAGTTTAATTAAACTACAAAATCGTTTTGCTTAGGTAAAACCGAAACAAATATCTTAGAAATCCATTGTGTTGCATGGTTTTGATGGCAACTGTAGGCCTCACACAATTAGTCAAATCTTGCCAATGTCACATGATTCTGTAAGTTGGCCTTTCTTGCCTTGAGTTGGTACAGTCAAGTCTTCAATATAATAGATTGTTATAATGGGTAGCTTCAGCAGTATTTTCACACTGTAAGCTTTCTCTCTAATCTACATAGAGAGTAAGAATGAAGGTTTTGTTGAAAGGCAAAAAAAATATTCCTAGGAAATAGTTGGCCTCATAGATTTTCAGCATAGGGAAAGACCTTGAGAACTCAAGGCTTAAGTCTTTGCATTTAATTATGCCGGGATCACAGACAAGTGGTAAGTCACTTATGCTTCCTGCATTCCATTCTTCACCTTTACCGAGTGAGATGAGACAATGGATGTGAGCCATGTGCACTTAGAACTTCAGCAGCTAATATTAGAAAAATGCTTTGAAAATGACAGATGGAAAGAACTATAAATGCAATCGCTAATGGATTTATGCACTCTCTCTCTCTTCTTCCACTCTATTTCTACCAGTATTTTCCAAAAAATTTCCCAGGGCTCCACCTGAAGTATGACCTGATGGCTCCATAGCACATGTGTTTCCTGAGTTGGTTGAGTGTTTCCCAAATGTATCTACACTTTAAATTCAAATGTTTATCCACTAGGGTTTAAATCATGGAAAGTGTTACTGCCTTAGTGTGACAGCCATATACTTCTGCCTAGACAATTGTTGTAAGCTCTGTGGGGCTTTCTATAGGTTTTCCCCCCTAGATCTTAGTCAATATGGGCCTAGAAATATATAATTCCTTGTGGGGAAAAAAAAAAAACAGTTCAGATTTTCAGTAGTGTAAATAAATCGACAGAGAGTATGCTTTTAAATCTGTAACGTGCAGAAACTTCCCATCCCCTTGCCATTAGCCTCCTCCCAACTAGGTGGTTCTAACTGTGAATGTGAGAAGGTAAAAGCCTAAACGCTGATATCTCTCCTGCTTCCCTTGTGCACTTGAAATGAGACACTCCATACTTCAGTCTCAGGCCAAGCACTGAAAATTATTCCTTTATTTACTCATTTACCAAATATTTATTGAGCTTGTACTGCTCTCCCAAGCACTTTTCTAGAAGCTGTGTATACAGCTGTGAGAAAAGCACAAGTGAAAATCCAAGCGCTTATTAATAAATCCATCAGAATGTTTCATTTGGCATGTCTTGTAAACATCTAAATTTGTTCATTAAAAAAAATAGAAGAGCATTAGTCCACTGGGGGTATTAATTGCTTTGCAAGAACATTATCTTATGAAAGAATTCACTTTAGCAAATAGCAAGCTCCTTTAGTAATCCAGCTTACAATATTTATACTTATTGTGAACTGTATTCCCAAATGTCCAAGGAGTTAAAGAAAAGGAATGTCTCCAGAGAATAGTTCTAGGTTCTATAACATCTTTAGCATTCCAGTCACTTAAAATAAAAGGGAGAATGTGTTTAGGAGTTTGAAGAAAAGAGAACATAACCAGTCTAATGTGAAAATACCCATCTCAATTTCTAGCAGTTCTTTCATTGCTCCAGACCCCTGGCTTGTTAAATTTTTAGCCCAGGACCTGGCATCTATCCATCAATGTTTGTAGAATTGTACAACTATCACTATGATAAAAATGTACACAGGTTTATTCATTCCTTACACTAGTATATTCCCAGGCCATTTCAAAATTGGCTGGTTAGTTTAGAAAAAAGATGAAAACCTTTAAAGTAGGGGTTTATACATTTCCTTCTGAATTTCCTCCCTTTCTTTAGTTCCTTCACTGTATAAAAATTTTAGATGTTCTAACACCTGTATTGAAAAAGTCTTTTCTTTAGTTTCTGCCAGGTTAGAAACTGATTGTCAAGTCTGATTGTTAGATACTGGTTGTCAGCTGGGACTATGCAAAGGGGGAGAGTTTGTCAGTCTACTTTCCTCCAATATTCAGATCAAATCCAAGTCACGATCTTATACGGAGGATCAGAGTCATGAGTTGATGGTGATTTTTACTGACATTTTTTAATTCTTTGAGATAATATTTGACTCCTCCTATTTACCTCTTGCTAAAAACTACTCTGTCTTATGTGGCCTAAGAAAATGTCCTTATTTAGATAAAGCACAGTCAATACTTGCATGGAATGTACATAGAATAATACCTTGGATTTACTTCATGATTTTCCACTAGAATCTAAAGGCCATTTGTGGTTTATTTCTTGCCATGTGGCAATCCTTAAGTGTTTTGCTAACTCCTTAGAGAACTAAACCCACTCAGCTTATGTTGCATGAGGGTATATTTCCAATTACTCCAATAAGAGTATTTAAATTATTTAAATATTTAAATAATGCATATGATTCAGTCAGTTACACCTGAGTATTCAAGGTACCTTCAGACTTCAAACTACCTTATTTCATTCCCTATGGTCAATTGGTCAACTCACCTTACTCTGAAATATTAATGCTGTTTGTATTATGGCAGAACATGGGTCAAATTTAAATTCATCTGCTAAAGATACAACATACCAAGCAGGTATCAGAAATGTTAGAGGGCTCTGTCCATCATGAAGAAAAGCCACGGGTAATATCCAAACTATTTAATGGGCACCAACAATCAGAATGGATGTTCAACTAATCAGAGCAGATGCCGGCCATAGTGGTCCATACCAGTTGAATTCAGCTGCGTTAAAGGTCCGTTCTTTTAAACTCCAATTTTTGTGGAGACACCATTTTCAGGGCTTATTATATCCTTTTAAGAAATGTTTTCATGCAAAAAAATAGAATTATTTGTTCTAAGAATGAAAAAGTACACTACCAATTTCTAATATACAAAGCAGGAGGAATAAGAAGTAGCTATTTGGGCTTCCCTGGTGGCGCAGTGGTTGAGAGTCCGCCTGCCGAGGCAGGGGACACGGGTTCGTGCCCCGGTCCAGGAAGATCCCACGTGCCGCGCAGCGGCTGGGCCTGTGAGCCATGGCCGCTGAGCCTGCGCGTCCAGAGCCTGTGCTCCGCAACGGGAGAGGCCACAACAGTGAGAGGCCCGCGTACCGCAAAAAAAAAAAAAAAAAAAAAAAAAAAAGAAGTAGCTATTGTTTTCTGTAAAATCTTATCACTTAATGGATTGGAAAAAATTGGCCAGTAAAATAATTTCAAATATTCATATTTTTAGTATTTCCCCATTATCTCTCTTTCTTTTATCCAAGTTGATAAGCAGATGCAGATACTTTCTGCGAGGTCAGCTTAGCTACCCAAGCTAAGAGGAGCTTTTTCTTAATATTTTCTGATTTCCTGTGCAAATTAGAAAGAAAATAGCCACTACTAATATTTAAGCAAGCTCCTAACATATATTAGCATATATCCTTATTGTTTTTTCATGACACTTTTAATTTCTGTGTTTGTATTTTCTCTTAGTGCACATATTTTTAACTTATTCGGATTTACTTAGCATAGCATTTAATTATCATGGTAAAAGGTTAAATACTATCAAATGATTTGGTATTTCAATATTTAATCACTTTTACCTTGAATGAGTAAATGTCTAGTCAATAGATATTCAGAATCATAAAGGCATATTTTTATGGACATATATTTTTTTCATTTTGTTTGCTTATGACATGGATTAGATAGTTTATGATCTTATGTACTTAATTACCAGAAGAGACATACTCATAAGTATGTTCAAAAGACATTTTGAAGGACTTCTACTTACTGATGAGTTGATTTGCTCTAAATACAAATTAGAAACTCACAAATCAATTTTTTCCATCCGCTTAGAAACACTCTTTATTTAAAGTATTTGCATGTTCTAAAGCTTAGGTAAAATAGGAACGGGGACAGTATATGTACAAAGATAGATAAATGCTGTGGCGGTATCTTGTTCTGTCTCCATCTTGATGGATTAGTTAGCTTTCACTAAACAGGCACTCTAAAAAAGGGAAGGAAAAACAACTTGATAAGATAAAAGTGTGGGGAATTCCAAAATAAATACTGCTAACTGACCTTTTTGGATGGCTCAGTTAGGAGTGTTCTTATTAGGGTACCAATTGGTTGCTTTATTTACTAGTACCACGCATAACTAAGGTAAACACTTGGGTAATATCTTCGGCTTACTTTTTCATAATTTCTGGACAGACATAATGATCTTTCTCCCACAGTTTTAAAAGTCAGATAAGTTCCAAAACATTTAGAGAATATGGAGCTATAATTTTTAAAAGTCAAGTATTTTTTTTAGCCCACTTCCCCTTTTTTAGAGTATATCTCTAAGTATAGAGTTGTATCTCATGCTCATTTATATGCAAAAAGAAGCTCTGTATATGTTAGGAAAAGAAGCCAGTTCGGAACCTCTGAACCAATTTCCTAATGCTAGTATTTTACACCTTAGAGTTTGTATCTTGGTGAACTGTAAAATGAAAGAATTAACTCATTAAGGAGCTCTGTTTCATCATAGCCACTCTGATTAAAACCTTCTCTACAATATGGTGCAAGAAATGGTCAGTCACTACTAAAGTTTTCTTTTTAACCACTGCTATGCATCACAAGAAGTCATTAGTTTACAGCTACTTCCTTCTTATTTTTATGACTTTTTAGCTTATCATTAACCCCATTCTCTTATCCTGTACTCTGAGATGAGCAAAGAAGATAATATCCACAACATTTCCACTGCTTACTCTAGAGATAATAACTTTTTGAAAAAGAGATAACCCTGTTTCTTTAAACAACTCCTTCCTCTTTAAATCCATGATAGCTTTCCCTTGTCAAGTTAGACTTTCAGTGCATTGTTAAGGGAATCAGACAAAATTATTTATAGCATGGTCCATGCAGATGAAATTAGACTGAACATACTGGAATTGTTTATTACTTCTTGTAAACTTGTTTAATAATTCTTTAATATTTACCACACAGTTTTTTTAGCATCTTTGTTGGAGTATAATTGCTTTACAATGGTGTGTTAATTTCTCCTGTATGACAAAGTGGATCAGCTATGCATATACATATATCCCCATATCTCCTCCCTCTTGTGTCTCCCTCCTACTCTCCCTATCCCACCCCTCTAGGTGGACACAAAGCACCGATACCCCACAATTTTCTATCCAGACGTTTTTCAGGTTATTAAAGAAATGTAATGGATTAATAGCTAAACTTATTTCCTTCTAATTCAGTCCCTTATGCCACTGTGTCTGGACCTGTTCAGTAGGGTTGTTGTCATAAGACTAGATACAAGTATGTCAATTGTCTGGACATTATATAACTTTAAAGCAACTGCTTAGCCTTTTTGACAAGAAATAATTAAATGTTAATTAAAAGTCCCATACACTTACTTCTTTTCCACAGCTTCTTAGTGTTACCGTCTGAATTTGCCAATTTCCACTTGGTTCTCTACATATATAAAGTTATACTCTTGTTTTAAACAAGAGCTGATTTTCACTATTTCATATTCAGTGTGGGAGAGAGGTTGGTATTATCTGCCTTGTTAAGTGTCTCCTTCCTTAAATTTCCCTTCTCATTTGGTATCTAGTTTTCACCTCAACCGACTTCCCTTTCTCTCGTTTCAGAATAGTATTTTTCGGATGCAAACATTTCACTTATTTCCATTCGCAAACTTGATTAATTCAACATGCACTAACTGATACCTTTTGCATGCTAGGCAGTGAACTAGATTCTGGAAGTAAAATATGGATAGCCAGTCCCTGCTCTCAAGGAGCAGAGTCCAATAGGCGAGATTGACAAATAAGCAAGTATTTGCAATGCAGTGTGGCAAATGAAGAAACATAGGGTGACATAGGAATATATAGGATATGGATGGTAAGTAACTTACAGGATAAAATCTGGCTACTGGTATCCATAATTCCTAGGTAGAAATAACATGTTCCGTAAGAAATGTTCTTTGAGATTATATGAGTGTGAAACTTGTTCTTTCTGGGGAAGTCAGGGACATCTTTTAAAAAGGAGGAGGCCAACAAAGTTTGGGGCAAGCCACTTTGTTTCAGTCAGCCTTAGCTTTTTTTTGTTTGTGTGTTTGTTTTTGTTTGTTTGTTTGCGGTACGCAGGCCTCTCACTGTTGTGGCCTCTCCCGTTGCGGAGCACAGGCTCTGGACGCGCAGGCTCAGCGGCCATGGCTCACGGGCCCATCCGCTCCGCGGCATGTGGGATCTTCCCGGACCGGGGCACGAACCCGTGTCTCCTGCATTGGCAGGCAGACTCTCAACCACTGCGCCACCAGGGAAGCCCAGCCTTAGTTTTACTAGACATAAAATGAGAAAGTTTGTGTTACATGACTTCTGATGTCCTTCCTAGGTCTAAAACTCTGAGTCTGTAAGTTTTGCTTTTGCAGTACACTGAAAAATCTAAATAGCCTAAACCTGTTTTTTTTTTTTTCTTTTTTTTTTTTTTCCTAAACCTGTTTGAAAAATCTATTGCAACAAATGGTCCATAAAATAAATAAGCACAAAATTCAATTTTTTGGAAAAGTGGTCTGGCTGTAGAACTGAGTAGCCCCATAAAATATTAATTTGGTCATAGTGTGGAAATGTGAAATGATTGTTAAATGAGTCAAGGCCTTATTTGTGGCCTTTGGCTCATTTGGTAAGATTACCCATTAGCCATGTAGGCAGCATAACACGCATGGCCAAGCAGCTCATGGGAGCGTCCTAACAAATGTTAAATAAAAATTATCTTTCTCTAGCCTTAGGAATATATTGCTGTTATTTTCAAAATAAGACTGTGCTCAGCTTTAAAATCTCAGTCAATGGGAAAATAATTATATTCATTGCACTTAAAATTCTGACTCCGATCTGCAAATGTGTTTTTCTAATATATTTTTTTACGTCTCTTTGGAAGTTTAGAAGTCAAATGAGTGTTGATGGTTTCTGACCGTCTTTTAATTGTATCACTCCTGCCGGTATGAATTCCCTTTGTACCATTGCAGTAGGTAGATGTAACATTTCCCTTTGCAGATGCACAAAGTGTTTCTTCTTAGTCCTAAGACGCTTTTTTCCTTTCAGTCATTAACCTTGGTTTCATGAAAAATTCCTTCTCCATTTTTCTGTTTTATCTATATCTTGATAATAATAATTTAATAACTGTTCTTAAAATCTCTGTATGATAATCCATTAGGCTCATTCAGTATTCCTTCAGCTTATCTACAAAGGAGCGTGTGCTTTTCTCTTTGCTCTTTTTAATGAGGCCTTCCTACCGTGGCTCTAAATATCAACCAAACATGTTAATCTCTTAGGATCTGACTATTATTAAAATCTCTCCAACATTTTCTGAATTTTAAAAGATGTGATTATTATCATGTAATCTGTTTACTTCCACGTGAACTCAAATGGAAATGAATCTCCTGAAATAGCCACATTTTCTGCCTCCCAAATATACATCTGGCATTAAAAAAACCCAGCTAATTTAAATCTAGAATCTGGGTTTCCATGACACCAAACATCTGGATGAAAAGTGAAAAATTCAGTAGATGTTTTCAAATATCCAAATACTGTGTCAGTAAAACAGTCAAATGACGCTCTGAATCTCCCCATATTTATCTGGGTTTTTATGCATCATATATGTGGCACTGTCAGTCCTTCCTGATGGAAAACAGTGTCAATTTAAGAAATAATGTACTCACAAACAAGTATGTACTGAGTACCTACTCTGTAGGAAACATTCTAAGTGCTGTAGAGCAGCAGTCCCCAACCTTTTTGGCACCAGGGACCTGTTTGGTGGAAGACAGTTTTTCCACCGCGGTGGAAGGGGGCAGGCAGGCGGAGGCTGTGGGATAGTTCAGGCAGTAATGCGAGCCACGGGGAGCGGCAGATGAAGCTTTGCTCGCTTGTTCCCCGCTCACCTCCTGTTGTGCGACCCAGTTCCTAACAGGGTACTGGTCCAGTACCAGTCCGCGGCCCGGGGGTTGAGGACCCCTGCTGTAGAGGGTTCAAGGTAAAAGGCTTGAACTCTGTCCTCAAATGAATTGCAGTGCAGCGAGGGCTATAACACAAGGACACATATATACATAAAAGATAATGTGAAGTGAATAAAAACACAAGAGAGGAGGAATTTTGGAGGAAGGTGACTAGTCCAGGCTAGTGAGGATTTTCTGCTGGACCCGGTGTTGGACTGACCACGATGGACAAGCCAGCATCATGGAAATGGAAGGGAATGTTGTGATCACACATTTGAAATACGCACTCCTTCAGCAGCTGGGAATTTTACTGAAATCAAATAATGCTAAATTAGCCAGACGATTGCAACGGTTCTTGTGTCATTTTTTCATGATCACAGCCTTGGGTTTCTGTACGGTTTTTGCGTCTAAGTGTGTTTCTCAGGTATTTCAATGAGCAAATTTATATGCATCCCCCTTACGAGTTTCAACTTGACGCGAAGAAGCATACTGAAATTTACTCTCCCTATGGTCATTGTAAAAAGTCTACCTTATACTTTGGGTTTCGAATTAGAAAAAAGGTATAAAATTTTCACAGTTCCATATACATTGCATGCTTAAACCTCTGTCTTCCAAGTTAGGTGATTTTTTCATCTATTAGGATCACAACTCGGATCAACTTTTTAAAAAATCCCAAATCCTCAAGATTTTTGCCATGTTTGATCAGAATCTAGATTAAAGCAAAATGGTTTGCCTCTTCTTCTTCCCCCCACCCTGCCTCCCTCCTTTTCCTCACCATCCTTCTCTTTTTTTAAGAAAAATAAACGATCATTTTAAGCTGGAGGGGAATATGGAGTAAACTGAGAAATTTTCTGATAATCTGAATTGTGCTGTATGTATTAGTCAGCACTAATAAGTTGGCTCAAGTAGCTGAAAGGTAAAGGGCGGCTGGATTTAGATAAAGCTGGATCCAAGGGCAGAAATGTGCACGAGTCTGTTCTTTATAGCTACTGGCTCTGCTTTTGTCTGTGTGGGCTTCGTTCTCAATCAGGCTCTGTCCATTTGGTGGCAATAATGGCCATCAACAACTCCAGGCACAAATTCTACTGACTTAGTAACCCCAGTGAAAAGAGAACACCTTTGACTGACAGTCCTACTGACTCCCATTAACCTAACTTGGGTTCCATCTTGAGAGCAGCCAGAATGATTAACTATGTTGATTGGCTAAGCCCTGAGTACATCCCTGAAGTAAAATCAAGGCACTTTTGGGCTTCCCTGGTGGCGCAGTGGTTGAGAGTCCGCCTGCCGAGGCAGGGGACACGGGTTCGTGTCCCGGTCCTGGAGGATCCCACATGCCGCAGAGCGGCTGGGCCCGTGAGCCATGGCCGCTGAGCCTGCGCGTCCGGAGCCTGTGCTCCGCAACGGGAGAGGCCACAACAGTGAGAGGCCCGCGTACCGCCAAAAAAAAAAAAAAAAAAAAATCAAGGGACATTTACCAAAAGAAAAGGGAAAAGGTACTTCAGTAAAAAAAACTTCAATGTTAGAATGGGAAAGTCCTCCACTAAATATCAGTAGAGTGGGTGGTTATCCCAGCCTTACCACTGCCTGTTTCTATGACCTGGAGTGTTAATTAAGCCATTGCGTCTTGGTTTCTTCATCTACATAAATTAGGTCGCAAGACAGGGTTCTCTTTAAAGACTTTTTTAGCTCTAATGTTTTGTGGTTCTGACCTCAAGAACTAGGACAAGGATAAGACACCCAGAAAATGCAGATTTACAAATAGTAACACAAAGCAGGAGATGCATCACGTTTCATGTAGAAGTGCTTCTGGTAGAAACCCGACGTTAGCTTGGCAGTGGAAGAGCAAAGGGTTACAGGTTGCTCCTGCATCCTGAGGTAGTGATTAGAAGCTCAGACAACTTGAGAGGAGAGGGTGTGTGTGTGCGGGGGGGGGGGGGGGGGGGGAGGGAGTGAGAGAGTCAGTGAGTTTCAGAACTAACCATCACAAACTTTATTATTATAATCTCCATAAATAGTTTATAAACCACGTATAGCTTTGTTAACCTCATTTTACTATTACAGAGACTAAGTCCCAGGCACGGTCTTGTTCAAGGTGGCAGAACTACTGACAAAGCTTGAATGAGAACTTAACGTCTATTTTTTTTCACTCTTTCTACAGATTTTTTTTTTTTTTTTTTTTTTTTTTTTTTTTTGCGGTACGCGGGCCTCTCACTGCTGTGGCCTCTCCCGTTGCGGAGCACAGGCTCCGGACGCGCAGGCTCAGCGGCCATGGCTCACGGGCCCAGCTGCTCCGCGGCATGTGGGATCTTCCTGGACCGGGGCACGAACCGGTGTCCCCTGCATCGGCAGGCGGACTCTCAACCACTGCGCCACCAGGGAAGCCCTCTACAGATCTTTAAAGACACTGAGACAGAGTTGGGGGAGAAATAAAAAAATTTTAAAAACCTAAGGCTTTACTCTCAGAAAGTTATACTTAATAAAGACAAGGTGTGAAAATAAGACAGGACAATGAAGGGCTAAAAATTACAAATACCAAGTAAATCACTATGTGAATTTTTTTTTTATATAAATTCATTTATTTTATTTAGTTATTTTTGGCTGCGTTGGGTCTTTGTTGCTGCACTCGGGCTTTCTCTAGCTGCGGCGAGCGGAGACTGCTCTAAGTTGCAATGTGCGGGTTTCTCATTGAGGTGGCTTCTCTTGTTGCGGAGCACGGGCTCTACGCACGCAGGCTTCAGTAGCTGGGGCTCGCGGGCTTTAGAGTGCAGGCTCAGTAGCTGTGGCGCATGGGCTTAGTTGCTCCGCCGCATGTGGGATCTTCCCGGACCAGGGATCGAACCCGTGTCCCCTGCCTTGGCAGGCAGATTCTTAACCACTGCGCCACCAGGGAAGCCCTCACTATGTGAATTTAGTGGGAAGCAAATATCTTGTTTCCAATTTTATTTTCACATTTCATTTGCAGTATACATTCTAATCATGGCATCAGAATTTCTGTTTACATAAGAAAAGGTGTTAAATTAATGGCCACTGAATAAGTTTGACATTCTATGAAAATGCATTGATTTTTTTCAAGGGTTAGGCCTTTAGCACCATCTATTTGTACCAGTTCAATAAGCCTGGTCCCAGAGCAATAAGTGATATTTACCCAATGCTGTTTCATTGTCCATATTAGAGAAATTGCTTAGAGGGTTTCATCTACAAGTGGCATCATCAAACTCAAGGTCACCTGAATTAACTCTATAAAATAAGTCGTATCTTAGGGGTGGATTGAGGAAAAGGAAGTGGTGATTATGATGACCAAGTTCCAAGTATTTGCTGAAACTAAGAACCTGCCCAACAAGTTACTTGATCATTTGTCTCAAAGGCTATATTACATCATTACAGAAGAAATTTGACAAATTGCACATTGTTCTTTCAAGAGCTCATCTAGTAAACTTTTTTTTTTTTTTTTTGGTGTACTTGGGACTCTCACTGCTGTGGCCTCTCCCATTGCGGAGCACAGGCTCCGGATGCGCAGGCTCAGCGGCCATGGCTCACGGGCCCAGCCACTCCACGGCACGTGGGATTCTCCCGGACTGGGGCACGAACCCATGTCCCCTGCATTAGCAGGCGTACTCTCAACCACTGCGCCACCACAGAAGCCCTCATCTAGTAAACTTTATAGACCAGTGAGTCGAACTCATAGGGTAGGAAAGTAACCTTAAGAACTAATTCTCAAGGTGTCCTGCTTTTAAAAGTATCCAGTGAAAAAGTTACCATAACAGAAGAGAATATCTAATTGTATAAAAAGTTAAATTGCTATGTTTTTAAAAAAATATGGAGTGTATAAATTAATTATAATTATAATAAATTAATATTACTTTAAAATTAATATTGGATTTTAAAAAATTGTTTGCAGCAGTAAACATGCAGACAACCTAGGAGTATATAAACAGAAAGTAAAAGCCTGCACCCCATGCCCTATACAACATGAAGTTGTACAGAGCACGGGGTGTGTGTGTTTTTCCAGATGTTTTCCTTGCATGACAAGCATAGATATGTGTGCATTTAATTAATTAATTTATTTAGCTGTTTATCTATTTTACAAAAATTGGTAATACATGTTGTTCTACAGTTTACTTTTGTCATGCAACAGTATGTGGGGAAAACCTTTTCATGAGAATCTCCCATTTTATTTAACTATGATCCATTTGACAGATAGGTTGTTTCCAATTTTTTAGCCTTGCAAAAACTACCTTTTTCATTTACTGTGTACTTCTAATTCATGAGATGATTAGAAATATCACTTGAAGTATTCTAAAACATCCATATAAATCCTTTCAACGTGGAATAAAGATTATGATAAATTGGTTCCAGTTTGGACAAAAATGAAGAGGGATTAACCACAAAAGAAAATTATCATTAAGTGATTTCACCTAAAAACTGTTTCACTGATACATTCTAAGAATACTGTAGATCTGTTTGCATGTACTTGATAAACCAGTTTAACACCAAAGGGATGAGAAAAAAAAAAAAAGTCTAAGGTCAGTATCTGGAATACAGGTAATATCTCACTTTCGAATGAGTCTTTAGAAAAAAGGCAATTAAAAAATATTTTCTGTCTACGTTGAGTCATGAGCCCTACGTGTCTTACTAACTTTTTGAACAGTTGTCAGTTGATATTCAAAGTAAGAGGATATTTGTGAATCACTTCTCTTCAACAGTGGCTTTAAATTATTTGGGGATGTGAAAAACTTTGACCTATGCTGGTTCTGTCTTGATGAAGGGAATCATCATCATCGCTATTATGTTACAATGTGTGTTCTTATGAGTAAGTTGAGCCACCTCTGAGCCGCTGGACCAGGGTGGGTTGGCCCCCATCAGTGAACAGACTAAACTATAGCCTCAGTCCAAGAATATAGAAACTGACAACAAATTATTGCTTGTGGTCTACTTCCAGTTTTCAAGTGCAAACATACCAAAGTTTATTTTAAATTTGAGCCAGTCAGACATTTAGCAATATACATCAAAGAAGAAGTGAAGGCTTCCCATGTTTATTATTTCAATATGATGTCTGTTCTAATAAAGTAGAAGAATGCCTATGATAGATCATGTAGTAGAAATTCTCTAGTTCCACAGTTTGGCCTTAAATATATACATATATTTGTAAATTAATCCAAAACACATTGCCATGGTTCCAATTCCTCTGAAAGCTGATTGTTTTCCATTCCTTTTTTAATTTTAGAAATACAGTGGCCGACTGCCAGAACACTTTCAGATAAACAGTCCACTCCCTGTATAAAAGGGGTATAGAATCATGAATGTTCAAAAACCACAGAACGTTATTTAAATAAGTGAAAGTTATTATGGTCTTCCCTATTAATTAAAAAAAAAAAAGCCATCTGCGCAAGGTGAATTTTGGTAAGGTCCCAATTATTTTAATGATTGTAGATGGAATTTGCAACTGCTTTCATAGTGAAAGTACAGTTCAGGGATTCCCAAGATAAAATGCACTGTTTATGTAATTTTGTGGTCATTTGACTTAATTTCTAATAAAACACTGGGAAGAATTCTTGTTACTCAATCTGAATGTACAGTCCTGCTTGAAGGAATTGACTCTACACTAACTTCCCCTTTCTAGTCTTCTACTAGCTTAACATCCTAAACCTCTATTTCATCTAAACCTTCTGTGTGTGTGTGTGTGTATATATGGTTGTATGTGTCTCTGCCTGTCTCCCTCACACACACACACACCACAACCCACATTTTGTCGGAACTGTCTTGGGCAAATGCATCATGATAGTGAACAAGACTGAGCACACCAAAAAAAAAAAAAAAAAAAAACCCACTGCATGAAGAAACAGCATACTGGATGACATTACCAATGCAGATCTATACATCGTCGTGATGAGTCTTTATTTTCATTTTTGTTATTTGCAGAATTGATTTCCATTGGGCACATCACCTAGAAACCTAGGCTTTCAACGTCTTAGAGGAATAAAAAGTCAAAGGGTGCTCCACCCTTGAATTTTTCAGGAAAATACCACAACAAGAAGGATTTGGGGATCTTTTTGGTCATTTTCCCTCCAACCAGTGTTTTCAGTCAATTAAAATTTGTACCCTAGGCCTTTTCCAGTTTGAAGCCACCCCAGCATCTGTGATAAGCAATCCTTCTTGTTTGTGCAGTCATTCATTATCTCCATTACCAAAAGGAGAATAGAGGACAATTACATTGTTTGGACGAATCAGAGTGTTAGGAGGAGTATTTGTCATGGTGGCAGAGTGCAGCACCTGACAGGCAACGATTGATGGCCAGGAATGAGTGTGAGTGGCCAAAGCAGCCTCATAGGATGCAAATTACTGACTGTGGATTCCAATTTATCCTGTTCATTTTTCTTGCCCATGCTGAAGACCATTAGTGGTTTTTGAAGCAGTGAAGGGGTCATTACTAATGTGGGTAGGCTCGAAGCAGGAGGGGGAAGGAGGGGAAAAGCCTTCTGTAATTACACAGCTTTCAGGAACAGGCTGGAGGCCCTAGCCAAAAAAATGTCAACACCTCGCAATCAGAAAAATTTATTTTCATTTTATGCTTAACCCATATTAACTCAACATTATCATCTTTCTTTGTTAACATTTGCAGAATATTAAAAGCCTGGCTTCTATATTAATACAAATCTAGTTAACCCCTTTTGCAATACAGGGGGTTTTGTTTAACCTAATGGCATTTGGGTTTGCTAATAAGTAATTGCACACGTTTTGGATAATGTATGCTATTATAGAAGATGAAATACCTGAAGAATAAAATCTTAGATGATTGAAAAACATTCACTCTCTCAAACACTGGAATGATTAGAAAGCTCTGAATGGAATACTTTGTTGTTCCTAATGTCAGCCTTTAATAACGTTGATGGGAAATATTTATTACTAAAGGCTTTCTCGTTTAGGAACGACTTTGACATGCTTTATAAAAGTTTACTTTTCTGTTTAAGAAAACCAGTGAATTTAGAGCAGAGACCTATTTAACAGACATGTTTTATAATTATGTACATGCCAGTACAGTGTCTCAAAGTAAATGTACAATTCTACAGTAACAATCTTTGATTTCAGAATGAGAGAGGAAAGTGGTTTGCTGATGGGAGGATGGTTTGTTATAAATGTTGGTGAGTTGTGATGGGAAGTAAAGAATTAAAAAACACCGAAACCTATGGCTTCATTCTCTTATTGCCACACTTTAGGGTAAAATGTAAAATGTCTGTATTGCACATAATTGATTCCTTGTGATGGGTGGTCACTTTGTGCGACCCTCTTAACCCAGAGCAGCAACCAGTAAAAATGAAAGAATCTTCCACTGTCCCTTAAAGGAGTCAACATAAACAACTGTCAGTAAACTCTGCGGTAACTGAAGTGGTAGCCATGGCTTCGAAGAATAGTTGTGATTATGGACGATCTTACTTTCCAAACTGACTATCAATAATCTTAGATTAACTAGGAAATAATGATTATATTGAGCCATCTCACAAAGATAATATAGGAGAAAGGCTGCACAGAGGTTTTCCAAGAAGTAAAGTAAAATGGGCCCGCAAGACGTTCCCTTAGTGTAACTGAAGTGATTGTAGCCAACCAAATTTCTGACCCATCGCCAAAGTGCTGTGCGTCCCTGACTGATGGAAGAAACTGAATACCTGCAATGCTGCCGTGCTCTGTGCTACTGGCCTCCACAGTGTGGCAGGAACGGGGCTGCACAAGCAGGTTTTTGGATTCTTGTCTCTGCCCACATTTTTCCCCCCCACATGATTAAAAAGCTGTGATTAGGAAAATCAAGCCATAGACTAAAGAAATCACAAACGGTGGTTTCATTCTTAGACGTAAGTGACTCTTTCTTAACTTCTGATACATCTTTCAAAACATTTGTGTTTTCATTAGCATCCGTACCCTTCCGAAGAGCAGAAGAAACAGTTAGCTCAAGACACAGGACTTACAATTCTCCAAGTAAACAACTGGTGAGTGACCCCAAAATCAATGTCTTTCTCCCGTGGCTAAAGTAAGATTTCTCAATCATTGTCTTCTTTTTTTGTTTCTGAAACAAATGAAATTGAGGAGGATAACTTCTGTGTTTCTACCTTGACGTGTGAACGTAGTGCACAGGGAGAGGAAGAGGTAACTAGGTAAATGGTTTTGGTAAGATGTATCCTTCTTCTCTTTCTCTCTGCCTCTTTCTTTTCTTTTCTCCTCTCTGCTCTTCCTCTCTGCCTCACTTTCCCCATCTCTGATGCTTTAAAATTCTCGACTTGAACAGGGCAAATTCAGTTCAGGTCATTCCCGTTGAAAATAGTCACGCTGGGTATTTTGGTGCAGTCCTCACGTGGAGTTATCAGTTCCCGGAAGGTTTCTTTAATCTAGGTTTTCTAGGCTGATGAAGATGCAAGCTCTGTAGCATCTCCTAGGAGAATTTTATTTACCCTAATTTTTTTTTTTTTGAACACAGGGTAAAAAATAAAAAAAAGATCTCCCCATTTTTAGCTTTGCCATTTGGCTGACTACTCCCGTGGAGGTGCATGGGCCATCACTCTTTGTATGTGGCTTAGAGGGTAGCTGAGGAAAAGGAGGGGCAGAGGATTAAATAAAATGATCACAGTGGCCAAGAAATGATATAGGAATTACTTATCAAAATACTGGCCCAGGTTTTATCAGCAGCTTAATTTTGTTCGGTACATTCTTGGGGTGATGTTCAGATTAATTGAACTGACAGTTCTCTTTCAAAATTCAGGGAAAGTATTTGCACGGATTTCAGGCCTTATACAAACTTAATTACATGGAACTCCATTTTATCATTCTAATTCCATGTAGCAGAGGTTGTATTTACAAATGAGAAGTCTCTGCCTTTATTCACAGCTTTCCTTAATATATTTATCAAAGCAGGTTCATTTACAAAGTGCTCTATCTGTGGGATACAGGCAGGCAGACATTAACAAAGCTTTTAGGTTTATCAGGCTCGCTGCCTGATGAGCTACCCGAGGGTCAATTGATTTTGTGGTTCTGTGATTCATTTTTTTCTCATTTTTCTAGGATCACAATGAGAGACATGCTTGGAGAATTAGCCAGTTTGTCTGCCTTATCTGTCAGGCAATTTTTTTTTTCCCAGGGAAGTCAAGCTACTTAAATTGGCCACAGGAACTGCCGTTATCTGACTTTAATGCACCCTATAGTGTGGATAGCATTTCAATTACACCAGTAACCAAAGCTTAGCTGCAGCCCTTTTCATGCCTAGTGCTGTACAGAAAGTGATGTGCCTACCTACAGAAGCAGAAAATTGAGTTGCCTTGCTTCTGTCAGGGTGATTAATGCAGAAATAAACTGCTAACCTGAAAAGAAAGGCAGAAAGAAAGGATAGACAATACAGACTTGAATTCACTTTAATTTTCTTCTAAAGATTGGAACTATGTACATTTAAAGATACCCTTTAGACCAAAAACTTGGAATAAAGGCTGTAATCTCCAGACAGGGATGTGTATGTGGTTATACGTTGATATGAGCCTCATAGAGTAGATACACACATGTCAACGTATATATATTCTCATTTATGTTTCTAGCACAAGCTATCAGTAGTCTAAAACAATAAAGTAAATACATTCTTTGTTGATGGTAGAAGACTTATTTGCCCTGCATGTTATTTTATATCATACTGATTGTCAAACCGAGCTCCGTTATATACAGTGGTCCTTGAAGCAGTGAATGTTGCTTTAAAATCATAATGTTTATAAATTTGCGGCAAGTTGAGGGTGGTTGTGATGGGAGTCTTGGGAAAAATGAAATATTTCTACATTGATATTTGACTTTGACCTTTGATCTTTGCTCTTTTTGAAAGTGCTGTTCCCTGTCATCCACTACCTGTCCTTTTTTTTTTTTTTTTTTTTTTGCGGTACACGGGCCTCTCCCGCTGCGGAGCACAGGCTCCGGACGCGCAGGCTCAGTAGTTGTGTCTCACGGGCTCAGCCGCTCCGCGGCACGTGGGATCTTCCCGGACCGGGGCACGAACCCGTGTCCCCTGCATCAGCAGGCGGACTCAACCACTGTGCCACCAGGGAAGCCCTACCTGTACTTTTTGATGTAGTCATTACACTTGAAGAGTGAAGATGCTACAGTCGTATCTAAAGATGAGCGTTTCTCACAATTAGACACCTGCTTGGAACTTGGAGAGAGCACCCTTATTTTCTGAATTCCATTGAGCCCCAGGGCATGGAGGAGGAGTTCTGTCGTGTGATAGCTTAGGTTTCTTGTTTCTCTATTATTTGAGCCGTGTTTGCCGCAGGATGCCAAGGGTTAGGATGTGACAGTCTATCACACCGCATACTTTCCATAATATGGCATCAATGTTGACACCTACGTCTTTACAAAATAATTCCATCTCCCTAATTTTCACAGTTCCTTCTGAAAAACCCTCTAATCCTGCCCTTAGGTCCAATTCTTAGTTAACAGCTACCGTAACTTTGATAATAAGGTGTGACTCATGAGGATAACACAGAAAATACTTTTAAAAGACTACCAGGAATTTCACACAGGGACTGAATTTTGGTGGATTTCAAAAAGAAATTTAAAAGAGAATACCAGCTACTGTGCAGTATATTCTGAAACTGACCGATGTCTTGATGATATCATCTTCAAAACAGAGAAAGCTATCCAGACTAATTTCAAAAGGCTTCATAATCACTGTTCTTAAGTGCCAAGTGATAACTAAAAGAGATGAGAAGAGTAGGCTATAAACTATTTCTCCAGGCCCTGAGAGCTCTCAGCAAAAAAAAAAAAAAAAAAAAAGCAGGGATCAGAGAGCAGTTCCTAAACCTCATTTAGTCAGCTCTGCTAGGAAATGATACCCGCTTCTCTGATTGAGGCCAGGACTTTAGACTTGTGGGCTGTTATGTCCATACTCAAAGAATTAGAATAGTATAGAAAGCATCCACATCAGAAAATCATGGAAGACTTGCTGTTTCAGTTCTGCTTCTCACTTACCTCTTAAAATAGAAAGGCCAAGCAAGGTCAGGGTAGTTAAGTATTGCTGTAAAATAACCTCTGTAGTAATAAGCAGTGGAACATGGCTTCACGCACTTGATGAGAGCAATAAGCAATAAAAACAGACCTGTTAAGATCAGTCAGTAATTTCAGAACAAATAAGCAAAAAGGAAGTTTAGGAGATAATTCAGGGAATTAAAGATTATTTTATCTTAGCAGCCAGTGTTAGAAATAATCTCAATGGGCTTTTCCCATGTATTTACAGTAGGGAGTGTGCAAAAAGTGATGATACTACCAAATCAAAATGTGATTTCAGGAAAAGAGTGGAATCTATGACACTAAGTCATTTTTTCCTACAGTTAGCCCTCAGAAGTCCATAAATAATCAATAACCTGATTAAGACTTTAAAAAAAATGATGATAACCAGATCTTCAGTGTATGCACTTCGCTGACAAAGGTAATCACAAGTAGTGAGACTGGCTTTCTAGGCTGTTCGGTTGGGGGAGAGTCACATCAGCTGTGAAATCATCAAAGTGTGTGCATTAGGAGAGAAGAAAAGCAAGGAAATGAATATCCTCACCCTGAATAACCTCCTCACCATGGAGAAGCAAACATGGTGTACTTTGAATATTGATTAAATCTTGGAGGGTAATATAGCGTGCTAGGTGAGCACTTAGGCTCCGGAACCAGACCCTGGGAGGCTAAAAATCCTGGTTCCACCATTCATCAGATGTTTGACCTTCAGCAAATTACTTAACCCTTTTAAGCCTTCCTTTCCTCATCTGTAAAATGGGGACAATAGTCATTTATATCTTATATAGTTGTAACATTTCAGAGAAATGCTGCATGCTAAGTACTCAGCGTAGTGCTGACACGCACCATAGAGGCTGTCTGTTGTTAAAATAGTTAAAAGTACATAATTGTAAAAATGAGAGAGAATTATGATGATTTCATACAATGATATCAATGAAAACATCATTAAATCGCTTACAAACTGGAATGGAGATTTCTTTCAGGAGGAAATAGACCTATATTTAAGGGGCGATAAAATTTGAGAGCAGACAACTCACTGTGCATAGCTTCTATATTAAACAAAGCTAGACTTTTGTAGTTTCTTAGATGATCCTTTTTTTTTGTAGGTCTTTGATGCCAGGGAGGTAAGATTAGGGAACCCTAGGAGGTAAGTGGCTTCAAATAGCTGTGAAGGTTAGACGTTTTGAAGGAAAGTCTTGGGTATTAATGTCTGGTATTTCCTCAGGAGGCATGCTTACACGCATTCATTGACAAAAGATTTTTTTGAAAATTATTTTTTTTAATGAGGAAATTCTTGCTTGAATAATTTGTTGGGATGCATTCATACATCTTTGACAATAGTAATCATTGAAATATAGTAAAGTCAACTTCGACGATTAAAACTCCTTAAGCTAAAAATACTATGAGAAAAATCATAACATTTCCATGTTCTCATGTAACTTTCCTCAATGCTATATAAGAACTATAATATTAACTTTTAAGTTCCTATTTCCAGGTTTAATTTTAAAAGGAAGAAATACCGTACTTTTAAAAACTCATGTCACTGCAGTAACTGTATCCTTATCTATATACCAACAAGCAAAGTCCATAGGGTGACTTACTGACAGAAAACAGGTATACTAGGAATAAAGGACTTAACTTTCTTGATAGGAGGCTGTCTCCAGGGCCCGCGTAAAAATGCATGAAACTGAAATTTCGAAGAACTTTCCACTTGAAGGTAGCTCAGAGAGTTCCTTTGTGTAATAGATTTCAGTGTCCTTGTACGGCCTCTCAAACCGAAGATATAAAATATCTTCATCCTGCTTGCCCCACCTTTCCATCAATGGTCTTAAAACAATCTTTCTTGCTACAACAGCTTTTAATAATCAGACATCCACTTTGTGGAACTTCCTTATGGGAAGCGACAGTTTTGTTTTACCTATTTCAGTTTGACCACGTGGACAAATTTTTCTAGACTAGATAAGAGCTTGCTCAATTCGGACTGAGAACTGTGCCAGGGGAATTCCCTGGCGGTCCAGTGGTTAGGACTCTGCGCTTTCACTGCAGGGGGCCCAGGTTCGATCCCTGGTCGGGGAACTAAGATATCAGCAATGCCAAAAAACAAAAACAAAAAAAACCTGTGCCGGAAAAGTTATCTTGGGAATCAGTTTTTCCCTTTAGGAAGGCTCATTAACTACCCAGGTGACTTGGTTTTCTTATGTGCGATATGGAAAGATGAGGGGACAGAAGAATTTGTGTGTGCAAACATATAAGTTAAGAGTACTCTGAAAATAAAAGGCAGTTCTGTTAGAAGACCTTCCCAGCCTTGATTAAAATATGGACAGGAACAGAGTGATAGCCTCAGGAAAGCAATCATTTTCCTCAGGAATCCATCAGTCCAGAGAGATGTGGGTGCCCAGATGCTTTCCTTTGCCGCTTACACTTAAAAGGGCAATAATAGTGTTCTAGGTGGGTTTGAAGACAGGGTCAATGTCAGACCCTCTGTCAGTGAATCCCCAAGCCCAATTCGAAGCCTAATTAAATGAGTAGGAGGCTGGGTTAGCGGTAAAAGAGGTTGCACTTCTTTACAGCAAAGACAAGTCATTTTCAAAGGTATGTATGTTGTCACTCCCCGGCAAGGAGAGCAGACACCAGGAAATACGTTGTAATATTAGGACATCACAAGTAAGCTGGGAATTGAGGAAAATAATTTTGTAGCAAACATATGGAACGATTGGCCAGTGGTGCAGGAAATCTAAATGAGGCACAGAGACAGCTGGACACTTTTATCTCAAGAGAAAAAGGATTGAAGGAGAGAGTGATAGACCAAGGAGGTGGAGTTGAGATAAACCTAAGGGAACGAGCTGGCTGGACCAAACAGCCTCTCTCTGCTCAGCAGTTTCCACCACAGCCATTTGTTAAACACAGAGCTGCCGTCTTCGCTGATTATTTCCAAGTAACATCTATGTTTCTGAATAAAAATCCATTTGAATCTCAAGTCAGATTTGCCAGGTGCTAGATTCATTGTCAGCATTTAATGTGCTGAAACTGCCGATGCTGAGGAAAGGAAGGCAAAAAGGAGTGCTTTTGCACTCCACGTTGGTGAGCTTGAGGTGAAATGCTTCTCTTTCACATGGCCTCCTATGCCAGAGAAATCAGTGACCAGGGAAGGAGGCAGAGATGCCAGAGATGCAATGCCAAAAAGCCTCATGAGGTCTTTTGCTAAAACCAGAGCGTTTTCTTCCCGACAGTCGCTCCTGGGGTGAAAGAGCTGAGTTGGTGTCAGCAGTAGGGTTTCCAGTCTCTTTCCAGCTCTACCCAGCTTCCACTCACTCTGTCTCCATGGTCGTACTATCATTCCTTGGGAACCTGCAGTTGTTTCTGAGAGGAAAACCAAAGGGAGGTGGTAAGAGAGATTAAAAGACAGGAAAAGAAAAATACATGTGATTAATGTTTAACCAGAGGGATTGCCCGGAAATTTAAATGGATTTCACTTTGCTCTGTCTACAGCAAATGGAACTGGAGGTGACCAGGGCATCAACCTGTAGCATGCCAATTTTGAATTAGAGGGACTATTACAGTATTTGCCTGTGTTACTTTCTGTAGCAGATTCCTGACATTCCCACAATGATCTGAAAATTGAAGACATCTATTGTACCTAGGCAGCTGTGCCTCCGATCCATTGCCATGTCACACCAGCATTTCTAGACACCTTCTATCTTGTAGAGATGGGAGTACCATTTCCAGAAATTGAGATTCAGTCCAAATTTGGGCAAGCGGCTCAGGCTCAGCAAGAGCCTTTTAAAAGTGGTAAACAAAAGGAGTGGAGGGGGGAATAAAGGAAGGGGATGCCAGCGAGGGGACTCAAAGGGGAGGTTTGCTGCAATCCTTCACATTCAATTATACCAGCTCCTTTGTGCTTTTCCCTTTTGCTCTGCAAAGAAAGAATGAAATATGGTTTTCATAGCAAGCTGGCAGCATTATCTCAGGATGCATATTTCTTTGCTGGGTTGGAATGCCAATAAGGGGAGAAAAAGAGTTCCTCGTTTAGAGGAAAGTACAGTGCTACAGAGAAAACACAAAACAACAAAAAAGGAATGCAACAAGTTTCTGAAACGGTTCCAAAAAATGCCCCTTAAAGAAAATACTTAAATGGGAACTTTTTTGAAGATAAAATTTCTCATGCTGAACCTTACCGGTTTTCAAAAGTCTCTAAATATCGGGGGGGGGGAATTTCAGCCAAAAATGTAGACTATTTTTGATATTTGAAGGTTCTTAGAATTAGCCCCCTCTCTTTCATTGATAAAGACAATAAACTCCGCAGACAAGTCCTGGGTTAGGCACAAGGCTCTACCTACTTGTATACTTCATTACAGCAGTATTTGGAAGAGAGACAAAAGTTTGTTTAAATAAGTCCTTTATCCATCTCAGTTGGCATGATTGACATGGTTTCTCAGAGTGACACAGAAATAAAAGTCTATATTTCAGCGAGTTGCATGTTTTTAAAGTAGGATGATATTGAGTTGCTATGTACTTATTTTTAAGTAGGAAAAAAATGAAGACAATTCATTGAAAATGTTACAGAATTATAGCTGCTGATTCAGTAAATGTTCCTAACCCCAGTCACAGATCAATAAAGCTGTATTAAAAAAATTAATAGAAAGGAATCTTCCCATTAGCCTCTAACTTGTTTCTAGAATGCAGAAAATAGAAAGTTGACACAGAACCTTTAAATTAGAAGCTATTAAAAGGAAGGTAAAAAGATAGATCAGAATATACCAATACCAAGTTGTTTACTTTCCCTAAATTTTTTTACCTTTAAAAATGAGAGTCTTGGTGGCTGTGACTTTGTTCTGAGTCCTCAGTCCTTTTTACCACGTTGCTGCCATTTCCAGTAAATGTTTTTCCTCGTTGCTTCCATTACCCACAGGCTAGAGTGTTTTTTAAATGTATTCTAAAAACTCACTCTCAGAGAAATAAGTATTTTATGAATCATCTTTAGGCCATGTCCTAATTCACTTCACTCATTCATTCATGCATTCATTCACTGGAGAGCAGCCTGCCAAAAATTACTTAGTTGAGAATTTGCTCCGTTAATGAGTAAATGTAGGTCCCATTAACCTCTTGATCTGGAGTCTAAAAGACTTGTTTTGTTGTTGCTACTGTTGTTTTCATTGTGTTGGATTTTTCAAATATTAGAGCACGAGCATCGGCTAGGTGGCATCTCCCAGTGCTTAGCCCAGAAAGTCTATCCAATTCATGACTTTCAGAACTATTTCCTCTGTTCTCTAGAAACAAGGAAAATTATTTTTTATCTGCAAAATCGTTAGCAATCTGGGTAGGAAAATACATACAGTTTTTCTTTTTTTAAATTTTGCTTTCTTCACGTCTTTTTCCTGCTTCATTGTTTTATTGTAATCATAATAGAAAACCTTGTTTCTGGGTTTTTTGTTTGCATGTCTTTTGTGCATGAATCAGAATCATTATTGCTGACTGATCATTCAAGATAGATTTGCAGTAACTCCCTGTCCTGGTCAGAATTGTTAATTCTGCACTCAGGTTGGAACACATCAGAGTTCTTTCTCTTTTTCCCTTGCAAGGTAAACATTGAAAGATATGAGATTTCCCATCTGTCTCTAGATACAGCTTATCTTTTAGATAAGTCCCTGTGAGCTGAGGTTTCAGGCTGTTTAGTGTTGACCTCTTGAGTTCCAAACTTCCTTAAAGACTTTAGATAAACAAAAACTTTAGCAGTGATTACTAAGGGAGTGGTGGGGCAGTGGATTAATCCCCAAAGATCTGGATTCAAATCTATCTCAAAGACCCACAAGTGAAAAATCTCATCAATGATCTTGACTTAATGGTTTCAGCTCAGTTCTTGAGGAAGGACCCGGTCATTCTTGACTAAGCCTATACCATAAGAAGGATGGCCAGAGGATTCCTTTTGTCATTATTGATTGATCTAGCAATCAAAATTGATAGATCTCCTTCACAGAGATGGTCACAGATATCAGCATACTTTCACCCGGCTGATAATTTTGGTAATTTCAAGGTTAAACTGTCAGGTATTTTGAACCTGGATTTTAAATATCATTTCACTGAAAAATTATGAAACACGTGGGAGCTTTCTTTGTCTCTGCACTATGTTTTCTAAAATTCAGAAAATTACCCTCTTCCAAAGAGAGGACTCTGATTCCAGTAGTCTGATGGGTGAGAATACTCAAAGTATGCAGTGAAATGCACAAGGATTTCATTTGGGCAGAGTGGTCTTCTTTTTTTTTAATTGTGGATCTGGTTCTCACTGTTTTGTTTTTGCACTTGGAAGGATGCATAGGTATTTTTGAGTGCCCATGAGCAAGTTTCTTCTTCATAAAGTTGTGTAGAAAGTAGCACAGTGGAATTTGGTCACAGCTGGTTGATTTCCTGTGTTACCTGAAGCCAAGTTCCATAGGGTAAACTCCAAATACCTTCTTAGCTATGAGTTACTAAATACTGATAGTCTTGGACCTGTGTGACTCAGTGTGGCTCTTTGCTTTACGAAATATGCAGGTTTCCTGTTATCCTACAATGTTCCCATGGATTCAGTGTTTTGTGCTTGTGTTTGGTGGCCTGGGCTGGTATAGAAGAAGAATGTTAAAGAGAAAAGTAGTAAACCCCTGTAGAATAGAATAGTAAAAGTCATCCGGATTCCCTTTCCTCGTAAGTTTTTCAGAGTGAAATTGCTAAAGCAATGTCAGTAAACAGGAAACAAGTGAAGTGTAAAATAATTAGCACCAAAGAGAACATTAATAGGTTACTTATTAAAATACACAGACAGATTATATGACCCCATCGGGTCCAGGGACCAGAGATCACATGACTCAGTGTGCCTTTTCTGAGGGGAGCACCCCAATGTACTTTATCAGCTTATTGGCTTCTGACATTAAATAAGCTTCAGGTATGATTTACTGAGGAGCCTTTTGACAGGAGCGAGAAACTGAAATCTCCTAGTCCTTGCTGAGCCTCAGCTCTGTTTTCATTACCTTCTCCAAGCATTACGTTTTGTCAACCGAGTTATGTGTAGTTCTGGGAGAATCTCCTCTGCTTCCAGAAGCCATTGTTCCACCCATAATAAAATTATGCTATCAATTTGCCACAAGAGAAATACTGAAGTTCACTAAATTATTGCCATGTGTTTTGCACTAACGACAAAGTGATACCAATTAAAACAACAACCACCCCTGGATTCTATTTTTTAATGGTGTGCAGGAAAGAGCGAGGCTGGCTCACAAGGGGGGGGTCATGTCTCCCTTCTACACATTACAAATTTCATTTGCCTTAATTAGAAAATGGCGCTTGTGGCGAAGGAGCAGGGGGTTTAAGTGGGGAAAGAAGAAAGAATGAAACCCGAGCTGAGCCCTAAATAATATGTCAGAAAATGACAACTTGCCTCCCACAAGACTCTTTCATTTGAAAGATTTGCTAGGTTACCTTAGGCCCAGATAGATTTTTCTAGAAATGGGGCCGTAACCCACAGACGAAAAAGTGCCCCAGTTTCAAAGCTCTGCAGATAAGTCAAATCCATACTTTGGTTCCATCATAGTAATGAGTACTCTCACATTTAAGGTAACATTTTCAGGATGCTGTGTCCCTGGGGATTCGCGCATTAGTTATGATGTAACAGTGTCACGTTTTTAGAGTATCAGCAGGAACTAATATCCTGCGATCTCAATTCATCTTCTACTAGATTAATTAAAGAATTGCCAATAATTTGGTCTCAGAAGAAAAGCTTGCCTCTCCCACACCCTAAATAAATAACGCCTGCCCATTTCCCATCAAGTTGGTGACTAAACAAATTCAGAACTTTAAATATTATGAATAAGTCCAATTCCATTACAACAGAAAATCTTTAGACAATAAAAATATTTCCAGCCCCAGGCAATAGTTCACTAATTTTAAAGAATACTTCTAATGACACAATTTTATTAAGCAATAGTGGGCAGCACCTTGCAGTGTATTATAATGTATTATATCTGTTCTGAGGACAAGGGGTGAAATTTCTTGAGAAAATTGGCAGTTCGAGAAGATGATATGATTTTTCCAATAACACCAGTAATCATTAACAAAGGAAAAATAATGAGGATTTCCATGGCTAGACCTTCCTAGAAACCCTTCCATAGCCTAATAGCAACACTTGCGAATAGACCGAAATGGATCCAAGAGAAAACGATTCTTCTAGGCATCACAACAGAACAAAATTAGGCTGTGTTTTGTGAATGACAGCCCTGATCTTCAGCTATGTTTCCAAGCTAGTGGAGGGTTTGAAATGATTTCTGGATTGGTTTACATTTATTGTTGTTGTTGTTTTTTCCCTGCCTTTTAAGTGACAAAGGGATTATTCACTTTGCTCAGCTTCTAGTAGGTGCTGGTAACTTCTTGTTGAATTGAATTCAAATAAGCTAGAGAGAAGGCTGAGGAAGAAAATTTACACGAAAGCTGAGTATTTTGGTGAGAGGGTGACCACTAGCATGCCATTTCTTAGAGCAGATTAGATTTGAAGTTAGTTTTGAATCAGAGGAAGGAAGTGTTGTAGTAGTTGGATAGAAATAATATGTGAGTCCATGAAAGTGGGGAAATTGAGTAAAAGAGTTTAGGAGGAAACCAGCTCTCCCTGACTAGAGTAAAAGAAATTTGTAAGTGTGTGAGGTACAGTGAGAAAGACAGACACCCCAGTCCACAGGATTTGGGAGGAGCGGAAGGTTCAGTGTTCACACAGAGGACGATGCAATGTGGACTGTTAAAGGGAACTCACCTTCGTCAGCAGCCTGGGTCTAATTCCAGCTCAGACAATTTGTATCATCTTGGGCAGTTTTGCCTTCTTCACTACCTATTCCCTCATCCATAAAAGAATGGGGACTGGGTGATTTTTAAGGTCCTTTCTGTCTTTAAAATTCTATTATTTTATGATTCTAAGCCTGTGAACTGAAAAAAAAATAAAAATCTAGTCAAAGCAAATGAGATGAAGACGATTTTAACCATTGTATTTTGAATTGATGAGAAGAGAGGGAGAGAGACCAGTGACAGTAGACTATGGGTGACTTAAACAGAACCTGAATCAGAGATTTAGCTATTAAAATGAAGAAAAAGAGACCGATTTTATCTCTGTTGTTAAAAAAAAAATGTGGCAGGATTTGGTGACTAATTCAGCGCGGAGTGTGAATAGAAAAAGAAGCTACAACAACTGTGGGCTCTGTGCCTTGGGGAGCAAGGACTTGGGGATTCTTTCCACAATGACAGCAGATTTGAGTGGGGCCTGATGCTTTCTCTGGGAAGATGATCTTGTTTTCACAATAGATAGCATAAAATAGAGATGAGCCCTGTGGGGAAGGCAAGGTCAGAATAACAGGAAACACTGTGGGACCGCGCAAGGGGAGGGAAAGTTAGGTCTGAGGGTACAGATGTTATTGAAGGCCCTGGAGCAGACCAGCTTGTCCAGAAAGAGAGAGGAGGCCTTGGTGACAGAGGGTGTGGGAGGAGCTTAGGGATTGAGGGGCAAGTCCACACTGATTACTGTTATTTAGTGGGGACCTTGTAAAGGACGACTCCATCTATGGTCATAGAGGAGCTTCCTAAGGCAAGCTATAGAGAACACGATTTCAACCCACAGTTTAAAATTTCCAATAGGAAAGACCAACTAGAGTTTAAAAAGTTTGACATCTATTTAAAGCACATGATTCTTCATAAAATGGGAATAGTAGGCAAAGTAACGAAGTATATCTTTCTTCTTCCATGTTTCAATAGAATGGTAAAGAGGTAAACTTTTTTTTTTTTTTTTTTTTTTTTTTTTGCGGTACATGGGCCTCTCACTGCTGTGGCCTCTCCCGTTGCGGAGCACAGGCTCTGGACGCGCAGGCTCAGTGGCCATGGCTCACGGGCCCAGCTGCTCTGCGGCATGTGGGATCTTCCTGGACCAGGGCACGAACCCATGTCCCCTGCATTGGCAGGCGGACTCTCAACCACTGCGCCACTAGGGAAGCCCCGGGATTTATACATTTTTAATGGGCAGCACTAGAAAAAAATGAAATACCATCTTATGGAAAGTATACCTCACTTAGCTTTTATGTAGAGGCTATGCACAGTGCCTTATTTTGATCATTTGGATAAGCTGTGTCTTAAATCCCTTCTTGCAAAGTAGACACTCCTATTTAGAAGGGCAAGAGAACTCAAACATAGGGTCAGAGTTAGAGTTTCTCAAAACGCCATTGAATGTAGAGTTATTGAGATGATCAGATCAGATTATTTCCTCACCTAAACAGTCACCTTCATTGGTCAAGGTTATCTAAAGTGACTCTAGATACTGAGATTTGGGGAACTAATTATCTCTTTTGTCAGTTCCTGACTACATAGCAAGGGGGGAATAAACTTGGAATCTCTGGGTAGCTAAAACTATGCTATTGGAATTTTTAAATCTGTGGAACATATGTATTGTCCCCCACCATCACATCTGACCTCAAAGCACAATTTTTTTTTTTTTTTTGCGGTACGCGGGCCTCTCACTGTTGTGGCCTCTCCCGTTGCGGAGCACAGGCTCCGGACGCGCAGGCGCAGTGGCCATGGCTCACGAGCCCAGCCGCTCCGCGGCATGTGGGATCTTCCCGGACCGGGGCACGAACCCGCGTCCCCTGCATCGGCAGCGGACTCTCAACCACTGCGCCACCAGGGAAGCCCTCAAAGCACAATTTAATCAACAGTCTTCTCCCTTCCCCTGCCTGACATGCTCCCCACAGAAATCACACTTTGCTTTTAAAGCTCTCTCGTCTCTAAAGACAACTTTGCACTGAAGGACCTTCGTATTTACTAAGGGTCTCTTTCCTGGCTTCACCGTTTATATTGACGTGTTGCTACACCAGCGTTCACCTCTATCAAGAATTTTTTCCCAAATAAGCATATTCCTTGCCACATCTTCTTATTGGGTACCACTAATATGGATGAACCCTAGAATCCCAAACAAACCTACTTTTCAATGAGTTTGACAATTTTCTGAAACAATTATCTTTTCCCCTTGAATGCAGTAAATGAATCATCCTTGTTATCCATCCAGTCCTGACTATATTTGGAATAATACATGAAAATTTTACAATTTCTTTAGAAAACTGGGCATTTGTAATAAAATGGAATAATATGACAGGCTGAGCCGTTTTATGAGGATATATTATTTTGTGACTCTTAAATCTTTATTTAAAGGGAAGCATTAAATAGTATCAAACACAGTCAATGAAATCATAATTACAGTAGAGACAACTTTTATAATAAGTCTCTCACACGGCTCCCAGGAACACATGCCTACCAGGATTCAATTGCACGCACTCTGTGGCAAGCCTGTGCCCAGGAACGGAGACACAGTTGGTTACCATCAGCTTTACAGGAACTGCAAAACTAACTGAAGAAAAGTTTGCTCCATCGAAAAAATCCATGTCCTTCTCCTTGAGGGCAGAAACTGTGGTCTATATGCTCTCCAAGATCTGGGTGCCTGCCATAGTGCCTGGTCACAGAAGGTGCTCACTTGACTGTTATGGAAGAAATACATACATGATGTAACGTATGTAAATACATACATTATTTAGAGTCTGTTTCAAAAGTTACTCCTGGGGCTTCCCTGGTGGCGCAGTGGTTGAGAGTCTGCCTGCCGATGCAGGGGACGCGGGTTCGTGCCCCGGTCCGGGAAGATCCCACATGCCGCGGAGCGGCTGGGCCCGTGAGCCATGGCCGCTGAGCCTGCGCGTCCGGAGCCTGTGCTCCGCAACGGGAGAGGCCACAACAGTGAGAGGCCCGCGTACCGCAAAAAAAAAAAAAAAAAAAAGTTACTCCTGAAGGACTTTATATCAGTAGTAAAACTGCTTAGTGATACCGATACTTTATTTAGAGGTAATGGGGAATTTAAAATGTAAAATAATATTCCTGTCAACTCTGGACAGTTGCTAATAAAGTGCTAAATTGAGCTAACTATTGAATAATTTAAATGAAATAAACTATAAATGGAAAATCCATATAAATAATCTAAGCTAAAACTTTCATTTTACGAAAATAAAAATAAAAAAATTGAGGTCCAGAGAGGGAAAATGAGTTCCCAGAGCCACCCAACACGTTGGAGGCAAAGCCCAAAGTTGAATAAACCAAGTCCCCAGGTCCAGAACCATTTCTAATCCACCACATCCTGCCTCCAGAATCCTTTGATGTCAATGATTTAATTATCTCAGAAAGAAAAAAAAGACATAAAAGGAAATGTCTTGATCATACAGTTTGCTTCCTTTCTTTTCTATGTAATTTCATAGTGCCGTTATGACCTAGGTTTTAAGAAAAATTAAAACTCTCCCTCTTCCTGATTATTATTACGTTATTGTGTTCATGAAAAACGAATTAGTTAATACACTAAGAATTGAGATTCTTACATCATGTTTTAAATAAAATTTCTTAAATTATTTATAATCCACCCAAATGGGTATATATAATTTTTAAAAAATCAAACATTTAAGGAATCTCAAGAAGTCTTCAAAAAAAATTCTCTTTGGATTTGGCTTTGGGCTACATTTGTTACCGGGTGGCTTTTGAATTGAAAACTACTGTATGTGAAGGGGAGGGGAGGTTGAACAAAAACATTATAGGGCAATTACCTGAATTTTTTAATAAAAAGAAGAGTTTCTGGATCTGAAAAAAAAGGTGATACTGAAACAAAGCTACCATTAAAGACTTAACAACCAGCTAAGAGTGGGAGCCACTACCATATTGGATCTGTGACCTTGGACTCTAACCGATTATGAAGACCCAGGGCAGCCAATGAACAAAGCAATTACAATGGGAGTCAAACTATTAAGGAGTCAAGAGTTCAGTAGCTTTATGTCCCTGCCAAGGTATCCCTAGAACATTACGTAATAGGAAATGAATAATATTAACATTCCCACATGGTAGTTTAAAGCAACTTACGTTATATTCTAATCCAAGCAGATTTTTCATTTTCATGTCTGTGGGAGTGGTTATTTTATTTTTATATGTACTTTTACAAACATTTAAATTGAAATAACCAGTAGCATAAAATTGCCAGTGATTTAGCTGGCTCTGAACTTGTAACCAAGTTTGCGTTACGCGGGCCTCTCACTGTTGTGGCCTCTCCCATTGCGGAGCACAGGCTCCGAACGCGCAGGCTCAAGGACCATGGCTCACGGGCCCAGCCGCTCTGCGGCATGTGGGATCCTCCTGGACCAGGCCACGAACCCGTGTCCACTGCATCGGCAGGCGGACCCTCAACCAGTGCACCACCAGGGAAGCCCTACTTGGAAGATTTTTTTTCTCCCTTTAGCTCTCAGGTAAATTTCACTGCATGACAGCATTTCATGGTAGGCAAAGCTCATACAGGAGATGAAAAAGCATGAAGCTTAACAAACATCACAAAGCCAGTACAATTTCTTGTTTATAAAGAAAAACAAGGAATGTAAGCTAAGTGGAAAGGTGCCGGTTGAAAGATACTTTAAATGCCTTCGAGTTAAAACCATCAGGGATCAGAAAGCAGAAGGCAAATTCTAGAGGCCGGTACACCCGGGGAAGAGGCTGATGAATTGCCTTGTGCACACTTTAATTAAACTATCATCTTGAGATTTTTTTGTGTATTGATTTGCACAGTACTTAAAAAAAGCTTCTCCCCCCCCTCCTCCTTTGAATGCTAAAGCTTTGTGCCTTCAGCTTGACTCTATGAAAAGAAATTACTCATCTTTGGGATTGTTATGGAGAAAAAAAAAAACAAATGGGTGGACATGTTCCCTTCTCCTTTTCAATATGTTTAAATTTCAACTGTTCATATAATTATGCTGGCATGTATTTCTTCCTGGCTCTAGTCATGCAGAAAAATTTTAAACATGAGAAATTGGACAACTCTAATGTGGTGTGAAATCTACTTACACATTGTATTTCTTTCAATATTCTTTCCCAATAGTGTGCACGTTGTTAAAATTAAAAGAAAATGTTAGCTTTTATGCCCTAATGCGTTTACGTGATATAAGTAGCCGCCAAATATTTTATTAACACTGGAAAGGGGAAGTTTGAAAAAGAAAAGAAATGTTAGAGATATGGTTGGCTGTAGGCAGAGGTGACAGTGATAACTATTTAATAGTAATCACCACTTATATGGCGCTAGTTATAAGAGTATTTACCAACAATAATTAGTTTCCTAACATCCTTGTAAGTCAGTTATTCTCCATTCTTCTGTACAGAGGCATAAACTGAGGCAGGAGTTGAAGGGGCTTTTGGAAAGTCATGTCAATAGAGTCAGACAAAAGCATTAGGGCACTCAATGCCCATGTCAAAAGGTAAAATGTTCTATTCATAGGTAGTAGGACTTCCTGTTGACCTCTTCTGAGTAAATTGAGGATTTCTGTCTCCAAATTTCTTCACCCCCTCCCACCTCCAGCCACTCCCACCTGTACCCCACTAGTGAATGCTAAACAAGTGATAAAGGAATACTGGGTACTAAAAGTCTGCAGTGCATGAAAAGGGTGATCTCTTTTTGAGGTATCAATTGCTAAACCTGGCAGGTCATGTAAGAATAGCAAGATGGCCTGATGGAGGAATTTAAAAAAAAAAAAAAAAGTCCCATGATGTCCTTCTTCCTCAGTGACTGGTCAGATTCTAACTCAGCCTTCTATATATAGATCTAGACTTCAGCCTGTCCGTTTCAACAGTGGCCTTGGGATGTCCATCTAATTTTCAGAGTTTTTCCCAAGACCACAAGACTCTAGGGAAAACTGAATTGCTCTGATGCTGAAATAATGTTCCTATCTGTTCACGAGGGCACTCAAGCTGACCACCTAATGTTCACAAGTAGCCTAGATTTGGAATGATGCCCGGCAGGATCACAACTATAAGACCTATTTTTGAATAGAACAGACTGTCTTGACTCTCTTGGATCAGCGTTTTTTGTTTTTTGGTTTTTTTTTTCTTTTTTCGGTACGCGGGCCTCTCACTGTAGTGACCTCTCCCGTTGTGGAGCACAGGCTCCGGACGCGCAGGCTCAGCGGCCATGGCTCACGGGCCCACCGCTCCGCGGCATGTGGGATCCTCCCGGACCGGGGCACGAACCGGCGTCCCCTGCATCGGCAGGTGGACTCTCAACCACTGCACCACCAGGGAAGCCCAGGATCAGCGTTTTTAAGTCTGTTCTTGGAACGGCCCGTTGTTGGTGGTGATGGAGAAAGACACCCAAAGATAATACTAGTTTTTGCTGTTTCACATCAAACTAATGGTCTGTACGTGAGAGATTTCAGAGTTCTAATTTACTTACTAACTTTGTTCCTCTGTCAAGGCTTAATCTTTGGAAGAGTAAATTCTTCCAAATTTCAAATACTGTCTCCCTAGTAAAAGACTGAATTCCTTTCTCCTTCACTTTGGGTACTAAGCCACCTTGCACCACTCAAGGCTTTTCCTCATTCATCAGTGGATGATAATATATAAGTTCTAAACCTTTGCTGGCCCATAGGCTTCTCTGAGAATGTAATGAAGCCCATGAACCCCCAAAAGGATGTGTCTACGTGCACACCCACACAATTTTGCCTACAATCTTAGGGCGCTTCCCTGGACCCTCCAACAAATAAGCCCAAAAACAAACGAACAAAAGCAAACAACAAAGAAACTTCCTACTGTAATTTAAAGTTTGCTGGAAATATGTTAACTAATCTAAGAAAAAAACCAGAATCACTATTCTTCCTTTCGTTGGGGTTTGGATTTTAAATTAATTGAATTTTTTCAATGGTAACAGATGGTTCTCATTTTATTAGATGTTAAATTCATAAAAACTGTGAACCATACGTTTTGGTTTGTTCTGCATGTTACGGGCAGGACCAGCACATCGTAGGACTGAGCATCCTTGCCCTGCACGGTGCCAAGGGCATCCCTGCACACCATGCAGTCCCCCGGGAGTGACACCCTCTGAGTCAGGCCGTGCGGCAGCTCTCATCAACATCTAACGCATTTTGGATATTGAACGGGTTAATAAACCGAAATAGCACCACACAACAGTGCATCAACTTTAGCAAAATGCTATTCCAGTCATTAGCCATGAAGTCTGCTTTGGCTATAATTCATCTCTTCTTAATGTTTGGCGACATTCTTCTTAATGTTTATCTCAGATTGTTAATATATATATATAGTACATGTCTAAATAGCCATTAGACCTTAAAGAATACCACTACTCAACATAAACTTTTCTTCTTTGGCGAGCTTATGCTAATAAGTATCTTGTTCCCTGCGTTTCAGTGATTTGTGAGCACCTTAGAGCCTTGCTTTGTGAAATGCCCGATGATCTGCATATCTGTCTATTAATTTGTTTATCTGTCCACCTATCTACAGAAATTTTAAACGGTGTAATAACTTTAAGAACAGTGACACTAATGTAGTATTAGATTAAAAGAATGTTACTTTATATGGACGTAAATGTAATTTAGAGGCACTTAAAGGAAGCTCTATACTTAGCATGATTCTTGGGTGAAGACAGGTTGATCCCCTACATTTTGGGATTGCTAATTTGCCGTTAATTAGGAAGATTGATTCTGTTCTGTGATGCATAGGCCCAACCCCAAATGCATTTTTCTCATTTCTGAAGCACTTTCCTAGTTGTCACTGTCATTGCAGATGTGTAACTGAATGTCATAGGGCCTCACGAAATAGAAGTGCTTTCTGGCTTCCAGAATGCAAGTATCGACATTTTCCCAATTTTGTTTCCTGTTATAAAGCTCATACTGGTATTATTTTAAATAAACTTCTGCTTTATTCCACTTGATAGTTTTAAAATGACAACACGAAAGCTGTGCTCTAATTTGAATTTCTCATGAAAGAAGTGCTTTTTTAACAAAAATTCTGTATTTTTCTTGAAGTAAGGCTAGTCTCAGATACAATGCACCCATCGAGGTTTTGCTATTCTGAACAAAACAGCATTTATTTTTCAATATGTTAACTGTTTGTTTATCTTCCCTGTGATATATTGAGTTTGCTGCTATAAGCCTTTTTTCCTACTCTCTTCTCTTGGCTGGTGACAAATTTTAATCATTTGACTGTCCTTCACGACAATTACTTTAACTAAGATGAGTTATATTCCCTTTATGGGAATGGATTCAGGGAATCTATCAAAACTAGTGAAAGGAAAATTCCTAGAAATGTTTTTAAACATAGTCATTAAGAATGGGCTGAACCAATACAGAAAAAAATGTGGGTACTCAGGAGTGTGAAGGAAACCACTTCCTCACTGCAGTTTTGATGCCCACCATTGCCAGTAGGATAACAGGCAACTTTGAACCACATAATTTATTTCACAGTGGTGGAAACTGGATAATTAAAAACAATACCAAACCCACAAGGAAGGATCTAATTTCCTTTATATACTTCACATGCTATGTAATGTTACAAATAAACATACCCGTGTTTGTACCGATAGAAAGGTGTGCATATATATGATGAACATACATGAAGAGTATGTAAATATTTACATTTAAAGTCAGTGACCTAATTCATGATCACTCATATCTTTCCTCTTCCTCAACAACCTCAATATTTTGGGAAATCTTTCATAATTTCTTTTTTTTTTTTTGCTGTACGCGGGCCTCTCACTGCTGTGGCCTCTCCCGTTGCGGAGCACAGGCTCCGGACGCGCAGGCCCAGCGGCCATGGCTCACGGGCCCAGCCGCTCCGCGGCATGTGGGATCTTCCCGGACCGGGGCACGAACCCGTGTCCCCTTGCATCGGCAGGCGGACCCTCAACCACTGCGCCACCAGGGAAGCCCCATAATTTCTTTTTCTTATGTTTTCAGGAACAAGTTGTAAATGATTTTGATGGGCTTCTTTTAAATGTGCCAAATATAACCTCAGAAACAAAACAGAACACAAGATATGAAAAACCTAGACACTGAGAGCCTGAGAATGGGAAATGAGTGATGATGCATAAAATGAGGATCTGTAAGCCTATGTGTTTGCATCCTGTTAGTTTCACTTGCAACCTTATGTGCAGAGTAGAAGAGCCCTTGGTTGTGGCTTTTCTCATGACTTAAAACCCCTTGCCATCCCCAGTGACATCTCCCAGTGTCACTGGGAGTTTTTTGGTATTTTGGTTGCTCTTTTTTACTTCTGTATATCTCTAAATGTTTCATATAGCAGTTCCTTGTGTAATCAACTCTACTTACCTCTGTGGTATATTGTCTCTAGATACATGTTAATCCTCAACTGGTTTCTTCCTGCCAGCCAGTAATCTGCCGAAGTGTCACCTCTATCATCAATTCGTGTATTTTTAGTAAATCCAAACTTAACCCAATACTAGCTGGTATAAAATATAATTATGGGGCTTCCCTGGTGGCACAGTGGTTGAGAGTCTGCCTGCCGATGCAGGGGACTCGGGTTCGTGCCCCGGTCTGGGAGGATCCCACATGCCACGGAGCAGCTGGGCCCGTGAGCCGTGGCCACTGAGCCTGCACGTCCGGAGCCTGTGCGCCACAACGGGAGAGGCCACAACAGTGAGAGGCCCGTGTACCACAAAAAAAAAAAAAAAAAAATATATATATATATATAAAATTAAGGAATGAGATTTGCTGCTTCCTTCAAAACCACACATTCAGTCTGTTGACAGATGTTTATTGAGCACCTACTATTGCCCAAGTACATATCACGGTGCCAGGAACTGTGCTAGGCAAGGCATATTCAGGGCTGGGACAAAACAGACCCTCTGCCCTCGTGGAACTTGCAGTTTAAAATCCAATGTAAATGACAAAGGTATGAAATCATTACATCGATTGTTTAGAACATAGTGTATACTTTCCTTAAAGTTCAATGTTATAATTATGCACAGAGTCCAACCATACCCACAAATGCCTACACAATATTCTCTTCTGATTTCATCTCCGAATGTTGGAAACATATCTTCCCCCATGCAGTTGGGAAACAAAATAAAATGAAAAATGGGAAGAAAGTTGCAGGCAGTGGGAAGCTCGTATGTCTTTCCCCACAGGTCAGAGCAGACTGCCACAGCCAGAGCTATGTATGTATTGCCCTTTGGAGGAGGCTCTACTTCCATCCCTTTCTGTTAGCTTACCTCCTCCCCCACCCCATGGACTCACTACAGCCACATTCAGCTGCTGAAAAGACCGAGACATGTGTAAGTAAACTGTCTTTAAGTTCAGAAGGATCTGTATCTTTCTTACATTGGTATGAATATTTGATTAAGCAGTTTGTCAGATAATAAATATTTATAGTGCCAGGTGCTAGAGAGATAATGGCAAACCAAAGAGACATAATCCCTGCCCTCATGGAATTTCCAGTCTGTTGAGGAAGACAGACAGACATGATTATATAATTATTTTTTGTTTTTATTATTAATAATGTTTGTAATGGAATCATCTGTGATCAGTTGGACATGAGCTGTGAGTTATGTTCTTTTTGATCTCCCTTTATAAGCAGTGCCACTTATTTTCCAAAAGCTTCCCAGAGTTAATGATGCGGTCCTCGGCCATGTAGAAGATAGAAGATGCTCTTTTTGATTAGTTCTAACTAAGTCAAGCATGACAACATTGACTGTTTTTAAATCATACCTTTCCTTAAAAAGCATCTAAGAACTTCATGTATATTATCTAACCGCTTCTCAGATGAGGGTCATATCTTTTCAAATCTCCATTTATATAAAAGGTTAGGTAACAGAGGGTACATCACCTGCTTGGAACTACCTAGAAGAATCTGTGGTATTAACACTGCCACACACATGTAGTACTGGTACTTTTTTCATGAGTCACTTCTTATGGAGGGGCAGCAAGATGCAATAGAAAAGACAGATTTTGGAACAAGAAGAATCTGAGTTTGTATTTGGTTTCACACTGTTAACCATCTATTTGAACCTGAATTTGTAGCCTCAGTTTCCCCATCTGTCAAACTGAAATAATGCCTTTGAGTCAGAATATTTTTATGAGAACTGTAACACTCGGTAGGAGTTCCAAAAAGTAACTCTCCCTACTGTCGTTGTTGTTTTAATTATTGTCATGTCACATTTTCTGTTCCTTTTCTATTCCTGGAAAAACCTTGTGCATTTTTCTGCATACAATGAGAGACAATGAATATCCTTCATTAACGGGTAGCACGGAGACTGAATTTCAGGAATTTCTAACTTCCTTTCTGTAAATAGTTCCTCACACTGTTATGTATGATTTTTTTCACAAGGTTTTTAATGCTTTTGATGATGGAATATTTTACAGAGACATTTGCAAAATAAAGACAAAGAAGTGTCTCCAGTAATCTGAGTGCTTGGTGGCTTCTGAATCCCCATGTTTGAGGGTGGTTAGTGTCTTGGCAAAATCGTCATGAAAATCAGAAATCCTGGCCAGCTCTAAATTTTTTTTTTCTGCAGTATTTTTTCTTCCTCTAAGCCTTTGTTCATCTATGTTACTGATCAAACGTTTAAAATTAAATACCTGAGTTTTATCATGTATACCATTGAGGTCCAAACAGCTGACAGGATCTATTGCAGGCTTCTAAATACAGAGAAAATGGCTTATTACAGGCATTCTAACACATTTAAAGAAAAGAACAGGTATTATTTTCAGAGATTTAAGCTAACATTACATCCCTGAGTCTCCTGGTCACTTCCTCTGTAGTCCATTGTTTCTTATATTAAAAATACATCGGGCATGCCCCTTTATCTCTCTCCCTCTCCCGTTTCTTAAATAGATAAAAAAAGGAAAAAGGTGATGTTAACATCAAGATGTTCTGAGAGAAGCAACATATCTAATGAACTTGGGCTCTTGAAATGGGAGATAACGTTTTGTTTCGGAGATTAATAAGGCCTGAAGATTAGAATAAATGATGTAGAGATGTTATTTTATGATCATCCCATTTGTGTTTGGTTTTTTTTCCTCTCACTTTATTTCCCAATCAGAGCCTTCAATTTCTTCCTTTCCTTCTGCCCATTCCTACCTTTTTCCCAGGCTCTCCACTGGCCCCCTGTGAGCCTGTCGGATGTAACAGTTCACCTTGCTCCTCGTGTGGCTTATTTCTGTCCCTGGTTTATATACTCCCCCACAGCAGACCCCCTCATACCGTGTCAGGCCCTCTCTTATCTTCAGGGGGGTCAGCCTCTCGGCAGGATTGACAGGCCTTGCAAATCTTTTGGCTGCTGCAATAAAATCTCCAGTTCCTGAGATTTATGAGGTCAGATGCATGTAGAAGAGGAAACACCTACAGTTCATGAAACTGTAACGAATGCCAAGCGCATAGATAGGAGGAAAAGATGCCCAGATTCTTGACAGTTCATCTTGTTTTGCCAACGTGGTTTGTGTTTTCTTTAATTTATCATCCAGGTATTGCAGGTATTCAAATGGCCAATTCAGATGCTTTTTGGAGCTCTTGAGATACCAGTTTACATAATTAATAAAAAATATACCAGCAGGTGACTTTAATGTGATTATAAAGTACAGTCCTGGCTGTTGGGTGTATTGAATACTTTCAAATGAAATATGTGGAGTGTGTTTACGCATACAATGTGTTTAAATGAATGCAGCCTTTCCAATCAGCCAGAAAGAGAGAAAGGATGTAAATTGCTAGCATGTGTTGTTCAAAATGCAAAAGTAGGAAAGCAATATTGATCTGTGCTTTGGATGTTTATTTACATCAGTTGCACAGTGTTAAGATGTCTGGCCATAATTATCAAGACCTGCCCACCTGTCAAACTGCGATTGGGTTATTTCCCCATTGTCTTGCAGCAGTAAATTTTCAGGTCTGGATGGGCATTAGACAAATGGAAAAAGATTACTTTCGCAGAACATGTAATTCGTTATGGAGAACAGGTGCCTGCTGAAGATTTTTGCTTTCATGCAGACATATTTTATTATTCATAAAATATTAATGTGAGTAGTGACTACCAGAGTTGCGTGGGTTGTTTTTGTGTAAAACTTGCAGTTGTAATAGAAGAGAAATTGTAAGGATTCTTCAGACCTTGCTTTTTTGAAAAGGTAAAACCTATTCCATAAATAGTTCCATTCCTTTGCTGTCCCAAAATAGGTTCGAACGACCCCGGCTCTCACTTACGTAACGTGCAAAAGTAAGTCTGCTTTAATGTTGTGTGCGGTGGATGTTCCGTCAAGGGACAACCTTGCAGTAGGGACAGAGTGACCTTTACAGAAAAAAAAAAAAAAAAAAGGAAATGAAATATACTTTCATTTTCCAGAAATATGCATGCGAGTAAAAATTTGACAGCCTGGAAGAACATAAGCAAATATATCTTTTTATTTGAAGATAAAAAGAAGCAGGGCTGGATAGGAAAGGGAGAAAACCTGTGAAAAAAACGGATGATGCAGTTTTTACGAATAAGCAGCTTAATGTATCTTGGCATCCACAGTAAGCCTTGTAGGAGCTCAAAGTGCCTCAGGCAATCTGTGAGCAGAATAGCAATTTTATTACTTTGTCATTAAACCAATTTCACAGCAGTATTGTTTGTTAATGAGCAGCGGCAAACGAGCGAAGATGTCACACACTGGAATAGCAGAGAGATTTGTGACCCAAGCTCACAGCACTAAGATGGAAAGACCACGGCTATAAAAAAGGAAATACTTTGGGATGAAATGCAAAGTCTATACAGCCGAGCTTGTGTTTATGAGCTACCATTTTGCTAAGAGCTGTGAGAGAAATAAAGGTCTGGAAATATGCAGTTAAAACAGGGCCTATAAAATTAAAACCAAATTAAAGTATAGCAGAGGCTTACTGCACAGACTGTACGCGACAAAATATATTTTAAGTGATGAGGTGAAATCTAAATCAGTTTTGTTTGAATTTGGTTGGTATTTATGAAATTCAATAAAAAATGAAAAAATACCCAAACAAAGCAGCTGCCTCACCCTTCTGTGGTCTCTGAGCCATAAACATGCATCACTTTGAGGAAATGCACCTTGCCAATCCTTAAATAATTAGCAACTTCTTGATTCACACGGTGCACCCCTCTGTCTCCGTGAAAGCCTTCTCTGTTACTTTATCTATTCGTAAGGATATTGCACATGTATAATAAACACTCAGGCGGAGCCTGATCTGCCTGAAGCCCATGAATCAAATGCACCCGGCAGAGGCTGGCGTTGAGCTCATCATTGGCTGAGATTTTCTCCTTTTTGCTTTTGCTTTTCCTTTTTTCCCTTTTCCCTTCTTTTCTTCCCTTTTTTTATTTTGTTTCTTTTCTTTTCTTTCTTTCTTTCTTTATTTTTGAGTCAGGCTGGTCTTACAAAGAACTTGGGAGGCAGCCTTGAGGGATACAAGAAACTGTGCCCAACAGGCACCTTCCTGCATCCCTGCAAGGCGTCCCGAGGTGAGTGCTGGCCGGAGCTGCCTGACCATGTCCACACAGGGAGAAGTGGTTCCTGCTACCTGTCCGGAGATCAGACTCACTCTCTCCAGAGAGAGGGTGGGGTGAAGGAGTAGCCTGGTAGGGAATTGAGGGACATAGTCAACCCATAATTGAATCTCCACTTTCAAAGGAGATTTCTTAAATGCTCTTAAAAAGGCTCTGGTCATCAGAGCCAACCCACTTCTTTGTCAGGAGAAGTGCACCCATCTGGGTGCGGGCTGATCTGATCTGTTGGCCTTGTTGCAGAAATATCCAGAACTGGGAAGGTGCTTCTTGCATAAGAGGGTTCCCACAGCTCTGCAGCCCCAGGCCCAGGGCTAGTCACAGTCCCACTGGATACACCACAAGGATTAAGGTTTGTGGTGAGTCTATGCAGTTTAAGTGGGATAACCTCTGGGACCATATCCCGGTTCTCACTGACCCCTTTATAATTTGGGTTGGCCGGAGGTGTATTTTTAATTTGATTTGGTTTGATTGTTTTTTTTTTTTTTTTTTGCTTTCTTTTCTGCCATTTTTTTTTGTGTGATCTTTGGACTGATTTGGTGACAGGGGACACCGCGGGAAGCGCTCATGGCCGCCATCTAGGCAGTGCACACAGTGGTGGGAGTTCAGCTTTAAGACTGTTTTCTGCCTGACAGGGCAGGACCCCCAGACAAATCACTGGCTGGCTCCGTGGTAGTTGGCAGTCATTCAAGACTGGTCTTGTGCCAGGAGTATTACTAGATAGCCAGACAGATCAATTCACTTTTACATCCCCGCCATTATTTATAGCCCCACTGTATATCTACTCTTGCTTATGAAGTAATGATTAGCAAATACAGTACACATAAAACATGGGCATTTGTTCTGGAAAGGGCTTTCTCCTGCTGATATTGCAGATAGTTTCACAGGTCACAGAACCTTAAAAAGGATTTAAAGGGCATGTCTTGTGTAGCATTTGTTCTTTTGAAAATGATGCTCCTTTCCCATTTCTGAGTAATTGAAGAGGATAGAAAGGTTTTCTCATTGCTTATGTTTCACTGAATTCTCGGCAGCCCCTTTTCCCACAGATGTTTCAGCCAAACCTGTACAGAGGGAGGTTACACGGCTATGGGTTGCTATTTTGCTACTTAAAATGACTTTTTTGTGTTACTCTTTTGAGTGTGTCAAGGTGAACAAAAACCAGTGATGCCAGCATTTATGGCAGGGAATTTGGGATAGGATTTTTCATGCTGGAGGTGACTGATGGGACTCAGTGAAGAAAAAGACTTTGGCGCCAGTTTTGTTTGTGTTTTCTTCTCTTTGCTCTTCATATTCTTATTCTCATTCTCTCTCTCTCTCTCTCTAAAGCACGTGATCTATATCAAGGTGCTTCTTGATCACTAATTAGTACTGTATTCATGGAGTTTAAGAGGTGTTAGTTCAGTTGATACTTTGGAGGAACATCGCATGGCTTGGATCATGGCGGGTCGGGGGTGTTGATATTTCCTGAAGGATGTATGGTGGCCATAAACTAGCTAGTCTGAAGCCTGCGTTCTATAAGCCTGATATCAAATCCAAACACTGATTGAGTCATATTTTGCTAGCAGAATGATCATATATGGCAAAAGAACATTAGAACTGGATGATCCCATCAGAAAGAATAAGGAAATGTGGGATGGAATCTGAAAACATCAGCTTGTTGGCAAACTGCTATACTTTCATCACTTCATACTTGGTTTATTGTATAATGGCCTAGATTCAGATGACATTACAAGTACCTTTTCGTGCCCTCCAGCAACTGAATGCGTTTTGTATTGTATGTGCAGCTTGTTTTCCATCTATTGCTGCAGACAGAATTGTGACATATTGTTGGTAATGAGACAGGCGATTCATAAGAATAAATATTGTTTGGGGGTAAGATTTTTTTGTTGTTCATTTCTAGAAGACTTTCATCATTTCAGATTTTATTAAGGGCTTATATTTCAGGAGACTTTCTTGTAAGTAATTTAAAACACTACATAGAAAGCTGCACTATTGTCCATTACAAAGATGGGAAAAACTGAGGTTTCCAAAGGGACTTACACAATTTCATACAGAATATTAATGAGAGAAAGAAAGCAAGATTAGACTATACTCCTCTAGGATCTGTTTGTTTGTTTCTGCCCTTTTAAATGAACTTTCATAAATTTGACATTCAGAACAAGAAGAAAGGATCTCAGGAGTTATCATGTAGAATGAGGGAGAAAAAAAAAACCCAACTTTTGACTCCTTAATGAAATATGCCTTTACCACACTGCCTTATATTTTTTAGCCCTTTACTGTTTTGGGGGGCACTTTTATATATACTGTCTCATTTGATTCTCACATCAGCCCTGTGAAGTAAATGAGGTTTATCATTTGCCTTTTACAAATGAGGAAATGCAGGCTCTCCAAGGTTTGGTGGCTTGTTCATTGTTGTGAATCTCGTAACTGTCAGACCAGGGCTAGACGTTTAATGTCTGACTCAGAACCCAATGCTGTCCCTTCTTCTTTCCATGCGCTCTGTTATCCTGTGGAAGGAGCTCCGTTTAATTCTTTAAGATACTGGAGGCAACTTTGCCCAATGAAAATGATATCCCTTCGCCAAAATGATATTTAAGCATAGTCATTCCCTTATCATGGGAATCTGGATATTTGGAGAATATCTCTTCATTTCTGACCTTTGACGATGAGATTTCCCAAAACTAAACCCTCCCTCTTAAGGGCAAACTAAGTCAAATTTTAATCCTCATTTTGCTTTCTTTGGTTTATCTCTCTAGATGCTTTTCCCTCTGCTCTCCAATCAGCACTTGAGTCTTTGTTTCTTATGGGTTTTAATTCTATCTAGATATACACTGCTTGGCAGGAGTATATTCAAATTTCATTCACATTTCATTTTTTTCAATGATGCTGGGAAGTCAGTAGTATACCAGTCTCCTTAGTGTTTTAAGTATGGAGTTATTGCTAAGTGGAGCTGCAGTATGAGCCATGGGAACAGCCCCAAAAGTGGGAGCATGCTTTGGGTGAACTACATTCTTACTCACTGTGGGTTAAGAGTAGAAAGACGAAGACAGCGAGGCAAAAGCAACCTTGAACTTCATAAGTTAAAGTAAGAGACTAGATACCTTGTTCGTGTTTTGCTTTGAAAATGCCGCAAAGATCAATTCCTTGAAATGATTCCAAACCACATAAAATAGCATATAGTATCAGGAAAACCGAGTCTGGGGTGTAGTTAATGACTTAGAAAACAAGTTGAGTGACTGTCTCTTGAACAGAATGGATGTTTATACTTCATGTTCCATTGGAACTGATCAGTCCTCTTTTCATTTTCTATGCTTCTCCTTTCGGCCCTGTGATTGATGTAATGCATGGGGCTACACAGCGCTCTTCAAGTCGATCCCACATGTTTCACAGGCTTTGCAGGACACCTTTTCTTGGTGATACCTATCTCTAGGGCAAACATCTCGTTAAAAATGTATCGAAGGTGGTTTGGCAGCTTTACTCTACAGGGGCTATATTCGAGAGAACTTTATATACCATTTTTGATTAAGAAATAAAAAACTTACTAGGTTTATTTGGTTCTTCAGGGTTGAAACTGAACAACAGGTTTTCTTTTCTTTTTTTTTTTTTTTTTTTCTGATTTTACTGAAGCCTTCAAGGCATGCTTTTACCAATAGAAGACCAGATCTTCTGTTCCATATATTCCAGCCGAGTGTTGGTTTGTTCTGAACCTCCACCCGTGTATGTCTGATTGGTCGGTTTCATTCTAGAGAAAGGATGTGGAACAACATGACTCTGCATGACTTCTGCAGATGTTTCCCTGTTTTTCAAATTAAGGACATCATTAACATGTTACTTCTTAATTATTTTAGGCTCAGAACACAGGTGTTTCTGAGAATGTACCTCATAAACTAGGTCAGGATTGTTCTTCACTTGGTAAACATGAGAAATAAGACACCATCCTGTGTCAAAAGTCGGCATGGAGGTCTTTTTTCCTACATTTGCTATCCATATTTAGAACCACCATCCCACATGTGCTCAAGATAAAGAGTTTTAGCAGACCTGTTTTTTTATTAGTCAGCAAAGTAAGTTCGACATCATTCTCACCCTCATCCTTATAAGATTTCTAAGAATTAAAAAAAGGTGGTTACTGAAGAGAAGTACAGGTTGCTAAGTGTTTCTGAGGCCTTAGTCTCCAGCCCCCATTTCTCCTTCTTCTTCTCACTCCCACATTAATACCCATCCTCTAACCACTAGATATTTTAGCTTCCATTGTCCTTGACTTCAGGGAACAACAAATAGGATAAGTATGTTATTCTTATATGCTTAAATATTTGGATGAATAATTTGTGATCTCTGAACAAAGGTCCACCAATGGGCTTATGCTTATCCATGCTGGTGTAGGGAGACAAATAAAACACCCAGAAGGGGGCTTCCCTGGTGGTGCAGTGGTTGAGAGTCTGCCTGCCGATGCAGGGCACACGGGTTCGTGCCCCGGTCCGGGAGGATGCTACATGCCGCGGAGCAGCTGGGCCCGTGAGCCATGGCCGCTGAGCCTGTGTGTCCTGAGCCTGTGCTCCGCAACAGGAGAGGCCACAGCAGTGAGAGGCCCGCGTACCGCAAAAAAAAACAAAAAAAACACCCAGAAGGCAAAATCTAATGAAATCGTTGAAAATTCAAGTTGTCTCATTTACTATTTCCTTTTTTCCCATTGACATTCCAATGATGTTTCATTGTAGATAAAATAATGACAAAGTTCAAGTTAATAACATAAATTTTGAAGCTCTTCCTCCAATGTTTAATTGATAGTAGAAATGAATGCTTTGATTGGGCCACTGAGCACATAACTTAGATGTGCATTAGGGTTATTTTGGTAATATTGGGAGTTTTTCTAATTACCCTTTCCAAGACTTAAAAAAAGTACATTAACAATTTCTGGTATTCCAAATATGCCAGCTATTTAGCTAAACACTTAATCTTTACAATAAACTTATGAGTTATCTATCATCTCTAGTTTATGGATGAGAAGTGTTGAACCAGAGAGGTCAAATAGCTAGGAAATTGCAAACCAGGATTCAAATTTATCTCCTTACTTCAATCCAGTACCTCTTCTACAAAGCGTCTTAGCTCGAAACACTTGCTCTCTCTATGCATTTGCTTAAGCAATTTCCTCTACCTGGTATGTTCTCCCTCCTTCTAACTTTCCCATTTCCACCTATTGGAATCCTTCAGGAAAGAGCCCAAGGCCTCCTGTCCCCCTCCCGCCTCACCCACATTATGTCCATCCTCTCTGCATACCAGTGGCCACTGTGCTGCCACCAAGACTCTCATCTTGTAGCATAGTATCTCTTTACTGTTAAACTCCCAGCTTTCTGAGAGTAAGACTGAAGCTTTTCATCTGTGTATGCCTTGCAGTGTTTGGAGAATTGTAAACGTTGGAAATTTATTTTAGAATGACTTAAGTTTTTTTGTGTAATTCTCAGATGATGTTCTGATGCCTTTCCAATACATTTCATCTTCAGGGCAACCCTTTCAAGTAGGTCATATAATTTACTCTCATCTTACACTTGAGGAGATTACGACACAGAAACGTTAAAGAACATGTCCCAAACCACAGAGTAGTGATACAGTTAGGATTCAAACCCAGGCCTCTAAAAATCCGTGCTCTTTCCATTAAGTTGTGCTGTTTCTCTCATCACATCAAATTTAACATGTTGACGGATAGGTGTATCATCTTGTTTGTCCAATTAAATTAGGAGATCCTTGGGGCATGAAATTAATCCCAAATCTAGTGCTTTTTTTCACTTGGCAAATGTGGCTTCTCATACAGGTTCCCCGTAAGGCTCTCAGTGCAATGCCAATTAGGCAGCAGAAACTGAATAAAACTTTATTCACGGGATCAAGCATTGTTTCTTCAATATTTCTACAAGCAATCAAAGACTAGTAATAAGAGGAAGGAGATGAAACAGGACAGTCAGGAGACTGTTCAGAGGGAGAATATACCGTGTGAATAACGGGAATGGGATTCACTGTAGGTGATGTAGAGATGAGAAAGGCAAGGAGAGGCCTCCGTTGTGCAACTCTTCCCCATGTATAGAGAAATCCTGTGCATGTCTATGGCACAGACTCCTCGCCATTGTGTTCATTTTCTTCAATGAAAGAAGGAAGCCAGTGTTCTCTGGCTTCCTTCTTTCGTGGACCCAAAACTCTTTTAGGTTATGTTCAGTGTGGTGATTATTTGGTGGCCCCAGGTGACATTTCACCCAGATGTTTCCCTAGAGTGTGGTTGAAGATTAAAATCTGCAGAGGATACTTTGTGAGAAAACTTATGAAGCCTGAATTGTGAGGACAGAGCTACTCTCTGAATTTCGGGCTCTTGATAGACACTGAATAAACAAAGATAATTCAAATTTTGAAAGAATAAATCTCATATAACCCTGCAGAACTGATGAATGAGAAAATTAGCTTGGATTTGTTGAATCAGGAATGAAAGCTCATTTTAGTGTATTTTTTTTCTCCACCAGTTGGACCACATCCCCACACTCATTTTACTTGATTAAAAAAGAAAAATTGAAACGCTAACCACTGTGGAATTAGATGTTTTTTCTACATTTTTCCTTTATTCTCCCTTAGAACCTACTGGCTCATAAATCTAGATTAAGACAAAAGTTCTGGTCTAGAACTTAAATAATTTCCAAGGCTCCATTTTATGTTTGGTCTAAACATTGGCTCCATTTTCCTGCCTGAATGGGAGAATATCAGATAAAGGGTCTGTTAGAACTAAACAAGACCATGATCAGGCTGTTATCAAGATGCTACCTGGGGACTTCCCTGGTGGTGCAGTGGTTGGGAATCCGCCTGCCAATACAGGCGATGTGGGTTCGAGCCCTGGTCCGGGAGGATCCCATATGCTGTGGAGCAACTAAGCCCATGTGCCACAACTACTGAGCCTGCACTCTGGAGCCTGCGAGCCACAACTAGAGAAAGCTCACACACAGCAACAAAGACCCAATGCAGCCAAAAATAAATTAATTAATTAAAAAAGAAAAAAAAGATGCTACCTGGTTCTCGGGAGATGTTTCAGCTGCTGACCTCTCCTGAGAAGACAAGAACAGTAACCCTAAATACTCCTAACTTGCTAGCCCCCAGTTGTGTTGGGGGTGGCGAGGCTATGCTCAGGCAGATCCTTTCGATAACTCCAGAACCATCTCCACCTGCGTCACCAGCCTCGTTCCTTTTCCCTTCTCTGATGGACCAACACGGCCTTTCTCACCCATAAAGTGGCACACTTCTCCTGACTCTGTCCCGAGTGCTTTAGCCATCCCATGTGCATTCTCCAGCGTTCACTCTCTTAATAACGGAAACAGGGGCTCACAGTAGCGTGTGTGGAGGGTTGACAGGAGCTCATGCCATCAAGGGTAGGGTGTCTCCAGTGGGTATGCAGAGGAAGTGACCATGTTTTCAAAGCAAAAATTTGCTTTTCTTCCAGCTCTTGTTTCCATGTTACCTTCTGCATTAGTTTCCCAGGGCAGCCCTAACAAAATACCACAGACCGGGTGGCTTAAACAACAGAAACGTATTTTCTAACAGTTCTGGAGCCTGGAAGTCCAAGATCAAGGTGTCGTCAGGTTTGGTTTCTTCAGGGGCCTCTCTCCTTGGCTTGCAGGTGCAGCCTACTCATCGTGTCCTCACAGGGTCTTTCCTTGGAGCTCCTGCATCCCAGGTGCCTCTTCCTCTTCTTATAAGGACGTGGGTCATATTGGTGTCCGCTCCCTCCCTAATGGCTTCACTTTAACTCACCTCTTTAAACACCTTATCTCCAAATGCAGTTACATTCTGGGATTGGGAGTTTAACATATAAATTTAGGGGATGACACAGTTCAGCCTATAACACCTTCTTTTCACTATCAGTATATACACCCTGGAGGCAGCATAACATATCCATGAAGAACATATTAAGTCAGAAAGGACTGGATTTGAGTCCCACCTTTGCCACTTACTAACAATGTGACCTTAGGCTTATCATTAGATTTTGCCAAATCTCAGTTTCTTAACCAGAAAATGGGAATCTAATAATAGTACCTGCTTCAGTAGGTTTTCGTGAGAATTAAATAAGAGGCTACTTGTATGCGCTCAGTTTAGTGCCTAGCTCAATAATTGCTAATTATAGTAATATGAGTGAAGGTGAATCATGAAGCCCTGAGATTTTGATTATAATCAAATCATGGGCGTTAAGTGACACTTTTCACCCAAAATATAAATTTGCTATGAGTCTTCCAGAGTTTTCACTAAAGGTTTGACTTTTTCTCTAAGTCAGAATTTGATGGACTGTGTAGTTCAGAAGAGTGATGATCCAACAGAATCATGATGACCCTCCCTGCCAGATTTTCCATAGTACTAACTTCGAATATATTTTGTTTTTTGATAAATAAATATTGTCCTATTTAGAAAATTTGCCCTTGCTTCAGCCATGGTCATCGTCATAAGTACAGCACAGCCTACCACTTAATTCAATGAGCTCCATTTAATCAAGAGATTAGATCCAGCCCAAAGATTCATGGACTGTTTGCTTCACATAAATGAATCGGTGATTCACGCTTGCTGATCAACCTACCAACACCACCGTTCGTAAATGGGAACAGCCCAACCCCTGCTGGCGTAATTATCTGAGGGAGGAGAAGTGGGATGGGCACTGAACAGCTGATGGCTCTTCTCACTTCTGGAGGGGTGCCCTTGAGATGACAGAGTATAGGTGGGCAGGGCAGGGCAACTGTGACACCTCCCTGGGGTCCCTTCAATGCCAGGAATTTACCAAGCCTCAGCTGTCAAAGAACAATAAATCTTCCTTCAAAATATAAAACATAAATCAGTGTTTCACAAACACTGAAAGGCAAGGAGAAACTAAATCCCCATAATAATGAAAAGAATCCTGTTAATTAAATCAGCAAGGTAGAGAGCTTCCCTCCTAGCTCACAGCCCAGCTGAACCGTAGAATACCTTGGAGACTGAAGCTGAAATCCAAGCTTTTTCTAGGTTGCAAGCCAGCATCCTGAGGGAACATTTAGAAGAAAAAAATCCTTAAGCACAGGACAAGTAAACACAATTTTTTTTTTTCTCAGAAGTTGTACTGGGTTATGTTTATCTGGGAAAGGAAGTTGCAAAACGATTTGTAAACCAGGTTCAATATATTTGTGCCAACCCCTTATCAGATCTGCCACTAGTCAAGGGTAAGCTGAAGGCCAGTTACTGTGAACTACAACATAAAAGCAAATATACGGGATGCTTAAAGGAAAGGAGAGAAATATGTTATTTCTTCTGATTTTTTTTTTAATTAGTCTTTTCAACCATAGCCTGTTTCAATTTATTTGGCTGTTAGACATCCTGGATCAGATCACTTACAGCAATGATTAAGTGTTTACTTCACACATCTTCCTTTTTGTGTACAAAGCTATTGATATAGATTTGTGGGTTTTTTTTAATGCTTGGTTAATTGGCTGCTCCACTAAGAGAGAGGCTGTTAACGGCGGTTGAGGAAAGCTGGAAAAAAATCGAGGTTAACGTTTCTTACGCACCTATCATGTTTGGGAATTGAGGGCCCTGAAATATTACTGCACTCAAGACACTGATAGCAACTTCTGATCCCATCAGTGGGAGCCCTCACAGGGATGAAAGTCATATCCTCTCACCCCAGTCAGCTTTTGGTTTTACTCTCCAAACCAGTTCACTTCCACCCATAATCTACTGACCTTTAAATTGCTTTTGACTGCCAGAGGGAGTGCTTTTCAGATGAACTGGAGTCTGTTCACAGAATCTGAGACTTCCCTTCAGAACTTACCCATATTTGAAAAACCCAAAACTACCCAACTCTCTTCTAGACGTCAGCGTTTAACTAATCTTTCACATAATGATTAATCGAATATTAGTTATTGCATCAGTGTCTTTGAAAAATATGTTGTGAATGGCGTAGGATATATTTGCGGTACATCAAAGTTCACTCAGATTTATCTTTGACTACAACAAGGTTGTGTTTTTAATTTTCTGGCACAAGAGTTTTCTTACCATCATCTGCATTCTCCATGTATTACCCTTTATCCTTGCCCACCCCATAACCACACGTGCACATACCTGGAAAGATCACTTTTCAGGTGAAGGTGTCTACTGCTGCTAGAAGGTGAAGTAGTAGGGTGTAGTTTTATATTGAGAAGTAGAATTGGGTCCACAACCTTTCAGCTCCCACCACACTACCAAATGATTTGACCCTGGAGGTAAGAGTGGCAGAACGAAAGGAAGTAGCCAACAAAATACAGTTCATTCCTAGCTCTCCATTGCTAAGAGGAGGTGTAAGAAGCAGCAAGTGGCCCACAATATGATATTCAGTTCATTGGATTCCCGGGAGTGAAGCAACACAAGATAGTGGATCCCAGCTCAGTCCCAACTGCTTCCCTCTGATGACCCCATCCACAGCCTGTCCTCAGACAGGTTATGGGTCATGGTCTGATTTCCTTTCAGCATGGTATATTTTTTTCCTTCTGATCTTTCACAGTAGTACCTGTGTACTTGGGGAAAAAAAAAATCTTAATTTTTTTTTTAACTGTGTCAAGACAAGAGAGATTTAAAGTCACAAGGCATGTAAGGTGCGTTAATGAAAAGCAAGTGTATGTATGTGCGTGTGTGTGTGTGTAAATTCAATGCGTGTGCATATTGGCATATCGCAAGAGACAAATTTTGAGGTTTTTAAAATTAGTATTTTTTTTTTTTTTTTTTTTGCGGTACGCGGGCCTCTCACTGCTGTGGCCTCTCCCGTTGCGGAGCACGGGCTCCGGACGCGCAGGCTCAGCGGCCATGGCTCACGGGCCCAGCCGCTCCGCGGCACGTGGGATCCTCCCGGACCGGGGCACGAACCCGCGTCCCCTGCATCGGCAGGCGGACTCCCAACCACTGCACCACCAGGGAAGCCCTAAAATTAGTATTTTTACTGTGTCTTTATAATCTTTCTCTGCAGGACTTTAAGGAAATAATTGCTTTAACAGTTTGTTCTTTGGATCCGGCTGGTAGGTGATATAAAAAGCTGTGTTTCACTGGCATTGATAGTGAATATCTTTAATCACAGGTACATGACTGGCCATCATTTGATGAGGAATAACTCTTTAAGTAAAGACAGTAACTAACTTCCTCCTAAAAGGCTAGAACCTATGCTTGTTAATGGAGAATCTTAAACAAAATGCAGATTTTATGCAGATCCAAAATGTATGTCTGGTCGAAAGTTCGCTTTTAATTTCTTAAAATATAAGCTCTTCAAGCACATCTGTAGATTAACTTGGGAAAATAACCAGGCTAACACTGAACATCTACTCTGAAGAGGCAACCAAGCTGAGTGCTAGGAACAAAATAAGTTGGAACTTGATGGCAGCAGTAACAGTTCATTTCAAAGAGATTCCACAATTAAATATTAGAAATAATATTATAATTTTACCATAATGTTTAAATATACCCTTTATCTTATTTTGTATATCCGTATTTAGTAGAAGTACAAAGTAGCTTTTTCTCTTTTGACTGTTAAGTTTTTGAGTGATTAACCAAAGGCAGGTGTGGACAGTAGAAACAAGCACCGTAAAAACTGGCCAGCCCCTCTGCTGCCTGGGGGACCACTGTGACACACACAGCCATTCTCTGTGTACATTGACATCGTTTTGACAGTTTAGCACCTTTTTTTTTCCGGAGTTGGGAGTGGGGGTCAAGTCTTCTGGTTAGCAATTTTCAAAGGCCAATTTGTAAAAGGCAAAAATTAAGTTTGCATTCCTTTATATATTTGGATATGACAGATTAAAAGCAAGGTAGGTATGTGGAGCATGTCTAATCCTTCACCAAGGTGGCAGTCTCAAATGCTTTGATGTCATCTGGTCGCAGGGCCCCTGAGACTTTTCGAGGAACCAAATTCAGCTGACTCTATATGGCCTGCCTCTCCCTTCTGGTGTTCAAAAAAGAAAGAAAAGGTCCCTGCACCTTCTTGTCTCCTTCGTTTATTGTACGGTTTGCTTTGTTTGTTTGATTTTAAAACTGCCATTATGTGAAAGTGTTGCAAGTATAAATAATTGAGAAGATAACTCTGTAGGGAAACCACTTTTGCTGCCTTTGTGCAAAGGCAGCTCATTATGGCTCTGAGCTGCAGCATTCCGTAAGAGCAATTATGCAACATCAGTATGTCATGGATATTAACCAAGGGGAGTAGATAAGAGACGGGAAGATAATTTTGTAACTTATTTAATTAAATTTATTTGGTTTTTCAAATAGTTCCTCTAGTGTATAATTTACCCAACCTCTCTGTGGTTGCTCTGGTCTTTGCAGGACTGGCATTCAGCATTTGTTTGAGGGCATCCCTCCTCAGTTCTGTGTGGACCTACCATGTATTTCTGTTGGGGTTTAATTTCCACCCAAGGAGAGGTTACCCATGAAAATGGAACTGTAATTTGGTCATGAGGTGGTTATCCCCCCCAGGGCTTATATAGCCAGTTAATATATGTTAATACAGCAAAGTGAACAAAAGGTTAAATAAGTGGGTCAGGCTCAGAACGAGTCCTGTACTGCTTACTTCTGCTTAAACGGAAGGAAAAGCCCATAATGGCACTCGCCTTACTTTCACCCCCATCATTTTAAGAATTGCTTTGCCAATCCTTCACAGCAAATAGCAATTTTAAGTGGACCAAAACAGAGCTCAGGGTGTTTGCACTCCATGGTAATGATAGAGTAGCTGTGCTCCCTGGAGTTCAATAAGCCCAACAATTGAGTCATTTTTGCCCCCTGTGAGCGAATCACTGCTGTTAGCCTGAATGACAGGATTGCTTATAGAACTGGAGCCCTTCACCGGGCTGACCTCATCCTGGGACAGCGAGGTTCAGAGGGCAGGCAGGTGGTGTTTAACACAGTTACAAGTAAAAGCTGATTTTGTACTTGTACACTCTGTAAACAAGAAAGCAGGATTGGCAGGGGCGGGGGTGGGAGGGGAGGGGAGGGGAGGGGAGCGGAGGGAGAAGCTGGATGTGCATTGATGTACTTTATCCAAAGCAGCGCTTCCTCTTTTCCTGTCTCTTTCCCCTTCTCATTTCTTCTTTTCCTTAATGTCATGCTCCCCTCACCATCTTGTCTCTGCCTCTGTCTCTCTCCTCCCCATCTCCCACCCTCCATACACAGAAGTCTCTAACACATGTAATAGACATGCTAAAGTTAGATGGCCACAGCCCAATTTTAGTTCTGATTAATGAAAGATGCAGAGGGTGTTGCCAAAAAAAAAAAAAAAAACTCCAGATTTAAGATTAGTCTTCAGTTTCTGAATCATTTTTGAAGCATAAATTTTAGGCACACATAGCAAAATACCCAATGATAGTTGTTGTTTTTTTAAAAAATATTTCTTTGAGTAAGAAAATATGAGAAAAGTAGCAAAAGGGAAAGGTTAGAGAAGACATCCCAGCCTAACATCATCTTCTAATGATCAAACTACCTTTGAGATAGAGAAATTCTAGAGAACATTTTCAGCCTGCACATTTTTGGGGGTCAAAGGGCAATGGAGTAGTCAGGTTTTATAATAATCTTGGGAGGGGGTATTGTGAACAGGTAATATATAAAACAAGAGCCCTTCAAATGATTCTCTATCTCTGAGTCTGACTTGGGGAAGTAGGAACATGGAAATCCTATTTTCAAATAGATAAATGATTTAAAAATACAATTTTGGTTAAAAAAACACTGCTTCATTTTTCTTCAAATCCTTGCAACCCTAGTGCCCCTCAAAATCTTAATAACTACACTTAAGAATTGATTGGTACCATTATTCCCTCTTAGAGATTCATAATATTAGCCTATTAAAAAGCTATTAAAAGCTGTGACATCACTTGCAGCGAAGAACACATCTTTACTTTGTTTCACTTAGTGCTGTTTCCCTACCACACTTTGACCTACCATCTTTGTTTTGGAGGAACACCTATTGACACCAGTGTCCTTCAGAGCACAATTTGGGAAAACTTCCTCAGAAAGATATAATGAGAAAGAAATATTTTAAGAAAGTTTTCTATTTCCTTTCTCCATCTCACAAACCTTACTCCTTCACTTTCTACTCACTATTCCTCTGTCCCCAACACACACACACACACACACACACACACACACACACACACACACACACCAGAGTACTCCATTGACCTCAGTTCCCATTACTCCCAGCTTATTCTCTTCTCTCAGTCAACTGGACTTATCATGCCCCAATGTTCACCAGCCTAGAAAAGTCTGGTGCCCACTTTCTGCCAAGTCAAGTCCTTCTCTTCCTTCAACCCTGTACACAAGACTTGCCTGGCATCTCTAATGCCCAGATGGATTCACACCTTTCAGCTAATGCCTCTAGTCTGTATCTTTAGTGGTTTTTGAGTGCAAAGATAACTACACAGAGCCAGGAAGCCAGAGTTATTTCCCATATTAGCTCTGCCCTATTCTAGGGAATATTATTTCGTCAGGGTTTCAGCTATTCAGCCACTTGCAAAGTGAGGACAAGAAAATCCCGCTGGGCTCTTCCATTCTCAATTCAACATTATTTCCGAGACGTAGGAACCTTGTTTTCATTCAGCCATTTTGTTATTCATTCACTATACATTTTATTGAGGATGTACTGCATGCTTGACACACTCTCAATAACATAGAATTCAGATGTGGTTCTGCTTTCTAGGGCTACCTGGTGGGAAGCTGGACACGTAAATTGTGATTATAGTATTGAATAAATGCTGTGATGGGCCTGTGAGCTATAAGTGCTACTGACTGAAGAAGTGCTTCTTACTCAAACTGTGGAATCAGAGACGTTACCTCCAAAAACTGTTCTCTGATAAGAATTTTGAAGGGTGTGTTGACCAGATAGCCATGGGAGAAAGGCCATCCCAGACTGAAGAAATAGTGTGTTCCTAGCATGTTAGCATATTAACTTTATGCTTATTAATTGCCTTTTTGTTTATATGTACATTACTGTATAGCAGTTAAACCAATTTGTAAATTAACTTATTTTTACGTTACTTTATCTTTACTGTGAAAATGGAGATCATTCAAATGCTATCATTTCTATTTTTTTAAAGGTTTTTTTTTTTTTAATATAAATTTATTTATTTATTTATGGCTGTGTTGGGCCTTCGTTTCTGTGCCAGGGCTTTCTCCAGTTGCGGCGAGCGGGGGCCACTCTTCATCGCGGTGCGCGGGCCTCTCACTGTCGCGGCCTCTCTTGTTGCGGAGCACAGGCTCCAGACGCGCAGGCTCAGTAGTTGTGGCTCACGGCCCAGTTGCTCTGCAGCATGTGGGATCTTCCCAGACCAGGGCTCGAACCCGTGTCCCCTGCATTGGCAGGCAGATTCTCAACCACTGCGCCACCAGGGAAGCCCTTCTATTTCTAATAGTAAGCCACTTTAGGAAATTCTGGTAGATGTGAAATGTGAATATGCAAAAAAAAAGATCCTTTCAAATTGCAGTACAAAGTGTTTGCTTCTTTGTCTATTGGAGACTATAGCTTTGTCTGGAACACAGGAATCAAAAGTTGATGTCTTTATTTCTCTGCAAATCAGGGGAAAGAAATCCACTAACCCTCTAAAGCTAAAATATTTAAGGATTAAAGCAGATGTGGCATAACTGCTGGTTTGCTGAGTCTCTTGTGATTTATAAAGATATATTTTATGTCTTTTATGATTACGGGATGATGCTAAAAATTTTGTGGGTAATAATACCGTCACATTGGAAAGACTGCATATAACATCTCTGAAGAAGATACAGAATGCTACTCAGCTGCAAATCAAAGTAAAAGATGTTTAATTTGTTATTAAGAAAAGGCAGTGAAGAAATTTTATTTGGAATTTGGTCTTTGATGTCTGATCATCATAAATGTGAAGACGTTAAGTCATATGTTTATGAATAGATTTTTTTGCCTCTTGACATAATGGGATATGTTTTCATAATAATTTTTAAAGATTTTTGTTAGATGTATAACTGTTAGAACTATAGGTTATTTGAAGTGACCTTGAAATTTTTTAAATCTTCGATTTTTCCCCGTTTGGCACCTGGACTAGATGCCAGTATAAACTGGTTAAATACCATTTGGTTTAAACAGAAAGACTGTACCATATATGCATATTTATGATATTTTGTTTGTTGGATCTTTTTCTTAATATTACTTGACTTTCTGTGTTTTAATCTCATTTTTTTTTTCTTATTTTGGGTTGAAGCCACTCTAAAGCTTAACACCTAGGAGATTTCTCACTTATGGTTCCCTTTAAAAGTGCTAAAATCTCAGCCTCTCAAACAAGAGACCAAGCTACAATTTAAAGAAAGCAGTGGTATTGATAAAGGGCCCTAAGAATGTTGCCACTTTCCTCATGTGTCTTCTGCCACATTCTTTCTTTTAAACCAGCAGGAGAGTTGGAAGAAGGATAAGAGCCTGGCCCATCCAAACACTCCTGGCATGCCACGCTGGTCTCTGAGGTCTCCCCTGCTGCTTTAGAAAAAGGAGCGCCACAGACAAATGAAAGGGCCACGGGGACATTCTCATGCAAGCCCCTTCCCTCCAAACACCAAGTGGCTGTAGATTGCTGGTGTTGGGATGGCTTGGCCTGAGTTGAAGAATAGACACTTGAGAACCATTTGTTTCCACACCATTTTGGGTGAAGTGCTATAGTTTTCACTTTAAAAGCCCGTTTAAAAAGAAAAATACTGTTTGAAAGGAGGACACAATTTGGAAGCCATCACACTTAATGGAGTCCCTTTTCAATGGAACACTTTGTCCTATCAATTCTCTTCTAAATTAGTTGTCACTACCTGGAGAAAACCCACCCTTAATTGTCTTAAAAACAAACAGTCTCCCATATATTTTTCCCATCTCCAATCTTTAAAACTCTTTTGGAACTTCCACAGAGTATGAAGTGAAACACAATTTGTTTAGCAGCACACAGTACATTATTACCATTGCCCTCTAAATCCAGTCACACAAATTATCTCAGAATTAAAAGAAAAAGCAAGCTGGACCTAATAGGAATAAAGGTTTTTACTGACAATTAACTTGACCAGCCATTGTTAGATAAAGGACTTGGTAAGATCTGCAGGAAGTAATTCTTTTGGAAGTAGTTAGGCAGTTTATTATACTTGTTGCCACAGCCTGAAATATTCATCTAGTTTTGGAGATTTGAGGAGATGAGAGGGGTTTGAAGTTAAAGTCGCTTCTTTCTAGACTTTCACTCTTCTTTTGTCCTTTGTCTTGAGTGGCCTGACGAGCTTGTCAGCCTGAAAGTCCCACTGTCAACTCAAAGGCAACATCTGGAAAGCTGGGTTTGCCTCTCCTCATCTCAACAAGTAGGAATTCCTCCGAAATTTCCAATTTTCATCAAGTGTATACCATAGCATACCAGACATAGATTCTCAGGTTTATCCTTTTAATATCGTTTATATTTGTATCTTTTCTTTGCCAGCTAAGCACACTTCATCAGCAGTTCGCCAAGCCACATGGCCTACTTCTTTTGTATTTCTACCACCTTAGTCTGAGTTCACTTTATTTCCCTCTTCTGCTTGGATTAGAATAGCTTTCTACCGTTTAGCTTCTAGCTTCTCATCAACTCATACATAGCTCTCAGAAATACATCTTCCTCAAGCACCATATTTCATCATTCCACTCTTCAGGAATTTCAGAGGTTCAGTTTGTTACTCAAGAACTTCCACCCAGGTAGGGAAAATGGGGAGATGTTGGTTAAAGGATACAAACTTCCAGTTAGAAGATGAATAAGTTCTGGGAATCTAATGCAAAGCCTGGTGATGATACTTAACAGTCTCGTATCATGTACTTGAAAGTTGCCAAGAGAATAGATATTAAATGTTCTCACCATGAAAAAGAAATGGTAATTACGTGATGTGATGGAGGTGTTAGCTAATGCTATAGTGCTGATCCTTTTGTAACATATAAATGTGTCAAATCAACACATTGTATACCTTAAGCTTACACAGTCTTATATATCAAACTTACACAATGTTACATATCAATTACAACTCAATAAAGCTGGAAAAATAAAAACTCCTCCACCAGCTTGTCTATTAACTGTGGCCATGTGTTCCAGACCAAAACCAGGAGCCTGTCTGAAGTCAGTTCCTGCACCCTCCCTTGCGCACAGCCTGATCTGCCTCGGTGTCTTCACACACACCATTTCCTTATTTCCTTCCTTCCCAATAATCTATACGCTTTTAATCTGGTCCAACTTCCCTCCTCCAAGAATCCGGTGATTAACTGTCATCTGACTTCTCTAATTGACTCCATCACACTTATTTACTGAGTGTGGACTGCTATGATTTGTAATTATTACGTATTCTCAAATTGTGCTTTTCAATTTGTTTCTGTGGTTGCAAAGAGTAAAAAGCTTTAAAGGCTTGAACTGCATTTTTTAAATTTTAAATAATATGGACACAGTCATATAATTATATACTTACATATTATATATAATTTCTTATTATATATGATCTTGTCATATTTTGTTATTAAACTTGTCTTTTGTTAGGTACAGAATGTAGAAGATTTATCAGTGTGTGACACATGTACAGATTACTGTGGAGCTTAATACTTACTCATTCTAAAGTTTTTAGGACCAAAAAAGGATGAAAAGAGGCCTTACATAATCCCTGTTCTCTACACCTTGCTGCCCTTCCTACCCCCTCACCTTTCCCCTCCAGAACCCAGTCTCTCCCTGCGATACGTATGCACTCCCAGAGAAAGCTCTACTAGGACAGTTCTCGAGACATTGAGGCAGTAGGTGCTGAATAACTGTTGACTGACCCCTGGGGAACATAGGATAAAGCAAGGAATGAGGCTGAGAAAAATGTCTGTTTGCCCTGGAAAGTGAGAAAGGGGAGAAAAGAGAAAACACTAGAACATGGCATGATGGCAGAAAAACAAGGATTTTTAGCAGCTTTTCTTTTCTCCATCATTTTCAGCATTCCCACTGCCTACAAAGTTTCTGTCTTTGACCTATGTGGTTATATGTCTAAATATTCTAGAGTTGATAACCCTTCTTACCCTTCCTTTCAGCAGCAGCAGAACAGAAAACTTAGCCAGGTGTTAATCTCTGCAAAGTTTATTGCCTGCCTGGTGTGTGTGTGTGTGTGTGTGTGTGTGTGTGTGTGTGTGTGTGTGTGTGTGTGTGTGTGTACATATACATACATGTATGTGTATGTGCATGTATACACACACATACGTACATGCATATGGCTAATGACTTCTCACAGTTTATCTCAAGGCCACATTGTTTCCTGTTCCACTTGGTTGACAGGACATCTCTGACGTGACAGATGTATCCACTGAGAACGGGATCATGCGTTTGAAACCAGTTTAGTTCTTAGCAAGGCGATGCATATGGCTTATGGAGATTTTGTGGTTGATTTTTTTCCTTATATATTACTCAGGGAAGCCTGTGTCAGTATAAATGAGTGATAACGAAATCAACATTATGGCATCTTTGATACTGCATTTGCAAAAGCTTTTCAGGACGTTGTTTAATTCGGGGCTTAATGATTGATATTATAGACGGTGAATAAACATTTTGGATGGATCTGTTTGCTCACAGGTTTAAAAAATCGAATCCCTTTTTCTCTTGGATATAAAGAGTGTAATGCCGTTGAAGAGGAAACAGTTCAAACGTGGTCATCATAGGCTGGTGGCACCAAAAGTAGAAACTCAGGGTAAAATTTGCTGTCAGGAAAAACGGAGCATTCTTTCTCAACTCAGGAACGCGTGGTTCATGCGAGCTTGCTTGTAGATGGTTGCTACAATAAGACTCCTTTCATACAGGTGTGTTTATGCCCCAGGCTTGCTGGCCACAGTCCATTCCATTTACAGAAGCTGAATTAAACAATAACTACCGCATTGCAAAAGATGGTGGGGAGAGGGGGAGAGGAGGGGGAAAGGTGAGCGTCAAAGGAGATGCCTGAGAGCTTTGTTCGGGCCAAGAAAAACCCTGTTGCAATTGTCAGAGCTTGTTGATGTTGCCGGCAACGGCACTTTTTTTTTCTCCTGGATTTTGTGGTTCTGCCTTAGGAAAGAAAGTAAAATAGAACGGAAGAACAAAGTCCTACTCTATAAATCAGCAGCTGCTCCTTGCCAGATCAAAGGAGTGACATTTTTGCTCCTGGACTACTTGTCCACTTGAGGGCTTGACAGGCAGCTAACAGCTGGCCTGCTAGACTGTATGGGAGAATCCGCCTACATCTTCTTCCGAGCAGATGACAAGCTAATCAAAGAGATATCCATAGCATAGGGCATGTAAGTGCACCTTGATCTCCTCAAACATAGCTAATACATAATTACTAAACAGCTTGGTGTATTTTTGGCAAGTTAATGCTTAGGTGGCTTCCACTGAGAAGTAGGATATAGAATTAATACTCCAATCAAAGGTGATGTTGAAAGCTAAAGAGATACTAGATTTGTCGGGATCTTCTCCTGTTAGCGTGAAATGGCTAGGAACAGGATGAGAACCGGCTAAAATGTGTGAAACTGATTGTCAGGTGACTGGTTGAGTTTTCGAAGCCCAGTCAAGCAGTAGTGTTCAGATAGATGAACAGGTACTTGATCATTGGTAATTTTGAGAACAATTACTCCTGCATTTTATGCTGATAGAGCCGAACAAAGCTGTAGATGTATCTTCCGTGTCTGTAAAGAATTGCTTTCAGAAGCACTATTAGGAGTGTAGGTATACAGATCTGGAATTTTAATGTCAGTAGTAAAACTTTCAGAGTAATTCAGTTTCTAGTTGATTTCCATCTGCAATAAATCATGTACAGGGTGAGGTAATATACTACAACTTATGTCTATTGACTTAGTATTTTATCTTTAAGAGGATAGATCCTAGATATGAATAGCTAAGGATCTTTGTGTATTTTCTCCTCCCTTGCTTTCAAGTAGCTTTGAAAGATCACTTTTATAGTGCATGATAAATAGCCGCACATGAATAATCTGATAGCATTCTGGAAGAGTAACAGTGCTTCAAAATCATAACCTGCTGGGATGTTTTGTTACGCGCCATTGGGTGTGATTATACTTATGGAATAGTGTTTATTGTTGCTCAGTATTATAAAGAAAATAAAAGATAATTCCCTATCTGAGAGGAATTTCTCAAATACTTTTATTAAAAAGTCTCTACTGTTGGCTGTATATGCCTTAGTCAAATAGGATGCCAAATTCTCCAGGCCATTTTAAACACTTTTTTAATTATGAAAATAGTCATACTTATTAAAAACTCAAACAGATCAGAATAACATGAAATAAAAATAGAAATCTACCATTTTCCTGCTATCCATTCCTGAGAGAGAACACAGTTTCCACAAGAACACTTTATTGGTCCAACTTTTCCTTTAGGAGGTACCAATGGAGTAAAATGTATTAAATTATTATAAATTGTTTGTTGCCCAAGACAAGTGATTAAAGGACTGTTTAGATCTGACATAGCTAAAGAGAATAGTATGTGCATTTTCACAGCTAAGGTTCTTGATTACAACTTGATCTTTGCAAGTTTCTATTCTTAGTAAGAGTACTGGATCATGTATTTGGTATGTGACCTAGAGCAGAAACTCTCAAACTTAAATATGCATGTGTCACCTGGAAATCTTTTAGAATATTGATTCAGAGTCAGTAGTGCCAGGGTGGGGACCACTATATTTCTGCAGTTCTAACAAGCTTGAGGGGATGTTGATGTGGCTCATCCATGGAACACAGAGTTGCAAGGATCTAGAGAACCGTTAAGAGAGTGATTTCAAAATAGCTCGCCCCACTACCCAGCCCCCCTGGAGATGCCCACTCCAGTGTCTAAAATCCCCACCATGGCATTATACACTTGTATTAGCTGTAATCTCTGGGAAGACCCCATGGCATGGACACATGCTACCTGCAGGGGTACAGCACATTATTACCCTGTTATCAACTCAGCATGGCTTTGTTTAATAATAACCCACCTAGTCTGAATTATTGCCCATAAGAGAACAGAGCTCTTTAGGAGGGGACATGAGATAGATGCCTTTTGAGTGTAAGCTAACATTTAACGAGCCCTTACTGTGTGCCAGGTACTGTGGCACAAAGATTTTACGTGCAATATCTCCCTTAATCCTCATAAACAATCTGGGCCCAACTCTTGCCCCAGTTGATAGATAGGAATCAAACTGAGGCTTAGAAGTTTACATAGACTTGCCCAAGGTGACACTACAAGGAATGAGCCCATGCTCTTCATCACTTTGCTCTACAGAGAAGTCTGGAATATGGAACAATAACTGAGAAGCGTTTACCCAAAGTAGGGTATTTTAGTAAAGAACCTATGTGCACCCTCCTAACCTGAGGGAAGAATTAGATAAAAGAAAGAATTTTGAAAGAACACATTAGAAAGGTCATCAGAAGATAAGCATGAGCTACTTGATAATTTTGCCCAGGGCCTTTCATGTCAGCATCAACACTCCATTGCTCAAGGCCTATTCATAAAGCTACAAAAGGTGTGTGATTCCAGATTAATATCATGTTTTCATATTGTAAATTTATAAGTATTAGCTCATGGTGTTTTGCGAGCTGTAGACCAATCTAGTATCTATCAAATTATAAATTCAGCTGTAGCTCTGGGAAATTAATTATGAACCATGAATGTGTCTCTGAGTAGCCCATGGATCTCATTTGTTTACCATACTTTGCTCACAGTTGTCTGGGAAAAAAGACCCACTTATCTGGCCACCTGTGAAAAACTTATGTTTGAGACATGACTCAATCATCTGTGTGTCAGGGTACACATTCAAAGACATTAAACCTGCTTAATTCACTGATTCAGCCTTTTCAATGTATCTCATTGAGAAAGCCCCACTCTTAGCCATAACCACACACAGAAAAAGACATGCTTTCTTTGTGAACGAAGAAAAAAAATGAAGAAACTTGATAACTGACTTGCCCCTCTTGAGGCTTCATTGCTGCACACCCCAACCAGTAGCAAGCTTTGTGAATAAGCACCTTCACTGATGAAGTCTCATGGCTGGGGAAAGTGGAGAAACAGAGGTTTTTCATTTTTTAACAGGTCCCCAGTCACCAAGCTGCCTATAACACCTCTTCCCAATTGATCGGATCCCTCTTCAGCAGTTCAGCTCCCCTCCTTAACCAGACCAAACGATGCAAAAGCTTCAATTCTGGGGATTCTTGATTCCCCCTCAGAGGGTTTCAGGGCTGGCATCTTTCCAGTTGACTCCATGGAAGCCTGCGCTTTCTAACAAAAGGAATGCTGCCGAAAGGAATGGGTTACCAGGTGGGGCATGAAGTTAGTGAACCAGAAAGAGGGATTTATCAGCCATTTAAAAAGAGGGAGAAAGAGAAAGGAAAAGGAATCAACCAACAATCAGGAATGACACCTAAGTCTACTTCTATCAATCTGAAATATGCTGGGGAGTGAAAACACTTTAAAAGAAAAATCACCGCGTCAGATTTTGGTTGCAGAAAAGTTTGGCTCTTTTGTTGGGGCTTAAGGTGGGGTTGTGGGAGAGGTCTCCAGAAGACCTCTCTCCAACAAGACAAGATGAGATTTCAATGATATTTTCCTCTCTTGGGTTTATTCTTTTTAATATATAGATATATATTTTTTCACTCTCAGTTGACTCAAAAAGTCCTCGTGATTCTTGGAAAGTCATTGAATTTATTTCTGTAATTAAGTTATTTTTAAACTAACCGTCTAAGTATATAATTTTTAAGGATCACACATATTAATGCATTTTCTATTTTAGTAAAATTTAATGAAAAAGTAGATAGTCTTAGTAGATCCTCTCCAGAGCTTTTGTGAGCCTGGATACTAACTTTGTGTTCAATACAAATCAATGGAACTAGTGTACTTTAGGGTACTCATTCCCTAAGGAGTCACTAATGGAATTATCTCTAGCCCTTAAAAAAAGTCACAATGAGGCTAATGAAAAATATTTTTTAAGTGAAATCTGGATAAGGCACTAGGCTTACTAGCACATTTATGGCATTTATCATATATGGCATATTTTACATGCAAGTTGTACAAACCTCAGAATGCTTTTAAGAGCTATCTAAGAAGACTCTGTGATTTCGGGTGAAATAGTTTGTACCAATAGAAAAGTATATGTCTTCAACTTCAGAATCATTCTGGGATGACATTACAACTTAGAGAATTTTTTAATATCAGCTACAGATGAAAAACCTAACAGTCTTTGGATTGGAAATAACTTGCGGGGGTTTTCATTAAAGTTGGGTGCATCTTGCTGCATTTTGGTTAGTTGGATGTCTTCAGCAATTTTTCAAATGTTTTGGGTTTGGCAAAGTCCAAAATGTTTTTGCCAACACCCTCTTTTCCCCTTAGTTTTTAAACCCGTGTGAAATTCAAGGATAACTTAATCCATATGTGTCTGATTCATTTACACTTAACTCATCAAAATGTTATTTTGTAAGACCCATTTAATAGCCAGGAAACCTTTTGAGCCTTTTAAGATGTCTTTTGTCTTTGAACCAGTGAGTTGCATTTTTCCATATGAATGGAGCTTGGACCTTGAAAGATGGAAGATCAGTCTGTTTTCAACTTAGACTCTTCAGATTTTAAGTAGAATCAAAACTTGATATTCTGTTTACTGTTTGAGCACTGAATAACTTCATTTTAAAATAAAGATCAGAGGAAGTGGAAAAAATTTTCATGTTGGGTAATTTTGGGGAAAGACCATATTTGGAAATTTCACATTACTGTTATTAAAGAAATAAAAATTACTCCTAATTGGATTTTTTAAATCGGTAATTAAATGGCTTCATTTTATGTACATGGGTGTGTTTTCTAAGAATAGACTGTGGATCATCAGTGCAGGGGGGTAATTTCACGTTTTAGTGTTAAAGTGTTCTTACAGTCAGCTCATTCATTGGTAATTTTCATAGTAACATCTATGGTGTTTATAAGATATCCCAAGATCAGGGGAGTTGACAATTGGCAGGAGTTGTATGTTAAGAGATTTCTGAAAAATTGGGGCCCATATGTTTTTAAAATTCTGCGTGATTTGAAAGAATGTGGTAGAATCAGGAATCTGGCAAGATACAGCACTACGGATCACAAACATTGTCTGAGAACAACAATTCAGAGAGGCTAACTGGAGCCCTGGTGAAAAAAGCAAAATCTCTATGACCCTTTGTAAAAGGATCTAGTGAAAACCTTCAGAGGCTTCTCTGCCTATTTGTTTAGTAGAACTGGGCGAAGAAAGGCCATCGCCATAACTGCTAGTGAACGTCCAGTCCATGCCATGGTAACTAGTTGAAAATGTAACACTGGAGTGGCATTTCCAAGTTCAGCGCTTCTATAAAGACCTGAGAGCACACAGATTGCTTTTTTTAATGTTCTGCATTGTTGTGGATCCCCCATTGAACAACCTTTTGAGATGACCCCGTTTTTACTAATGTAAACATTCTGACTAGTATCCGAAGAAATGACCTTTGAGTGAACCTCTAACCTTCCCAGTAATTATTTGTTTGAAGACAGTGTGGAGTTCTCCTGCTGAGAACTAAGGACCATGATGCCTTGCAGCTCTGTGAGGAAGGGAGTGTTTGGGGGAACTGGAGAGAAAGACATAAATAAGCGAACAACCTCCAGATGTAAATAATAAAAGAGTAAAAGGGTGAAATTAAAAAGGGAAAAAATAGCAATTCATTTTACCTAAAGAGTTGGCCTATAGGAAAAAACAAAACCGGGATTAGTAGCACATAAAAAGAGGTGAAACCCCTGCCATGTGTGTCCTCCATTAGAAACTTCAAGGAGCAGAGGAAAGGTTTCTCCTCTCCTGAGCATCTCAATTGGTCTTAACCTGAGCTGGTGAAAAGAGTTCTGGGGGTGGAACTCTCAGGTCAGTCCTCCTTGGTCCCAGTAAAAGCAGTGAGGGAAAGAGGAGACCATTAAGTTCCTTCTCTGACTTGAGGGATTCTTCTGGAAGGCTTTGTGATCTATCTGGTCAGATATTCCTCAGCACCACTTAAGGTGCCCAGTGGGAATAAATACGCAGTTTCCACTCTCTTTTTGTTTTCACCTCTCATAAGCTGTCACTTTCTTCCCCAAACCTGAGGGGGTGTGATGTTTTTTGACAATCTGAGCTACGCTTTCTTAAGTAATAAAGAAGTCCATTGTTTGCCAAACAAACCCCATATGCAAAAGACTCCTTTGGTTTTCTAGAGGCTATTTTTCTTCAGTCTAATTGTATTCCCACCAGAGTGCCCACAGGAGGCCTGAACAGGTGTGGGCTGCTGTCCTCCACAGAAGGGACTTTAACGCCATGGGAGCGCAGAGCTGCCAACACACTAGAATTTTCCTGGCTAATTTCAAAGAATGAGTTTTCAGTTCCTGCCTGTGACCCCATGTAGACTCATTAATCATGAAGTCCCCCTGCACTGAAGATTTGAAACTGGGAGTACTGGGAAACGTCATCCATGGGTATGTTTTGCAGGAACAGCTAGCTATATGCTAGGCATCCCCCTCCCTCCATGTTCCCCCTGAAAACATGCAGCCCGTGAATCCTGTGCATCAGCTCAAGCGTGTGGGGAATGCATGTCGTTAAATGCATGGGGACAGGGGTATAACTCGCAAATGGTAGAAAATTGTTTTGTTTTTATTAAATTTGAAGAAATAAAGGAGATTTCTTATCATCTTACTCTGTACATGAATATTTGATGGGCATTATTAAACATTAAAGTAACATGAAGTAGGCACTTATTTTTGGATTTCCAGCAAAATTAGATCCAGGCTTCTATACGAAATAAGTGCTTCTCCTTTACATTCCTGTGATTCAGCCACCACCTGATTTGAAAATGTTTCTTGGGCTCTAATATCAACCATGTGTACCTGAGGCTCTGTCTTTCTAGTGGGTTGAAAGGTGGCTGGGTTTATGGTTGGCAGTTACCTTATCCCTGCCCTGGGTGTCCCAGCTTAGACTGGAAAGGCCGCCCCCAGCTGGCACTGACCTCTAAGTGACCCCTAACTTTACAGGCTTAAACTGCAGGAGTTGCCGAAGAGCAGAAGTCTTTCTGGCCAGCACTTATTACTGCTGTGTTGGTGATAAAACTTCAGACAGCCTAATTGATGGCTTTGCTGACCTAACAATACCTTGTGAAAGCCGAGTGCCAGAGCCTGGTCTCCATTTATGACCAGCTGCAAGGGGAAGCCGGGTCTCCCTGTGATGGCGAGTTTAGGGAAAGGGGGAAAATCTTCCAGCCTGTGAACTTTAACCAGATTCCGACTTGTTCAAGAGGCAGAAGCACAATTGCAAATTAATAGAAATTTTCTCAGGGAAAACTTTTTTCCCTTCCTGAGCCTTTTTAGCAAGTCAGCTTTGAGTTGATGATGAGATGATGGAGGAGATGATCCAGTCAGCTATTTTTGAACATGGAGAGGGAAAATTGCCTTTGAATTAAAAAGATAATTTTCAGTAGATGTTTGACTGTGTTGTATTCTCCGCAGCTTTCGTGCAGAAGTGTTCACGGAGCACAGAAATTGCATTTGCTGACTGGACGTCTCTGTTCTGTTTCAGGTTTATTAATGCCAGAAGAAGAATAGTACAGCCCATGATTGACCAGTCAAATCGAGCAGGCAAGTTCCAACTCATCTCTGTGTTCACATCCCACAGGCACAAATCCTCATCAAGTTATACTTCAGGAGTTTCATCACCTGGTAAAGAAATGCTTCCATCAGGCATTCTGGGAGGATTTGTTTTTTAATGTCCCCAGAATTCCATTCTAGGAAGCAACTTCACTAATTGGTGCTAATTGGAGATTTCCCACCCTGACTCTACTGACACTGCTTTTTATTTTCTTTCTAAATTGGTAATTGGGCACAAGTATTAGTGCCACAAGCAGTTTGTTTGACTGTGAGCTCTGGAATTACTCATTGCTTGTCTGCATCCAATCATTAGCACACTCTCATTTTCTCCTTACCCACAATTCCTTGGTGTGTGCATTGCTTTCACTCCTGGAGCATCCCCTGTTAAACTCATTGTATCCATTCATTTGCATTGACTATTCATAATATTCTATTAAAGCCTGACCTGCTGCACTGCCAGCATTATTTTTTATTAAAATGCTTCCCATCCATCCCACGAAAACACATGTGGGTTTTTCTCACAGAGTCTCTCAGTTTCTCTAAAGCCGTCGTTACACGGTACTGTCAGAACCATCCCCGTGAACTCCTAATCATTCTACTTCAAAATAGGCATTTCCTTAGTTTACTGAGGACTTGTGGTGTCCTGCAAGAGGTCTATGGGAAAGAAAACTGTTTTCCATGTAGATGATGACTGTTGTCACTCACGAGGGTGTCCAAAGGGATGGAGATTTAAACTGTGGCCTCAGTTTAAAGAATTTAAGAAAATTAATTTCCTTTGGCAAAATTTCCCCACTAACACTGAAATATCGTTCCACTAATGGAGGCCGGGGACCTGTTGGAGAAGAATATAAAACAGTTGAAATATTATATTTACCACGTTTACGTTTTCCTTGGTATGAGTGAAAAAGCAAATGTTCCATTGAGTCTGTTTAACCTTGTAAAACTGTGCTCAAATATCAAGTGTTTGTGTCTGATGTGAAATTTTATAAGCCACCAGAGATGCAGGATTACAAAATCTTAACTTAATAGCACGTGGCAATATTTATACATCAGATTCCCTGTCGCTCTTCCCCCAGTCGAGAAAGAAGTCGAGAAGCAAAAGCTACAGAGGATGACCCACCTGGTAAACAGGCTGGTGAAGTCTTTCCTCCAGAACCTTTTTTAAAGCCACTCACACATCTTACCTCAATTCTAGAACCACACATCCAGACCACGCCCCCCTTTTTCAAGCGCCAACCACGTTGTTGCTGTAACGTTTCAGTGCTGCAGCAGGAACAATTGCTGATTGTTTGGTATATCTTTTCTTCTTTCTCCTCTGTGTCCTCGAATGACTACAATCAGGTTTTCTTCTTGATCCTTCAGTGAGCCAAGGAGCAGCGTATAGTCCAGAGGGTCAGCCCATGGGGAGCTTTGTGTTGGATGGTCAGCAACACATGGGAATCCGGCCTGCAGGTAGGTTTGCTCATCCCTCCTCTGGGCTTCCCTGGGAAGTATCACCTTCTCCACCAGCCTTCTTCCTCCACTCTACTCTCCCACGCTCATGGTGGGTTTAACATTTGCCTGCTGCCTGCTCTGTCTGCTTTCTTTCCCTTGGGTGGGGGAAAAGAATCCTCTTTAAAAAGTAAAGAGTTGACAG